>NC_143130.1:172370846-172708846 GCF_059928025.1 Delphinapterus leucas
TGAGAAAGCTCATAACTCAAATGCCACATCATATATAAGAAGTTGGTGCTTTGGAAGAAGTATTTTGAACACTATTTTCTTCGATTCTTTAAGTCACTGATGTTTGGTGCTAATACTTGATGAGTGGTTTTAAGTCAAAGACAGAATGCAGTTATGTTCAACACATACAACATTTTGCATTTTAGGTTGCTTTATTAGAAACTTAAATTTAGGTGCATTGTTTCAATTTCTTTGGTCTAGATACGTGATCTGTTTTCCTGGCCTTGGTCAATACTATCAAAGCCATCCCACTTAGCTCCCTGAAAGAGCCCCGACTTGCTTTCCTTGCATTTCATGGATGTCCTTATCATACTCGACTGTACACAGCAACTCTATTATAAATTTGGAGAACACAGGCTTTGTATTCTTCCTGCTGAAGGACTACTCTTAACCTTTAATGACAACTGTGTTTTCTCAATTTAATAAAATGTCTGCCAACTGTACTGGCAAAGCCAGTATCACACACTAGATAAGTGACATGATACTCCCCATGACTAGCACTACGTCTCTGGATCCTCACATCGTAAGTTTGCAAATTCTTCTCCCTATTCCAGTTAACGCAAGAGCGGAATGAGACAGTTCAGAGTAGGCAATAAACAATTCAGGTTTTCTGGAATGAACTGCCAATATTTATTTTAAAAAAAAAACTAAAACAAACTTACCAGAACATAAGTATGAGTAAAAGTTAGGTGACTTTGCAAATAATACAGCCCCTACTGTTAGGTGCACCAGACGCTGGACTTTTGAAACAACAGTTAAGCTTCGACATCACATCGCTTCCTGTATGTTACTGTCCTGTATATTTCTGTATGATGTTTGTTCCTCTGATTTACCTGGAATCAATGACTCTAGAGGGGAAAAAAAAGGGCTCTTTAAGAAGCTGATCAATTTTGGGTCCCACATTAGAAAACTACCAAACATCAATAACAACCACGGGGATAAAACAAATACATCACTGGGGAGCACTTCTGAGTAACATCTTGAGTTTATTTTCAGCTTACTGGCCTCAAGTCTCCCGGTGAACAATTATTTGGAAGATTCACTTGCTGTCAGCACATGTACTAATTTTCTGATTTTTAAACTTGAGCACCTCCAAAGCAGAACGAGGTCACCTCCAGCCACAACTTTTTAAATACTTAGGGTTTAAAAAGAAAGTAATTTGTAGCAGTACTTAGTGTCCAACAGAAACCACTCCATCTGTTAAACAACATCTGACTGCAAAAGCTTCTCTTACTGTCGGTTGATAGATAATGACATGGCACAGCCATTATCACCGTGGCAACAGTAATCGGAAACTATCAGAGGAAAATTGCACATGGTACTGCTGTCCCTTGAGCAGCCATGCCTCAGCTTCCTCTGGAGAATGCTTTCTCTGCAAGTCTGGTGTGCTCTAGGGTACCACCAACCCAGCACCGCTCCAAGACTACAGACCACGTGGAGATTTCACTAAGCCCCGCTCTTCTGGGATCATTCTTTCCACCAATGTGAGCACCTGCTAGGTTCCAAGCACTGTTCTACGTACTGAGAATACAGTAATGAATGAAGTTGACAGTCTGGGAGGGAAGTCAATAAACAAGTTAACAAATATATGTCAAAATGTACTAAGCACAATGGAGAACAGAGAAAGCAGTGGGCCTAGGGAGGCTTCCCTTCCCTCCTCTCTACCCTCACATTGATTTGTACCTGCTTCTCATTTCTCAAGCTCTGGGCACAGGTCCCGCGCCGGCACCGTGCCTTGCACGCAGCAGCTGCTCAGAAAACGTCTGTCGAATGAACCAATTCCTTTCTTAGTTCCCCATTCAACCTCTCCTGGGCCCAAGCCCAGGGGCTTAGGTCGGCTGGAAAGTCAGCGAAGCCCCGATCACACAGACGAGAGCTCTTTACAAACTTTAAAAATCAAAGTTGTTTTAGTGAAATAATCGCGCTGCAGAGGCGGGAACCACGGGAAGGGGTCTGGGCCTCTGCTCTCACGGGGGCAGCGGGACCACAGGAGGGCTGCGACACACGGCCCGGGCCCCGACGCCGTAGCCCCGGGCAGGCCTGGCCGCCAGAGCCCGGCGCAGTCCCTGCTCTCGCCGCGAACAGCCGCGGCCATACTGAAGCTCCGGGAAGCTCACCTAAGCCGGGAACGGCGGATCCAAGCCTGCTCCAGCCCCACCACCACCCGGAACGCAAAAACCAGCGGCCGGCCAACCGCGCTGCCGTGGCAACGCAACCTCCAACCGCACCGGAACCGGAACCTTCATCTGGAAGTGACCCCTTCCCGGCGTTCCGCGGAACGACGAAACCCCGCCCAGCGCCTGTCCCAAGTCCTCCCGGAGCATCCCAGCAGGCCCGTCTACCCTTGAGAGAGAAGTTGTCTTCCCTCTCGTTTCGCCTCCCCTTGCCTCGGAGCGTGACCCTGATGGACACCCACTCTCTCCAATCAACTGACAAAACGGTTTCCGGCGGCCAATGGTAAGGCGATAGAATGCGGCTCAGGCGTAAGGACCGCCTCCAGCCTGTCGGGGCGGGACGAGTAACATGATTGGTGGGATCCAGCAATTGAGGGCCAGGGTTCTCCAATCACGGAGAGCCGTTCGGCGCCGGTCCAATGAGGGCCTCCGGGGGGCGGGCCGGGCCTCCGCGGGCCGGGCCCCGGGAAGGCTTCGGCTGGCTAGCCCAGGCCCTTGGCCGTCGAGAGCTCAGGCCAGCGTGCGGGAATGAGCGGGTCCCTGGGCCGGGCGGCTGCGGCTCTGCTCCGCTGGGGGCGCGGCGCGGGCGGCGGCCTGCGGGGCCCGGGCGTGCGGGCGGCGAGCTCGGGCGGCAGCGGCTCGTCGGAGCACCTGGACGCGCTGGTGAAGAAGGACAGGGTGGTGGTCTTCCTAAAGGGGACTCCGGAGCAGCCCCAGTGCGGCTTCAGCAACGCCGTGGTGCAGATCCTGCGGCTGCACGGCGTCCGCGACTACGCGGCCTACAACGTGCTGGACGACCCCCAGCTCAGGCAAGGTCAGAGCCAGCTGGGGGGCGACCGGCCGAGACCACTCTGCGGGGTCGAGGGTCTGTCGGGCAAGGTCCGTCCGGGGGCTTGAGGGGATTTCAGACACGAGCTTCCACACGGGTCTAGGGTGGGGGCCTGATCGACTTGAACTGGATCTCGAGGATCTGGGCCTCTGGGCTAACATGGGCAATGGAGTAAGTCCTAGCGGTTCCCCAGTCCTCACTCTGAGCTGAAAAAGGCATTTCGGGGCCAGTGCTCTTCAGCTGAATCCAAGGAGCGTGGTCAGCAGCCTGACTCCCTGCTCTGCAGGGCTGGGGAAGTGGGCAGAGAGGGATACAAGAAGAGCCATTAGAGGTAGGCACTTCGGGGACACTTTGAGGGGCTGCCCTGTCTCGTGGATAAGGAGAGGTGCTGTTGATGGCGGGGGGAGGGTCGAGGTTGCCCTTGTCTGAGGCTAGGGGCTCAGAGGCTGGCCTGTCGTGCCTCAAGGCTCGGGGTGACAGGGACCGTTCTCTGTTGCTGCTACAGGAGCGGTTGATACAGCTTTTGGACAGGTCTTAGTTGGGATCTGGTGTGGGAGAAAAAGACATGAAATTTATTTTTAGATACTCAAGGATGGGGGAGATTTGTGGTGGCTAGGGATTGGAGAGGCTTGTGGGGAGAGGGACGAAGAATGACTCCTGGGCCCTAGCTCACTCAAGCTTGGAGCTCCAGGAACCGGTCAGGGTCTGGGGCAGACACAGTACTGTCTGTGACTTTTCAGTGGCCCAGAGGGGAGGGTGGAGGGCCCTGACAGTTAACTAGCATCTTTTCTGATGAGCACCTTGCTGAGAACCTTACCTGCATTCTTCTGTTTTATCTTAGTGCGGGAGGAGAGAGGGGCCAGAACACCTGGGTCTGCTCCTTGGCTGGGGTGGGTGGGGTTGTTGGAGGCATGGGGGGACCGTGCCTGTACCCCCTGAAGGGTGGCATTCCAGTTAGACTTTCAGTGACTGAGTTCTCCCCGAGTTTCCTGATGTTGTTTAGTGACAGTGTTCTAAAAAGTGTTTTAGGGCCTCAAGTTCTATGGTAGTCTACATTCAGAATTCTGTATTTTGCTCTTCTACATTTGAAGTTGTCAATCATAGTCATTCCAACAGAGATGGGACAGGCTGGCGTCAGGGAAAGGCTTTGGGTTAGACTCCTTTGGCCAATCAGCTGTGCAACCCGAGGCAAGGTACATGACTGCATTTTCCTTTTCGGTAATATGAGGATAATGAAACCACACTTGGCAAAGGTTTTGTGAGGAAAAAAGGGAAAATAAAACTTTTAGAAAGTGCCTTGTCCTCTTATCTCGCACTCAGAAGGCATCCATTAAATGGTAACCATTTTATTATTAGCACTTTATGGTTTTAAAAGTATTTTTTCCCATGGAATCTCATCCTTATAGAACTCTCAGTTTGGGTGGATGGAAACAAGGAGTGAAGGCAGCTTTGAGTTACCAGGAGGCGTATGTAACATTTCCATGTGCTGTGCCCATGATCCTTCTCCCTTCCTGGAGTCCTGGAATGCTACCAGTTGCTGGCTTTTTTCACATACAGGGTGATCTGCAGTCTTCATGCAGCAGCAGTGGCGTCTCTGCCTAAAAGATAAGATAGGAGAAACTACTCTGTAATCTTTCTGCTGGGACCTTGCCTCAGGCCGCTTGCAAATTGCCACTGTGGTCCTTAGTAGAAGGTTGTGTTGTTGATATCTTGCTTAGCTTAAAGTTTTGAGAGTCTTTGGTTTATGAATTTCTGTTCTCCTGTTTAATATAACCAGAGATGGTATAACTGAATCACTTTGCTGTACACCTGAAACATTGTACATCAACTATACTTGAATTAAAACATTTTTCTGAAATATAACCGGAGATGGGCTATACTGGAATATGGCCAGTAAACTGAAAGTAATAGCAGGAATAAGAATGTTTGCCGAGAGCCCTTATGTATCTGACTTCCAGTCTTCTGTTCTTAAGTGTTCAAACAATAGCAACAGGAATTTAACCCTTAAATTTCTTGACCATTGAGCTTCATCAGACCATTACTTTTAGTTAGTGAATGTGTTGCATACATAACACGTCTTTCGTTGCCTAGAAAAGTAAACCTTAGGGTAAGTATTAACCTCTAGACTCAGGCAGGGCGGTGTAAGCACGTTATTACAGTGGGGAGTAGTTTAGCCAGGGTGAGGCTTTAAAACATGAAGATTCTTCATCTTTTTGCTCTCCACACCTTCAGGTTTACCAAGAGAGACTGACAGGCTGTCTGATGCTTGCTTTTGCCAACTAAAGATATGTCTGTGAACTTTTCCCAGACCCAAGGTCACTTCTAGTAACAGGATAGGGGCTTCTGCAAAATTGGCCTTTCCTGTTTTCTTGTGCCAGAGAAGGCTGAGTTTTAGAAAGGACCCAAGTCGGAGGAAGACCCTCAGACACTGTCTCCTAGTTCTGGGCACTGGGTCCAGGGAGTATGATGCACAGAGGTGTCAGCCTGAGGCCTGAGACCCAACGAACCAAGGTGACTGAGGCAGCTTTGCGTTTTGGCCTTCCTCAAGGCTTGTTCCTTTTTAAGAATCTGGAGCACCCACAAGACGGCCACATAGGGTCACGGTGGATGGATGTCACCATATCCTGCTCCTGGTCTTAACAAAGACTAATCTTTACTTTCAGTTGCAAAAGTAATATGTGCTCGTGGGAGAAATTTGGAAAACACTGAAAATCTAAATAAAATGAAAATCCCCTGTAATTCCGTATAAACCATTATTATTAACATTTGGATCTAGTTTCTAACAGTTTTTTTTTTTTCTTTTTTAACAGAGTTGAGATCACCCATGTCTATATATAGCATTTTGCCCTCCTGAGAGCAGGGAATGTGTCTTCTGCGACTCCCTGAGCACTGTGTGTGACGCTTATGCAAAGCGAGCTTTCAATGCGTGTTATAATGAATAAATAAATGCTTCTTTTATTTATCATTTTATCATAAACTCTCTTTCCTGCTCTTAAAAACATTATAGACACTCGAATTTCTGCCTACTCAGATCACCACTGTATTCCTCGAATCGGGAACAGCATCTGTTGAATGAATACCCATCATCCTATCGTTGAATGGTTCTTAAGTATTTGAAAATATGCCCAGCCTTTCCAGTATCAAGGAATTTCAGGCAGTAGTAGAACTATGACGTTGGTAAGCATTAAAAATCAGATAACAAGTGTGCATGTGTGTCTGGTGGGCAGGTTGTATGCTGCAGATGGGGGTATAAAGTGGGGCCCACACTTGGAAGGAGTGACTCTCAGTACCCAGTCAAGTTGAAGGTGGACAGAGCTGAACACCCAGCTGTTTCACTCCCGGTTATTTAGGCTACATCAGGGATCGACAAGCTTCCTTGTAAAGGGCCAGAGAGTACATAGTTTAGGCTTTGGGGGCCTGGTGGTCTCTGTTAACCTATTCAGCTCTGCTGTTACAGTGTAGCAGCAGTCAGGGACAACACATAGACGAATGAGCGGGGCGAAGTTCCAATAACACTTTATTTACAAAAGGATGTGGACCGGCTTTGGCCCGAAGGCTGTAGTTTGCCACCCCTTTGTCTAGAGAGACTGTCCCCTGCATGTGAGCTAGGAGATGCACATAAGGGTGAGCACTGCAGTGTTCCTTGTGGTAATGAAAAGTGGGCAAGAACAGATCTTGGTCTGTTAGCAGCAGACTGAAGAAACCAACTGTAGCTTAGTCATGATGGAAAACTAAACTGTGGTTAAAATGAATTAGATCTAGGGACTTCCCTGGTGGCGCAGTGGTTAAGAATCCACCTGCCAATGCAGGGGACACAGGTTCAATCCCTGGTCTGGGAAGATCCCACATGCTGCGGAGCAACTAGGCCCATGCACCACAACTGCTGACCCTGTGCTCTAGATCCCGCGAGTCACAGCTACTGAAGCCCGCGTGCCGCAACTACTGAGCCTGTGCACCGCAACTGCTGAAGCCCGTGCGCCTAGAGCCCGTGCTTGGCAACAAGAGAAGCCACTGCAATGAGAAGCCCGCGCACCGCAACGAAGAGTAGCCCCCGTTCTCCACAACTAGAGAAAGCCGCACAGCAACAAAGACCCAACGCAGCCAAAAATTTTAAAAATTAAAAAAAAAAAAAAATCTAGATGTATTCTCAAAAAAGGCGATGCTTAGTCAGAAAGCAAGTTACAAAAGGGTAATTGTGGCTTAATGCCGTTTGTGTCTATAAATGTTAAAGATGTGGAACAGTCCCATGGATTGCAGATCCATGTGTCATGCAGGTGGGGCTCACAGTGGGGCAGGAGTGACAGATGCCAGCCTCCGGCCAGAGACCACCTCTGGTGGTCAAGAACCTGACCTTTGGAGTCCTAGACACCTGGACTCAAATCCTGTCTCTACCGTATGTCAGCACTGTGACGCTGGTTAAGTTATTTAACCTCTCTGAGCCTTCATTTCTTCATCTGTAAAATAGGGATGATTATACATAACTTGTAGGAATTTTGTAAAGATGAAATGAGATTAGATATGTGAAAAACTTAGAGTATGAAACTCAGGAACCCTTAGCTCAGTAAATGGTATTTTTATTATTGCATTGCATGCTTCACTGGTATGCATTCTTTCCTGCATTCTTTCCCTGCATTCTTTCCCTCTGTTTACTTGCATACATTGTCAGGAGAGCATTTCTGTGGAGGGTGGGGTAGAGGACACTGATGTGGAGAGAGTAGCCACAGTGCGCCTGGCGCTGTGGGAGCTTAATTCATTTCACCAATTATATCTTATTTAATCTTCATAACAAATATGTGAGGCATAGAGTTATTCCCATTTTACAGAAAAGGAAACAGGTTGAGAGATGAGCAGATTTATCTGAGACTGTATTTACAAGCCAGCCAGCCACAGTCTGCTGACCCCTAAACCAGCGCCTTGACCCTCTCGGCACCGTGGTTTACTTTTTGACAGGCAGTGCTAACATCATTCTCTTAAGGAAGATGGAGAAATACGTGATTCCAGGAGGAGGTGACATGACTTGCCCGAGGAACAGAGCCTCGTTAAGTGGCAGAGTTGGCATCAACCTGCGTCAGACTCTGAAGCTCGTGTACTGAAAATCTACCGGAAAAAAAGAAAACTATAATCGTGATGCTCTTACGATTATTGTCCAAACCAGGAATGGGGTCCAATATTCTGAAATGTCATGAATTTTGAAAAGTACCTTTTGAAAGTTCTGGAAGGGAATTTTCCAGAACATTTTCTCCCCTCTCGCTTGATACTTCAGAACATGACATTTTTTTGGTGGGGCAGTAGGTGTATGTAGAACAGATTTTGTAAGACAGCCTCCTAGCTCCCAGTCCTAGTGTTACCTGTTATGTAACTTGGCAGTCACCACTTTCTGTCCCAAACTGAATCAGTTTGTCATCTATAAAATATGGTTATCATTAAAATCCATTCTTGGGTATGCTTTTCTAATTTTCAGGAGTTGCTCTCTGATTCTGAGTTATTCCATATGATACAAGAATTATCACTGTATATTACAGTTACTGAAAATTTAAAGGGTGAGAAAAATTAGCCATGTTTAAACAATTAATTGTGAATTGACAGAATTTGTTTTCGTTTTCAATTCATGAATGTAGTCTTACTGGAAGTTTCTCACTTCACTCTGTAGGAAGCAATTTGGGTATTTCCTTAAATATTTAAACTTGTAATTGGACTTTTTAAACATGGAAAATGGCATCATTTTTAGGAGAGATGCCAGAGCTTTGCTTTGACAACAGCCGCCTGTAACACCTGATAATCTAAAAATTAAAGAAGTATTTAAGTTTAATTTCGATAAACTATCAGCTGGTAGGCACCTTGGATGCTGTCACGATGCCATGTGTTCTGAGGTGGGTTCTTCTGAGTTCTTGAAGTTATTAGGACAGTCACAGGCCAAGGGGTTTGGAAGGAGTTAGCCTCCCTTGCATGTGACTGTATGTTGGTTGTTCAGGATGGTGGAAAGCCCACTTATTTGGGTAGTTTCGGTGGTTAGGATGGATTTCCTTCCTTCCCTTATAGTTGGGATGTATGGTCTGCAACAATGTAATGTATGTTGAGTTGTTGCCTAACGCTTTGGTTGAGTGTGCTACCATGAAAACGATTGATGAAAGCAAGTCATTCTTATACTCAACAAAGATTTTATTTTAAAAAATTGTACTTTTTAGGATTAAACGTGTGGTTTTGGGTGGCCCTCAGATGGCAAATTTGTTTTCACCTTTGGTGTGTTTCAGAAATTGTAGGCACTCGCCAAAAGAATCAGTAGATACTCATTGCCATGAAAAGCTTAATGCAGTGTATTATTAATTGGAAAAAAAAACCCAGATACAAATATTGTGCAGATAAATGGTTCATGTACATAAATGTAACAGATACTAAAGAAAGTTTAGAAGTAAAAAGTTCATATTCTGAACGTTTCTTAATCTCCCCCCATCATAAAGTATAAAAAGATGTGTTATTGGAAACGTAAAGTTAAGTTCTGATAGACTCTTTGTGTTTGAGGGTAGAGTTAAAAAAAAAAATCCAAAACATACAGCTTACATGCTAAGTAACTGTTTATGTAGCACCAAACATCAGAGTGATGAAAGACTTGAATTCAAAAAAAAAAAAAAAAAACTTGAATTCATCAGGGTATTCAAGTATAAAGGCATTCTGATGGTTAATGGAATTTGCCCTTTATTGGTAACCTCCAAACCTCTAGCTGATTTTTTTTTTAAACAGAAACCCAGAGTGGCTTAGAAGTGAGCTTTTCAGGGCCTATAACGTTGTAACCATTTCTCTCTCCATGAAGTCTGTCTGCAGAAGAAAGATAAAGCTCTCTACTGGGGGCCCTCTAGCGCTGTCGGTTAGAGCGAAGTTGCTGTTTTTTAGAAAGCAGTGACTTTTAAAAGAGAAAAACACATGGTATCTTGGGAAGGTTATTTGTAATATAACTCATATTGGTAATCTTATTTGGTAAAACTCATCTGATAATAAATGGTAGGGCATCAAGAAAAAGGTTTTGTATTTTTAGTTTGTTTACACAAAAACCACCACTTGACCGATTTCTAAAATTTGTGTAATACTGTATTTTGCCTGAAGACTTTGTTGACTTTTCTGTTTCGTTTATTTGTACATTTAAAAAAGTATACTTCATCTCAACCTCTGAGTAGAAAAGGAAAAAAAAGTATACTTCATCTCAACCTCTGAGTAGAAAAGGAAGTAAAAGGTAAGGAGGAATTTAGAAAAGAGTGACTGATCTTTTCTGCCTTAAGATTGAAACCACATTTCCTTCATAGCCATCATCCTCGTGGCGCAGCACTGCACAGAATCATCCCATGGCTGCACTGTCCCTGAACATACTTCATCTCGGTGTGTCCTCAAAGCCATTGTCTCTTAGGGCAGGGAGTGGGTCTCACCCTGTGGCCCTGTGCCTGGCCCAGGACGTGGACCTTCATGAGCTTTGGGCCTTTCCTTCATTTCACTCAGTCCCTGCGAGTTCTGTGCTGAGTCAGATCAGCTGTCCCATGGAGAGCTCATCTGAGGGGCTGAATAGGACGAGGGCCACAGTCTAGCCACAGGAGAGGGATTTTTCTTTGGGTAAAAGAATTATTAAAGATCAAAGCCAATGACTCAGTGTCTTTAAATTCACCAGCTGAGACAGGCACGGAAAACATTAGGTGGGGGCTGCCCAGTGTGCCAGTGAGTTACCATGATGGATCCATGTTCAGTAGTCCATTTGGGAATGGAGTGGCATTTCTTTCGTTTGTTTGTTTTGCTGAAAACGTGGCCCGCAGAAGCATGGGGAATATAGCCTTCTGTATCTTGTGTCACTTGCATTAACCAGTCAAGTTCTCTGCCATTAATCCAGGGTCGATTGTGTGTCAGGTAGTTTATGAGAGCCTTACTTAACCTGATTCTCATAAAAACTTTGTGAGATAAGGGTGGAAACAGAGGATGGAGGCCTCACTGTTTATAATTGGAAGAGTCAGCGGTCCATTCAACTCAAAAGCTTATGCTCTTTGTAGCAAATACACGGTCCCCCAGGGATGGGGAGCCAGGAAGGGTTACGGGGTGTCCCTAGGAGCAGGGAAACGTATTTTGCCGTACAAGTATTTGACCACTGAAATGACGGTTAAATGTTCTTTCCCCGTAGGCATTAAAGACTATTCCAACTGGCCCACCATCCCACAAGTGTACCTCAACGGCGAGTTCGTGGGGGGCTGTGACATTCTTCTGCAGATGCACCAGAATGGGGACCTGGTGGAAGAACTGAAAAAGCTGGGGATCCGCTCCGCCCTCTTAGATGAAAAGAAAGATCAAGACTCAAAGTGAGGGTGGCCCACGCGAGGAAGCCACTGGTGTCAGAATCTCACTGCCAGAAAAGCCTTCCCGATTCTGGTTTTTGCTCTTCAGATGACTGTTTGCACTGATTCCTCCAGTTTGTAAACAGCCTGGTGATTTTAGCATGTCTGGTGTTTGAGCAAGGAATATCCTATCGTGAACGTAATTGTAACCACTGCACTGTCATAATCAATGTTGTACGACGAGATTGCTGTACACGCGATTCCTTCTTATGTTGTCCTTTGCTCTTTGCTTGATTCAGGAGTAAACCTAGGAGATTTTGAATCATCATTATTATTCATGAGTCCTCTGCAAATATGTCAGTCTGCAAAGATCATATACCCCCCCATCCTAATTTTTTGTAACTTGTTCTGTTAAGAAAAACGATGGACAAGGAAGAAAATAAGATAACCGGGGTGTTGTTTTTTTTAAAATAAACTGCCAACCCAGGGATACCACGTGTGAGTTGTTAATCTGAATAGCAATAAGTATTTGTCTTCGTCCGTTTGGGATGCTATAACAAAATACCGCAGACTGAATGACTTATAAACAACAGATACTGATTCTCACAGTTCTGGAAGGTGGAAGTCCAAGATCAAGACTGTAGCACATCAGGTGTATGGTGAGGGCCTGTTCCTGCTTCACAGACAGCTGTGTTCCCACTGTGTTCTCACAGAAGCTCTTTGGAGTCCCTTTTATAAGGGCACTAATCTCATTTATGAGGGCTCCACCCTCATGACCTAATCACCTCCCGAAGGCCTCACCTCCTAAAACCATCCCTTTGGAGGTTATATGTCAGCATAGGAATTTTGAGGGGACACAGACATTCAGTCGAAAAGGACTTTTAGCACCTCTGACCTTTTGATTTTAGGAATTAAGAGTGATTCTCATTCATACTCTCCTGTTAAATTTGCCACAGAAATTGCCATCAAGCTGTACTCTAATTTTTAGAAGGGAAGTAAGTGTTGTGAACGCTGAGAGGTGTTGATGATCCAGTTGGAGGCTTGGGCGGACTGGCGAGAAGTGAGATGGGGAGGCTGGAGGGAGGCACCCCGCTCGCCCTTCTCTGAAGACCTGTGCTTGGCCACCTGCGCTGCACTTGGACAGGGAGCAGCATTAGCAGCCGTCCAAAGAATGGGATCTCATGAGTCTTTTATTCCTTAAAAATGGGGCCTTTGGGCTTCCCTGGTGGCGCAGTGGTTAAGAATCCGCCTGCCAATTCAGGGGACATGGGTTCGAGCCCTGGTCTGGGAGGATCCCACATGCCACGGAGCAACTAAGCCCGTGTGCCACAACTACTGAGCCTGCGCTCCGGAGCCCGTGAGCCACAACTACTGAAGCCCACGCGCCTAGAGCCTGTGCTCCGCAAAAGAGAAGCCACCGCAATGAGAAGCCTGAACACCGCAACAAAGAGTAGCCCTGCTTGCCGCAACCAGAGAAAAGGCAGCACGCAGCAATGAAGACCCAATGCAGCCAAAAATAATAAATAAATAAAATAAATAAATTTAAAAAAAGAATAGATACCTAAAACACCTAAAATTAAAAAAAAATAAAATGGGGCCTTTATAAAAAAGGACATAATTGTAATCATAGCCAAGATCTTCCAGTACATGGTGTCTTTTACCAAGACTTTGCTTCTCCACCTAGGCTGGAGGTGGAGCTAGAGGTAAGCTTTACAGCAAGCGACTCGTGGGAAGAAAGCCCATCCTGTCACCGTGTGCCTTTGGGTCCCCAGAAGCCTTCATTCATCTCCAAGGGCTTGCTTAAACAGAGCATTTATTTAGAAGCACATCTTTACAGTGGCAGAGGTAAGAAGAAGCTGCATTTTTAAAAAAATTATTTATTTATTTATGTTTGGCTGTGTTGGGTCTTCGTTGCTTTCTCTAGTTGCGGCGAGCGGGGGCTAGTCTTGGTTGTGCTGCGCGGGCTTCTCATTGTGGTGGCTTGTCTTGTTGCGGAGCACAGGCTCTAGGCGCGCGGGCTCAGTAGTTGTGGCTCGTGGGCTCTAGAACGCAGGCTCAGTAGTTGTGGCGCACGGGCTCTGGAGTGCAGGCTCAGTAGTTGTGGCGCACGGGCTTAGTTGCTTCACGGCATGTGGGATCTTCCCGGACCAGGGATCGAACCCGTTTCCCCTGCCAATGCAGGCAGATTCTTAACCACTGCGCCACCAGGGAAGCCCGAAGCTGCATTTTTTAATGAAAAGAACAAAAATGACAAGGAAAGCGGGATGGCTTATTTCCCCGGAGCTGTTCTGGAGGTTTGTTCTGTGATTATTGAGTTTGCATGAGTGCCACTTGGAAAAGCTCTGAAAACGGACAGACTTGGTGGGGTAAGGATTGACCTGCCGGGTGCTCTTGTAGCTCACAGCTCCTGGCTCCGTCCTTCCCCCAGAGGTTGTGAGATTCCCAGGAGAAAAGAAAGGCAAGTTGTAGCCCATCCCCACATCCGTGGGGACTGTCCCACATCCATGGGGACTGCCCTACATCCGTGGGGACGGCCCTGTCAGGTGATAGGACTGCCCCTCGTAAATTACAGAGCTCAGGGCTTCAGGGAAAAGAAAAGCAGATTACTGCCACAAAAAGTTTTATATTACGGGGCTTTCCTGGTGGCGCAGTGGTTGAGAGTCCGCCTGCCGATGCAGGGGACACAGGTTCGTGCCCCAGTCCGGGAAGATCCCACATGCCGCGGAGCGGCTGGGCCCGTGAGCCATGGCCGCTGAGCCTGCGCGTCCGGAGCCAAAAAAAAAGTTTTATATTACGTGCATTGTATACTGCATCCCATCAATACCTTTTGGGTCTGCTCTAAGCTAAGAGCTTACACAGACCCTTAGAGGAGGTTGGAGCTCACTTGTTGGAAGCACTTTGCTTTACAAATGAATGTGAGGGCACTGGAAGGAAGCCCTGTGCTCAGAGCTGCCTGTGCTGCTGCCACGTGGTGGCCGACCGAGGCTGTGACCTTGTCCTTTGGAAAGAATACCGTTAACAAACCACTTTTTACTGTCCCTGGATGAGTACCAGGCCATGGGGCACACACATGAGTCTGCAAAATTGTCCCTTGCCTTCACATCTGGTGTGTAATAGGGTACCTTTCCATAATTTTGCTCCTTTTGGCTTTTCCTTAAACCTGCCTATGTCCCCTTAGGGTTCATCTAAAAAATGAAATGATAAGAAACTTATTTGTAGGGAAACATCAATGTAGGAAACCTCCCTGGAATATTAGCACTAGGGGAGAGCTGCTAGGCGAATAATTTGACTCAGATGCTTATGAATCATAGATCATATCAGCCACCAGAGAGCTTAAAAGTTTAAGGAATCACGGAGCTCTACAAGAAATGGAAATGTTCTTTCCAAAGTTAATTAATCCTTTTTTTCTCTATGCTTGACAAGTCTCTGCCAAGTGGGAAATTGAAGATGCTATCTGATGTCAGTCTCAATAACTTTAATGGTCTGCATAATTAGAATTCACTGTGATAATTAGAACAGTGACACCAAAGTTCATTGTACAAACAGCAATATCACACATCATCTATTTAAAAATGCTTCACGGCTTTCCACTACAGGACACTGGCTTGTATCATTTGATTTATGTCACAACTTCAGTCCTGTGTTATTAGACGGTTTAGAAATAGATGAAGTTATTTTAGAACATTTGTATGAGTTGAGGTAGTTTTTGTCTTGTAAGCTGGTAGTTACATAAATGTCATTACGCTTCATTTAAGTTTGGGAGGTATTTTAGAACAGCAGGTAAGTTTTAAGGCGTCTTGGGTTTCTTGTATTGGCCCTATTGAATTGACTTGGGTAGAATCTGGGACCTCAAGCTTTCCTGTAATTACCAACGCCCCAGCAGCTAGCTTGAGAAAGAGCTTTTGTAAATTTATGAATGAGCTTGGTTATTTAGAGGAAAATTGTTTCTTGAGAGGTTGGGTCCCTTGGTGTTCGTGACAGGAGAGATCGGGCTAAGGGTTCAGAGGATCGACCTTCGTGCTGGCCAAGTTATGTTGGAGTACATTTAAACCAGAGGCAAGGAAGCTTCCAGGTGGGTTCCGGAGAGTCACTGACGGGCAAAAAATAGATACTGGTGGATGGTCACACCAAAAGGAGCTGATTTGATAGCTATTAAAAAAGATAGATTTCTTAATCCAGTTGAGAATTTTTTTTTTTTTGGCCGCGTCAAATGCGGTTCCCTGCCCAGGGATCGAACCTGTGCCCCCTGCAGAGTAAGCGCGGAGTCTCAACCACAGGACCGCCGGGCGGGTCCCATACGATAGCTAATTTGAGGGAGAGGGGAGGAACAGTGAAAGGGGGAAGAGCTGTTGTCAAGCCACCCACAACGTGGCCAAGATGGACTTGTGGGAGGTTGCATCCCGTCCTGTTTCCTGAGAGCAGTGTCACTGCAGGTCTTCAGGCTGCATGGGCTGTGCAGTTGAGCTGGGAGCAGATCTGGCCTGAAAGCCTAAGTGCACCTTGCTTCGAAGGCCTTTTTCCTGACTGCAGCCAGAATGGCCTTCCACAGACACACTACTTACATTTCTCACTCCCCTACTTACAGACCTCCCAGGTCGCTGCCCCAGAAGGCCTTCCCTCACCTCCCTGCTTTGTCCCCACAGCACCAGATTGTCATTGCCCTTTTGCTTGGCTTCACTCGAGGACCCGCTATCGCTAGCATATGTAGTGCTTAGAAAAATATGTAAAAAATAAGCAAAGGATTCTCTTTCTCCGTTCTGTCCTGATGAGTCACAAGAAGCGTTAGGTCTTTACAGTTCACCAGGGTAGCAGCACAGGGCAACCCCTAAGAGCTTGGGTTTGGATCAAACTTCCTGGATTCCCATCCCATTTCTTCTCCGATGTGTGACTGGCCTCAGACACATTAATAACCTCCCTTGCCTACTCTACCGAACAGGACAGTGGGGAACGTCACCTACACCAGGCTCGTCATGAGATGGGAGAATCCACATCAAGAGCCAAGCCCATAATAAGCTTTCCAGATAGGTTAACCTCCATGGTTACCTTGGACTAGATCTGGACTTGATTGCGGTATATTACTCACCATCATTTTTAGGCTTAAGGGAGTAGAGCTAAGTCCATATTTATTAACAGGCCATTGTTTGGTTGTCCCCAGAGCATGGAGACTCATCTTTGAAGGTCAATGACAAGATCTAATATTTGTGATAATCTCAGTGGAGTGTACCCATTATTCAGCTGTTCTTGGGGCTGGAGTCGGGAGGGCCCTGAGACAGAAAGAATTCCCTGTAAATTACTTTCCCTAGACTATAGTTGGACTTATTGCCACCGAGTTTTAATTTTTTTTTAATATTATTTCTATTTCATGCAGTGGGAAGTCTGTACTGAACTGATAGGTTAGAATAGGCTTTATTGTGTGGAGGTATGCTTGAAAGAGCACAGTTTAACCTTGAGTTAATTCTAATTTATCAGTAACAAGGATTGTCATGCTGGGTTCTACTGTACCCAAGTAGTAATTTTCACAGGGATACATTTTGCCAGGAAAAAAGAGGTTGATAGGTTCCCTGGCTCACAGGAAGTTAGGTGATGAACCGCAGAAAATATTTCCAGATTATTGGTAGGTCCGTCTAGTCCTAAACTGACAATGAGGCTTGGTAACCAGCAACAGGGATGAGCCAGCCTTCTGGGGCGTCCATGCTAAGCCCTAAGCCCTAGACTATGCGATGGGACCTCTTCCCACTCTAGACCCCAGGTCTGGGGCTGAGCCTCAGCTGGGAGTCAGGTACCCCTGCCCCTACCCTGAGCCGGGGCAGGCTCAAAATACTTGGAATCTGAAGGAGAACTTCAGCAGTTCCTTTTACAGCTGTAACCCTGAGAACCAAGAAGCACATTTCCCATTATCCTGGCTTTTTTTTTTTTTTTTTTTTAATTTATTTCGTTGCACCAGGTCTTAGTTGTGGCAAGTGGGCTCCTTAGTTGTGGCTCGCCAGCTCCTTAACTGCAGCATGTGGGCTCCTTAGTTGTTGCGTGCAAACTCGTAGTTGCAGCATGCATATGGGATCTAGTTCCCTGACCAGGGATCTAACCTGGGCCCTCTGAATTGGGAGTGCAGAGTCTTAGCCACTGCGCCACCAGGGAAGTCCTATTTTTAGTTTTTAAAGGAAACTCCATACTGTTCTCCGTAGTGGCTGCACCAATTTACATTCCCATCATCTGAGAGATATTTAGACGGTAGAACTGGAGGTGCTGGGATGAGGGAGAAGCAGACCTGAGTATGAAGCCCATGGCCTGTGAACTGACATTTCCTGCGCCCGTCATGGGATTCCAGACCTTTCTGTCGTGTGGGGCTTCCTGACACCAGAGACCACCGACAGTGTAAAAATGCACAAGCAATGGGTGGTGTTCCCTTTTACATGGGTGTGGTGGGGAGTTTGGGAGAGGAAGTGAGAGAGGTAAACCTTGGCATCTTTTTAAACTTGACAGGAGACCCACTGAGTGTGTAGATGGTGAGAGCCATGTGCTATCAGAGGGCTGCCAGGAATCATCCATCAAATCCAGTCCTGTGAGAGGGGCTTGGAAGCCTGCATAGCATGATCCCTGGCTTTCTAACTGCCACTAGTGTGTGCAATAGATTTTCATTAGCATAGGTGCTGTTGAGGTCTTTGATCAATCCTGCTATCTGGTCCAAATAACTGACCCGTCACTTTGAGGTTGTCTAAACCCTGGTAACAAACAGCGGGAACAAGATGGGGCTTAGAATGTAGTCTTCACGGCTCAGCCTCCGGTTTGGGATAATAAAGCTTCTTGTGGAATTTACGCAGGTCTTCTTGGCCCTTGGCATTAAACAGTCTGTGTGTGTGTGTGTGTGTGTGTGTGTGTGTGTGTGTGTGTGAGAAATATATATTTTTTTTTAGAATAACAAAAAATATTTCACTAAAACATAAGATTTACAGAAGTTTCCAGACAAGCCATACACAATGGTCACAAGCTTTTTCCTGAAGGGAAGATTCCGCACTTGACAGCAAAGTCACAATGTTATTAGTGAGGGCTGTGATGTTTGTTTAATGTTCCCATTTTGGTTCAAACAATCAAGCTTGTCCATCTACAGTGTCTAAATAAAGTTAGACTTGGCTAGAGAGCATATTCTAAAGAACGGGTTAGCTCCTTTTTTTTTTTTGCGTTACGCGGGCCTCTCACTGTTGTGGCCTCTCCCGTTGCAGAGCACAGGCTCCGGACGCGCAGGCTCAGCGGCCATGGCTCACGGGCCCAGCCGCTCCGTGGCATGTGGGATCTTCCCGGACCGGGGCACGAACCTGCGTCCCCTGCATCGGCAGGCATCTCAACCACTGCGCCACCAGGGAAGCCAGGGTTAGCTGCTTTTAACCAATGCAATCAGATCACCATAAAAAGGGGGAAAGGAGCCCATAAAATTCAAATAAAACTACCTTCCCCCGACCACCAAAAAATAATAATAATAAAGGAAAACACCCACACCCCTGCAGCTAACCCTGACAACTACCTTCATTCACAGCACTTTATACTCAAACCATGATGGGGAAATGAGTAAAAGCAGAGAAGGGCCACTGCTTTTAAACGTCTCACAACAATCCAGATGACACTTCTAGCCTCTGCTCCTGCTTTACAACAGTGAGTCAGGACAAGACATAGATTTGCTACTGTGCATTCAATCACCAGAGGACTGAAGATGTCTGGGCTTTTATTCTGTAATGTTTCTAAGACTGTGTCCATTAAATGCAAACAGAAAAGGAAGAAGTCTTGGCAGAACAGGAGAAGTGATGCACACTTGATGATCAGATCGATTTAAATATTATTCGTGGCATATAGCCTAGTCCATGCTCTAGCTGTTTCTATGGCATGGGCTTCGTTGGTCTT
This sequence comes from Delphinapterus leucas, assembly GCF_059928025.1. NCBI lineage: Eukaryota > Metazoa > Chordata > Mammalia > Artiodactyla > Monodontidae > Delphinapterus > Delphinapterus leucas. Next base: position 172,390,082 of record NC_143130.1, read on the forward strand.
CCACTGCTCCGCTACATCATTTGCTGATGGGCCGTCTGGGTTGGGAGCACTTAACAAAGCCTGGATCGATAGCCGGACTGCGCGGATCTGCAGTGCTGGGGACCACTTACCTTTCAAAATATCTAAAACATATTCTGCCAACTTGTCTACATTAGGATGATAAATTTTGGTCATGAAACGTACTTTAGGGGCTGCCATTGGGTATTCTTCTGGAAGGAATAGTTCAAGTTTAAAAGTCCCTCCCTCAAAGGGGGAATCCTGAGGGCCAGCAATGACCACATGAAAATAACGGGCGCTGCTCTCATCTGGTTCTGCTTTAATGCTGGGAACTGGCTCTGCCAGCAAACGCTGGGTTTTCTTGATAATCCTGCGGGGCAGCCCGGCCATCTTGTCAGATCCCGAGTTCGACCTCTGCTCTTGTCTCTGGCTCCGCTCGCCTCACGCATGAGTGTGTGAAATAATTTTCATGTGGGGGGTTATTTATTAAATTGCAGCATTTCCCCATGAATAGATGTCTTCCAATCAACCGTTTTTGTTAGAGAGATCACAGCTCTGCTAGCAGTGAGTTAGGTTTTCTTAGAAATCAGTAATCAGTCCCATAGCATTTCTCAGGGATCTGGGGTTTCTGCAACAGCTTTGGAGGCATCAAAGGGGAATGCAGAGAGTCTAAAATCTGGTTGAAAAAAATCTGTATTTAAATGCCCTCTCAAACCACTGACACAAGTATAGACATAGATATAGGTACATGTATAGGTTATAGATGCATCTAAATCTGTCATCCTTGGAGATCCTTTGTTGCCGTTGAACTCAGCTTTGTCATCTCTAAAATGGGGTTAATAACAGTCTCTACCTTATGGAACTACTATGAGGATGAAATGAGATAATATCACCTAAAATTCTTGGCAAAGGATCACTTATCTTTCACGTTTTTCTTTGTTATTTCTTCTTCAAATTTTTCTTAGGTATTCTTTCTAGCTTCCTCTTCCTCATGAATTTCAGAATCATTTTGTCAATAGATTCCCTTTTTTTTTTTTTTTTTTTTTTTTTGCGGTACGCGGGCCTCTCACTGTTGTGGCCTCTCCCGCTGAGGAGCACGGACTCCAGATGTGCAGGCTCAGCGGCCATGGCTCACAGGCCCAACCGCTCTGTGGCATGTGGGATCTTCCCGGACCGGGGCACGAACCCGTGTCCCCTGCATTGGCAGGCGGACTCTCAACCACTCCGCCACCAGGGAAGCCCTGTTGGAAGATTTTTAATCACAGTTTCAATTTAATTACTTGTGATTGGTCTGTTCATATTTTCTATTTCTTCCTGGTTCAGTCTTGGAAGGTTATACCTTTCTGAGAATTTGTCCATTTCTTCCAGGTTGTCCATTTTATTGGCATACAGTTGCCTGTAGTAGTCTCTTAGGATGCTTTGTATTTCTTCAGTGTCTGATGTAACTTCTCCTTTTTCATTTCTAATTTTATTGATTTGAGTCCTCTCCCTCTTTTTCTTGATGAGTCTGGCTAGTGGTTTATCAATTTTGTCTCTCTTCTCAAAGAACCAGCTTTTAGTTTTATTGATGTTTGCTATTGTTTTCTTTGTTTCTATTGCATTTATTTCTGTTCTGATCTTTATGGTTTCTTTCCTTCTGCTAACTTTGGGTTTTGTTTGTTCTTCTTTCCCTAGGTGTAAGGTTAGATTGTTTGAGATTTTTCTTGTTTCTTGAGGTAGTCTTCTATAGCTATAAACTTCCCTCTTAGAACTGCTTTTGCTGCATCCCATGGATCGCTGTGTTTTCATTGTCATTTGTCTCTAGGTATTTTTTGATTTCCTCTTTGATTTCTTCAGTGATCTCTTGGTTATTTAGTAACGTACTGTTTAGCCTCCATGTGTTTGTGTTTTTAAAGTTTTTTTTCCCTGTAATTCATTTCTAATCTCATAGCGTTGTGGTCAGAAAAGGCGCTTGATATGATTTCAATTTTCTTAAATTTACTGAGGCTTGATTTGTGACCCAAGATGTGATCTATCCTGGAGAATGTTCCATGCGCACTTGAGAAGGAAGTGTAATCTGCTGTTTTTGGATGGAATGTCCTATAAATATCAATTAAGTCTATCTGGTCTATTGTGTCATTTAAAGCTTCTGTTTCCTTATTTATTTTCATTTTGGAAGATCTGTCCATTGATGTAAGTGAGGTGTTAAAGTCCCCCACTATCATTGTGTTACTGTCGATTTCCTCTTTTAGAGCTGTTAGCAGTTGCCTTATGTATTGAGGTGCTCGTATGTTGGGTGCATATATATTTATAATTGTTATATCTTCTTCTTGGATTGATCCCTTGATCATTATGTAGTGTCCTTCCTTGTCTCTTGTAACATTCTTTATTTTAAAGGCTATTTTATCTGATATGAGTATTGCTGCTCCAGCTTTCTTTTGATTTCCATTTGCATGGGATCTTTTTCCATCCCCTCACTTTCAGTCTGTATGTGTCCCTAGGTCTGAAGTGGGTCTCTTGTAGACAGCATATATATGGGTCTTGTTTTTTTATCCATTCAGCAAGCCTGTGTCTTTTGGTTGGAGCATTTAATCCATTCACGTTTCAGGTAATTATCGATATGTATGTTCCTATGACCATTTTCTTAATTGTTTTGGGTTTGTTTTTGTAGGTTCTTTTCTTCTCTTGTGTTTCCCACTTAGAGAAGTTCCTTTAGCATTTGTTGTAGAGCTGGTTTGGTGGTACTGAATTCTCTTAGCTTTTGCTTGTCTGTATAGCTTTTGATTTCTCCATCAAATCTGAATGAGATCTTGAATCTGTGAGTAATGAGTGAGTAATGAATCTGAATGAGATCTTGAGTAGAGTAATCTTGGTTGTAGGTTCTTCCCTTTCATCAGTTTAAGTATATCATGCCACTCCCTTCTGGCTTGTAGAGTTTCTGCTGAGAAATCAGCTGTTAACCTTATGGGAGTTCCCTTTTATGTTATTTGTCATTTTTCCCTTGCTGCTTTCAATAATTTTTCTTTGTCTTTGATTTTTTACAATTTGATTACTATGTGTCTCAGTGTGTTTCTCCTTGGGTTTGTCCTGTATGGGACTCTCTGAGGTTCCTGGACTTGGGTGGCTATTTCCTTATCCATGTTAGGGAAGTTTTCGACTATAATCTCTTTAAATGATTTCTTGGGTCCTTTCTCTCTCTCTTCTCTTTCTGGGACCCCTATAATGTGAATGTTGTTGCGTTTAATGTTGTCTCAGAGGTCTCTTAGGCTGTCTTCATTTCTTTTCATTCTTTTTTCTTTATTCTGTTCCACAGCAGTGAATTCCACCATTCTGTCTTCCAGGTCACTTATCCATTCTTCTGCTTCAGTTATTCTGCTATTGATTTCTTCTAGTGTAGTTTTCATTTCAGTTATTGTATTGTTCATCTCTGTTTGTTTGTTCTTTAATTCTTCTAAGTCTTTGATAAACATTTCTTGCATCTTCTCGATCTTTGCCTCCATTCTTTTTCCAAGGTCCTGGATCATCTTCACTGTCATTATTCTGAATTCTTTTTCTGGAAGGTTGCCTGTCGCCACTTCATTTAGTTGTTTTTCTGGGGTTTTATCTTGTTCCTTCATCTGGTACATAGCCCTCTGCCTTTTCATCTTGTCTATCTTTCTGTGGATGTGGTTTTTGTTCCACAGGCTGCAGGATTGTAGTTCTTCTTGCTTCTGCTGTCTGCCCTCTGGTGGATGAGGCTATCTAAGAGGCTTGTGCAAGTTTCCTGATGGGAAGGACTGGTGGTGGGTAGAGCTGACTGTTGCTCTGGTGGGCAGAGCTCAGTAAAACTTTAATCCATTTGACCACTGATGGGTGGGGCTGGGTTCCCTCCCTTTTGGTTGTTTGGCCTGAGGCAACCCAACACTGGAGCCTAGCTGGGCTCTTTGGTGGGGCTAATGGAGGACTCTGGGAGGGCTCACGCCAAGGAGCACTTCCCAGAACTTCTGCTGCCAGTTTCCTTGTCCCCACCGTGAGCCACAGCCTCCCCCGCCTCTGCAGGAGACCCTCCAATACTAGCAGGTATGTCTGGTTCAGTCCCCTCTGGGGTCACTGCTCCTTCCCCTGGGTCCCGATGCGCACACTACTTTGTGTGTGCCCTGCAAGAGTGAAGTCTGTTTCCCCCAGCCCTGTCAAGGTCCTGCAATCAAATCCCACTAGGCTTCAAAGTCTGATTCTCTAGGAATTCCTCCTCCTGTTGCCAGACCCCCAGGTTGGGAAGCCTTATGTGGGGCTCAGAACCTTCACTCCAGTGGGTGGACTTCTGTGGTGTAAGTGTTCTCCAGTCTGTGGGTCACCCACCCAGCAGTTATGGGATTTGATTTTACTGTGATTGCGCCCCTCCTACCGTCTCACTGTGGCTTCTCCTTTGTCTTTGGATGTGGGGTATCTTTTTGGTGAGTTCCAGTGTCTTCCTGTCAATGAGTGTCCCGCAGCTAGTCGTGATTCTGGTGTTCTCACAGGAGGGAGCGAGAGCACGTCCTTCTGCTCCGCCATCTTGGTTCAGGCAAGACTGGTAGTTCTGAGAAAGCTCTTATACCTTCATTTAATTTCCTCTCAGACAAGAGAGGATTTCCTCTCAGACAAGAGCTGTGAAAGCTTAGAGCACTCTCCCAGGGTGTACTTTTTCTATACCAAGTCTGTCTTAGACAAACTAGAGCTGGTGGATGGATGACTACGCCGCTTACAGCTGCGAGAGGGAGCTCAGCTCGTTATTTTAGACCTGGCCTCAAGAACTGTCTGGACACTTTTTCCATAAAAGGTAAATATTTTCGGCTTTGCCAGCCATGTTGTCTCTATGGCAACTCCTCAACCCTGCAGTGAAAGCAGCCCCAGGCAATATGGAAACAAGTGGGCGTGGTTGAGTGCCCAATAAACTTTGTTCACAAAAACACGTGGTGGGCTGGATTTGATCAACCGTGGTGTAAGGGGAATGGTTAAGAGACCAGGCTCTCGAGCCAGGCTGCTTGGACTCAAATCCAAGCTCTGCCACTTTTTATCTATAGCTTAAGTCAATTATTTAACCTCTTTGTGGTTAAATTCTCGTGATGGTTCATTTTATGCGTCAACTTGACTAGGCTAAGAGATGCTCAGATGGCTGGTAAACCATTAATTTTTGTTATGTCTGTGAGGGTGTTTCTGGAAGAGATTAGCATTTGGATTGGTAGACTGAGTAAAGAAGATCACCCTCACCAATGCAAGTGGGCATGATCCAATCCATCAAGGGCCTGAACAGAGCAAAAAGACAGAGGAAGCACAATTCACTGTGTCCACTTGAGCAGAGACATCCACCTTCTCCTGCCCTCAGACGTCAGAGCTCCTGGTTCTTGGGCTTTTAGGCTTAGACTGGGAGTAACACCATCTGCCCCCTTGTTCTCAAACCTGTAGACTTGGAATGAATTACGTCATCAGCTTTTATGGATCTCACCTTGCAGATGGCAAGACTTTTCAACTTCCATAACCACATGAATCAATTTCTATAACAAATCCCTTATTTCTCGCTCTCTCCCTATATATCTTTCTACTGTCTATCCCATTGATTCAGTTTCTCTGCAGAATCCTGACTAATACAGTCCCCCAATATCCACCCTCCCCCTTTTCATAGCAGGGAAGTTTTTAGCTGGGCACATGGCATCCCAGAATAAAGACTACATTTCCCAGCTCCCTTGCAACTATGTGTAGCCATGCACTTACGTTTTATTCAATGGCATCTAAGCCGAAAGGTCATGAATTCATTTCTGAGAAGCCTTCCTTCAGAGACAGCCCTTCTCTCTGCTTTTCAAAAATCCCTTCTGTCATGCTGCCTGCACTGTGGTGCTGCCGGTGTGGACCCTGAGGGTGAGGGCCACCACCCAGAGACAACAGCGTGGTGAGCTCTGAGTGAGCTCCGAAGACTCCCGGGAGCAGAGACTCCATATGTGTCCAGCTGAACTGCCAAGGGAAACACAATTGCCATTGTTAACTAGGGGGTTTGTGTCACTGACAGCTGAACCTAAATTAGCTAATGCCTTCTTTGAGCCTCAGAATCCTGTTTGTAAGGTGGTAACAATAGTACTTCCCTTGGGGGTTTGTTTTGAGGACTTAATGTAACAGCGCATGTAAAATGGTTAGAAAAGTAGTAGGTGCTCGATAAATATTAGCTGCTATTTAACCTACATAATGACTCCATGATGTAGCTCTTACTATCTACATACGCTGCATTAGAAGACTAGGGTTCAGGGAGATTAAGTTAGGATTATATTCATCTGCCTTTAAAAATAAATATGCATACCTAGTGGCTGAAACAAGGTAGACGTTTATTTATTCATTTATTCTTTTCTTGTGAAACAGCCCAGGGCTTGTGTGTCAGGTCCTCAAAGCTCTCTGTGTGCTCAGATTCCCCAGTCTTTTGGGTATAACCCTGCTCCTCATGGTCCAAGGTGGCTGCAAAAGCTCCTATCATCACATCTCCTTTCTAACAGGAAGATGGAGGAAGGTACACAGAAGGGTGCACATGCTTAACTTAAAAGACCTGTTGGAGGTCACACTCAACACTCTGCCTACCTCTCATTAGCCACCTTGTGGCTTCATGGGCACACTTAGAGGCAAGGAGGCTGGGGATGTATAGTTTTTTAGACATACAGCAGCCTCTACTGCAATGAATTGCAGAGTCAATATTTAATTCCAGGACCCACTCCTTTCAAAGCCCATGTTCCAATCTACTGCCTTGCATTGTTTCTCATCTCTATTTGCCCTTTCAGTGGGTTGTGGAAAGAGCTTGGGCTGACAGTCAAATTCAAGTTTCACCACTTATCAGTTGTGTGATCATGGGCAAGTCAGCTGAGTTCTTGGTGTCTCATCAAAAGGCAGAGACCACACATACTTCCCTCTGGGCTGTTGTAGGGTCACATGAGATGGTCAACCGCAGGAGCCCAGATTTGAGGGACTACGTTTTTTTTTGCTTCTTTTTGAGCACCCACTGTGTGCCTGGTATCCACTGAATTGCCTAGAGGTGGAAAAATAATGGATAACGAATGTGAAATACTAAGGGACATGCAAAGAAGGGTGAGTACTTGAGCGTGATTGCATTTGATTGATTTTTCTGTCCTCTACTGCAGACGGGCAACGAGCCCACTTGGCTTCCCCAGAGAGCTGACCTTGTGCGGACTCCTCTCCGCGAACCAGGGCCAAGGCCCAGGGCCAGGCATGGAGACTGGCTGGGAGCAGATGCAGGAGGGGTGAGCCTGGGCGAGGACTCTCTCAGCCGCCCCAGCGGGCACCCCAGGCACACCAGGATGGGGGGAGGCAGGGGGCGGGCTGGGCCTTACGCTGTCAGGGGCAGGGTGGGGACAGCACCCTGAGCAGGATCCCGGCCCGCCCCCTCCCAGCAGCTCCAGGAAGTGACCTTAATTCGATGGCAGGGAGAACTGCTGACACACACGGTGACGTCCCTCTGGGCAGGTGCAAAGGCAGGGAGCTTTCCTCTTCGCTCAAGGCTTAATACCTCTCTACTGAGGGCAGGACCCAAACCATGGAGACAGAAAAGCATGTGTCCCAGCTTCCCTGGCATTGAGACTCACATTCTGATTTCAAGGGGTCAGATTCCTCCATTTGTCCTTAACGTTTCACAACGTTAAACGCTGACACACTTTGTTCCTCAAAAGACAGTGCTGCTGAGCAGTTCAGAGGGATCAGGCAATCGTTCTCTGTAAAGGGGCAGACGAAACACATTAAGGCGCGGGTCCGAGGGCCTCTGTCACCAGAAACGGCACGGAAACGAATAAATCAGCGTGACTGTGTTCCTATAAAACTTTATTTTTGGACCTTTGAATTTTAGAACATTTTTACTTATCATGAAATATTATTAAAAACCATTTTTTTTCAACATTAAAAAATGTGGGGCTTCCCTGGTGGTGCAGTGATTGAGAGTCCGCCTGCCGATGCAGGGGACGCGGGTTCGTGCCCCGGTCCGGGAAGATCCTACATGCCGCGGAGCGGCTGGGCCCGTGAACCATGGCCGCTGAGCCTGCGCGTCCGGAGCCTGTGCGCCGCAACGGGAGAGGCCACAACAGTGAGAGGCCCGCGTACCGCAAAAACAAACAAACAGACAAAAAATGTGAAAACCATTCTTGGCTTGGGGATGTCTCCTTCTCAGACTCTATCAGGGCTTCTCTGCCTCCACCCACGACACTCTGCCTACTGCTCCCCAGTGGTCACCACTGCCCCCAGGATGGAGGATGGAGTGACAGCTCCTTACCAGGCACTCAAGGCCTTGCAGGTCCAGCCCCGCCAGCCTCCTTGCCTCCCTGTCTAGCTCTCTGCTCTGGCCTCCCCGGCCCCCTTCCGCTCCTTTATGAGACAGACCCTCTCCTGCCTCTCGGCCTTCCCAGGGTCTGGTCCCTTGGCCTTAGCACTCTGACCCCCACCCGGATTTGCCTATCACCCCGGTCCCCCCAGATTTCAGCTGCAAGTCACTTTCTCAAAGCCTTCTTTCTCATTCTCCATTGGGTTAGACCCTATTACACATCCCCAAAGGTCCCTGCACCTCCTTCCTGCAATCAGCATCCTTGGAATTCTTTGTTTACTACCCTGTGCCCCGCAAGAATAGAGGCCCATTGAAGGCAGAGACGTGCCTGTCTTGCTCACTGCTGTACTGTGGGACACACAGTAAGGGCTCACTGTTCACTGCAAGGAAGGCTGCTTCCCTGGTCTTTCCCCCTTGGCCCTTTCATCCTCCCACTAGCTTCTCCCTGGGCCATCTTACCCAGCTCCAGATGCCAATATCATCTCCCGCACAGGTTTTCACACTTTCACGGGCATCAAAACCACCTGGAACTAGTTTCAACACAGCTTCCTGAGGTCCATTCCCATCAATTCAGACTTGTTAGGACTGGTGTGGACCCCAGGTACCTAACCACCCTGACACCTACCTCCCCACCACACACATTCAAAACCAAGAAATGCTCATGTCCAGCATTCATGGATCAGGCTTTGAGAAATGCTCATCTATAATAAGCTGATATTATTAAGCATCTTGAATAAAAATGAATGAATGAATGAGAGTTCTGCTGCTCTATATCCAAGGACAGACACCTATATGCTTCAGTGGAAACAGGGCCCTTAGTTCTCCTGAAAACTCCCATGGAGAGGTTGGGCAGTTATATGCCCTGTTCATTCATTTATTATAGAATGTAGCAAATACTGTTTGTTATAGAAACAGTAACAAATACTTTTACATATTGAGCACTCCGGAGGGACAAGCCATTGGGCTAAATATGAAAATGTAATGGTTCATAAAAACAGGCATGATCCCTGCCTTTATGCAGTCTATATTCTATTGAGGGACACAGAATGATCAGAGTCAAACAAATATTTAATTAGAAATGGTAATAAGTGCTATGATGACAGGGAAGTGAGGGGGAGGGTACTAGTCACCTGCTCTCAGACCCATTGCCTGCCCCTCCCTGTTGTGGTAGCTTGCCTCCAGCGATGGCCACCGTCAATTCCTTTCTTCCTTGTACCCACATGACACTACCCCATTGGGAGGTGGAGAATATTTTCCCATCTGATTGAGTGTGGGCTAGCCTGTGACTGCTTTGATCTGGAGATCTAAGAATACAGCGGAAGTGATGTTCAAGGCTAGATCATGAGTAGTCTTGGATCTTCCTCCTAGATTTTTGGAAATGCTTGCTCTTGGGACACTCTTTCTTGGAATCCAGCCTGTGAGAAGCCCAAGGCTCATGGAGCAACCACATGATTGACAGCTGAGCTGCCATTCAACTATAACTCTATGAGACATCCCAAGTGAGGCCAGCAAATCCACAGAATGAAGAGAGACAATAAATTGTTATTTTAAGCCATTACGTTCTGGGTTGGTTTCTTACACAGTAATAGATACTGAGAGAAGAAATTAGTAGAGGGAAATGAGGTGCTGATCTATTTGGGACTTTGTGGCAGGTGAGAGCTGGAAGGATTTCAAACAGAGACTGTCAGTGAAGGTTTGAAGGACAGCAAAGAAATTTTTATTGGAGACTGTAAGAAAAGAGTTGTGATTTATATACTTGCAGCACAATTAGTGAGATGGTTGCCTGTGTCAATTTGGAGCATAAAAACTGTACCTATTGAACTTATGGGTCTAGCTAAGGAGGTTTCCAGGTGGAATGTTAAAAGTGCCAACTGGGTTCCTTTTAGCTACTTATAAGATATGGATATAGATGGATGAGCTGAAAGAAAAAGGAGCTGTTTGGTTTTCACAGAATTTTGAGGAAATATAGAGAACTCAGGGCAATCTTTCCAAATGGCCTCATGGCAAAGATCAAATCCGGGGACTACCAGTAAAATATCACCTGTCAAAGTTAAATGAAGTCCAGGGTGCGACTGTAAGGCCTTTTCTTAAGCCATCAGGAAGATTTGGGACTTCCCTGGCAGTCCAGTGGTTAAGACTCTGTGCTCCCAATGCAGGGAGCCTGGGTTCAATCCCTAGTCAGGGAACTAGATCCCGCATACATGCCGTAACTAAGAGTTCATATGCCACAACTAAGAAGTCTGCATGTCACAACTAAAGATCCTGCATGCTGCAATGAAGATCCCACATGCAGCAGTGAGGATCCCGCGTGCTGCAACTAAGACCTGGCACAGCCAAATAAATAAATAAATATATTTTTAAAAAGATATCGGGAAGATTTGAGGATGTGCTTTGTAGACTGTCTCTGTTAGACAGGAGGATTTCTAACAATCTTAGGAGGCATCTTTTATACCATTTCTGCTAGACAGCAGGGCCTTTTTTCTAAAAAGAATCTCAGAGGTGTTGTCCCACAGCAGCCTCACAGGTAGCCCAAATGTAGAAAGGTGTATCCTAGAAAGAAATGGGTATTTTATTCTTTGATAATAGGAAACCCACACGAATTTTAGAGGAGATATGTCAGCTTAGAGTGAAGGGACAGAGAGACAGTTCAAAATGAAAAGACACCTTTTGGGTCTGAACATAGTATAGGCAGAAGGCGGGCTGAGAAAACAATTTGACTGTGCACGTGGACCATTTCTTTTGGAAAAGGAGGTGCTGCCAAAATCTTGGCTCCCTGTACACCGATGCCAAAATGAGATATGGAGACAGAGTTTGGGAGGAGAATGAAAGGGTGGCTTTATTCTTTGCCAGGCAAAGAGAGGAACACAGCAGGCTAGCACCTCAAGAACTGTGCCCCCCTCCCTGGGGAATAGGGAGAGGTCTTATAGTCAGGGCTCATGGTCAGGGGTGTGCAATAAGGATCAAGGCAGTAACAGTCCTGCATTCTTCTTTCTTCTGCAGAGTTTCAAAAGGGTAGGGTTGCTGACAAGATTAGGGTGTGTGCAGTGTCTCAGGCGGTCTCCTAATTTCCATGAGCTTCTTTGGTCCCTTTAATCTTGCCTCAGGTGGTTTCCTGGTTGCTCCTCCCTTGATTTGCAACTGTTCAAGAATCTGCCCTTTGGAACACAGGGAAGGTCTTGGAGGCTGGAGTCTTGCCTACAAGAAATGGGGGACAAAAAGGCCTCCGTGCCTGGGACCCCCCATAGGACCCCGCTTGGTTTCAGAAGGATGATCCAGAGAGCAGAACCCAGAGCCCGGAGTCATGGAGAAGCATTCCCAGGGAGCAGGACCGGGTTTTATTCAAGGAACTAGTGATGTGAACCCAGTTGCATTTCAGAATTGCTATGGACCAGGGACCCCTAGGTGCCTCCCATTCTCCTCACTTCTTGTTTCCCCCACCCCTTCTTGATTGGGAGTGTTACTACATTTGTCCTTTGCTTGTATCACACTACGTTGGGACTGGGAAAATGAAGGGAGACATAATTGTCTCTTTAATTTTCAGGTCTTCAGATTGTGAGGAACTGTACTTGAGGAGTTGCACCAGAGGAGGCTTGTCTTAGTCTGCTTGGGCTGCTGTAAAAATGTACCACAGACTCGGCGGCTTATAAACAACAGCAATTTATTTCTTACAGTTACAGCGGTTGGGAACTCTAAGATCAAGGCTCCAGCGTGGTCATGTTCTGGGGAAGGCCTTCTTCCTGGTTCATAGCTAGCAGCTTCTTGCTGTGTCCTCACATGGTGGAAGGGGTGAGGAAGCTCTCTGGAGCTTCTTTTGTAAGCCACTAATCTCATTCACTTAGGCACCTCCAAATTCCCTACTTCCAAATACTATCATCTTTGGGCATTAAGATTTCAACACATGAATTTGGGGGGGGATGCAAATATTTAGAACATAAGAGCTTCATCCACAGCTGAACCTGCTTTATATAATGGGGCCCTAGACCTTGAGCCTGAATTCAATTCCATAATGGAATGAAAGTTTGGGTGTCTCACAAGAAGATGAGTAAATTTTGAAAATTTTGCAAGGGACGTGAATTGTTGTGGCTACAGAATGGCTGATAGTAGCTTGCCTCCAAAGATGGCCACCATTAATTCTTTTTCTCCCTGTATACACATACTATTTCCCCACTGTTCAGTAAAGTTTATTCTTTTAACCCATCAAGTCCAACTTGTGCTTTGACCAATAGATACCGCAGAGATGATGTCCAAGGCTAGGTCATAAGAAGACTTACACTTGCTGCCTGGGTCTCCTGGAAAGCTTGCTTTTGGTATATTCCCTTTGGGAATCTAGCCGTCAAGCTGTGAGACATCCCCAAGCCATGTGAAAAGGCCCTATGTCAGAGTTCTGGCTGACAGTTCTAGCTAAGCTTCCAGCTGACAGCCAACATCCACCAGTAGCCCTGTGAGCATGCCATCTTGGATGTCTAGCCTAGTTAAGCCTTCAGGGAGCTGCAGCCCAGCTATCGTCTGAAACTGGATGAGATGCCTCAAGTGAGAACTTTCCAGCTGAATCCAATGAACCCCCAGAACCATGGGTGATAATAATAGTTTTAAATCACTAAATTTTGGAGGGGGGTTGATGTAGCAATAGATAACTAGAACATATTCTTTACTTGGTATCAAGTAAACTTAAATTTCCTAGGCCCCTTTGACATCTTGGTTCTCAGAAGTTTGGGCCAATGGGAGGCACTGGTGGGAGACTGGAAGATGGAAGGAAGGGAGAAGCCAGGTTATTTCCTTTCCCTCCCTCTGTGCTTTGGGTGGCATCTCCTGCAATGGCTGCATCTCTTCTTTGCCTCTGTCTCTTATCAGAGAGACCCTCCCTCTGTGGTCCCAGCTCCCAGTAGGCAGCCCTCACTGGATTCTAGCTCCAGCCAAACTGCCCCACCTTCTGGCTTCTGGGAGATATCTGTTATCCTGCTGACCCCAAAAGCGGTAGCGGCTCCCTACTGTGTAACCAATTCCCACATTTAAATTCCTTCTATTTGAAACACCTAGAGGGGTCTCTGTTTTCCTAGTTGAACCTTGAGCAATATGGCATTGAAGAGGAAAACATGATCTAGCCTAGCGGGTCAGAAAGGCTTCCCAGTTTAGAAAGGGATGTTTCAGCTAAGCTCTGATGAATATGTAGGATTTCTGGGCATTGGAGATAAGCAAGTACGAATACAAATGATCCAAAGGGGAAGGCAGATCAGCGTATGAGAGGTACTGGAAAATGAGCAATGTGTTGTACCACAAAGAAAATGAGAGGGAGTATGGCATGAGACGAGGCTGGAGAAGTTGCAGGATTGAGAACCCCTGGAGAATCAGGGGTTCTCAATCCTTGGTGCTATTAGAATCACCTCACCCCAGGCTAAATGAATCAGAATCTCTAAGGATTGGGCCAGCAGGATTGTTATATGCAGTCAGGGCTGAGAACCAGCCCATGCAAAGCATTGGAAGCCATGGTCTTTTTTTTTTAATAAAAAAAAATTTTTTTTTTCACCACACTGCAAAGCATGTGGGATCTTAGCCACCCCAACCAGGGACTGAACCCTCAGCCCCTGCACTGGAAGCATGGAGTCTTAACCACTGGACTGCCAGAGAAATCCCAGCCATGGTCTTTATCCTTGTCAATGGGAAGAGCCAGAGGGAGGTGAACTTTCTGGCTGTTGAGTGAGGAAGTGATTAGAGGGACCCAGAGCGGAGGCAGGAATACCTGTAGGGGCTATTGTGAGAGTTCAGGGAGAACTGATGTGCTCCTGGCTTGCTGATGGTGGACGTGGACAAAAGGAGATGACTCAGTACTTGCTGGGCTAGGTTTTCTGAATTTCTCACTCAGGTCTTTATGTTTTATCATCTTGCTCTTCATTTTCTTCTCCCCAGTGGTTCCCTGTAGCTGGGCTCTATACTCATGTCCATCTTCCCTAGATAGCTTCCTTCTAATGAGCCCTGCCCGGGGTCTACCACTCCTTTTTGCGGGTAGATGATGCAGCCATCCCAAAGCCCTGCAGGGAGCTGACTTTGGCAGAACTTGGGAGCCCAACTCCTCCAGTACCCTGTAATTTTAAAATGACTTGAGTTTTGATTGTATTTTGGCAGTTTCAATTAGAAATGTGAAGTATATGGAAATAGAACCTTTGGCCAGAGAAGAACTTCAGAGTTTAAAGTCCTCGTAGATGGCCTTTTCCAAACCCCGGATTTCATAATCAGAGGAGATGCATGAGCTCCCAGGAGTTCAAGACCCAGACCCAGCTAAGACTTATTGCTTGGACTTTTCTTCACATCTTGCTGTACTAGTGATTTAAGACCATGAAATTGCAAATACTCTGCCTGAAGTTCATTCTTAAGCTCTGGAGACCTCACCCCGACTCCCAGGGCCGTAATTATCATAAGAGTATCCCAAGGATAATCTTTTTGTAAATTTAAACCAATGCATTTTCATTTCCCAGTTTCCCTGTAGCCACTCCCTCCAGGGGGGCCAGGAGGCTTATTGCAGAGAGAAAGAGAGAGAGAGAGAGAGGTTGTGCTAAGATTGCTTTATCTCTGTCTTTAGCATATCAAGGAAAAACCCCAGTGGCTCTCAGAGATGGTCTGTATAGGAGGGGCCTGGGAGAATGAGGATCTGGGGAAGTGAGGAGTTGGAAGGCAAAGGAGTCAGAAACCTGTTTTCTGATTTTAATTCTTGGGCCCAAGGCTGGAAGATAGGGGAGAGTGTTAGATCTGTGCGGATGTCAGAAAGGTAAAGGGGGGCTGGTGACTATTCCCCTGGCCCCCACCTTCAGAAGGTTGCCAAGGGCACATCGTTGTAGCTCAATTTGGATTTTTTCAATTCCAGGAGTTGACCCTTCTCTCATATTTATTGGTCGTTAGTGAGGTGTCTCTTCTGATCCTGTTGAAAACCGAAGTTATAGGAATAATTCCTGTGTCTCCTGTCCCTCTTGTGAGGGGGAGACAGCCCAGGATGTCTGCTCCGCGCTTCTGCCAGCTTTCCAGGCAGACCCTTCATCTCCGCAGCAATTACCAGCTGATCATCTCCCCAGTGCGCCGTGTCTGTATTTCCTGGAGTGCTGCCTAACGGCATGTTTATAGCCCAGGGCCTCCCTGTTCCACAGAGTCCCCACCACAGCTGCAGTGAGGACTCCCTGCTCATCAGTAGGGCTGGACAGTGTGGCTGCGGACAGAGGGCTGAGCTGATGGAGCCAGAAGGAGATCACGTGGCGCCCCCAGCACATGTGGTGGAAGGCACCAAAGCTCTGAGAGGACAAGAGACTGTCTAAGGCTGTCCTCCCCACTCAGCAGCCAGGGGCCCTCGTGGGTAGTGAGGACCTGAAATAGGGTGAGTTGGAACTGAGGCGTGTGAGAGTGTGAAATGCAGATAGAGTTCAAAGACTGTAATCCAAAAAAATATATATCTTCTTAAAGTTTTAAAAATATTTTATATGATTTTAAAGGTTACTTTACAGTTATTACAAAATATTGGCTATATGCCCCGAGTCGTACAATACAACGCTGAGCCTGTCATACACCCAATAGTTTGTACCTCCCACTTCCCCACTCTTTTTTTTGAGACATGATTGCTATCTTTATCTTATTTATTTATTTTTTTTTAACATCTTTATTGGAGTATAACTGCTTTCCAATGGTGTGTTAGTTTCTGCTTTATAACAAAGTGAATCAGCTATACATATACATATATCCCCATATCTCCTCCCTCTTGCATCTCCCTCCCACCCTCCCTATCCCATCCCTCTAAGTGGTCACAAAGCAGTGAGCTGATATCCCCGTGTGATGTGACTGCTTCCCACTAGCTAGCTATTTTACATTTGGTAGTCTATATATATGTGCACACCACTCTCTCACTTCGTCCCAGCTTACCCTTCACCCTCCCTGTGTCCTCAAGTCCATTCTCTATGTCTGCGTCTTTATTCCTGTCCTACCCCTAGGTTCTTCAGAACCATTTTTTTTTTTTTAGATTCCATATATATGTGTTAGCATACGGTATTTATTTTTATTTTTCTGACTTACTTCACTCTGTATGACAGACCCTAGGTCCATCCACCTCACTACAAATAACTCAATTTCATTTCTTTTTATTGTTGAGTAATATTCCATTGTATACATGTGCCACATCTTCTTTATCCATTCATCTGTTGATGGACACTTAGGTTGCTTCCATGTCCTGGCTATTGTAAATAGAGCTGCAGTGAACATTGTGGTACATGACTCTTTGAATTATGGTTTTCTCAGGGTATATATATGCCCAATAGTGGGATTGCTGGGTGTTATGGTAGTTCTATTTTTAGTTTTTTAAGGAACCTCCATACTGTCCTCCATAGTGGCTGTATCAATGTACATTCCTACCAACAGTGCAAGAGGGTTCCCTTTTCTCCACACCCTCTCCAGCATTTATTGTTTGTACATTTTTTAACGATGGCCATTCTGAATGGTGTGAGATGATACCTCATTGTAGTTTTGATTTGCATTTCTCTAATGATTAGTGATGTTGAGCATCCTTTCATGTTTTTGCTGGCAATCTGTATATCTTCTTTCGGGAAATGTCTATTTAGGTCTTCTGCCCATTTTTGGATTGGGTTGTTTGTATTTTTTATATTGAGCTGCATGAGCTGCTTGTAAACTTTGGAGATTAATCCTTTGTCAGTTGCTTCATTTGCAAATATTTTCTCCCATTCTGAGGGTTGTCTTTTCATCTCGTTTATGGTTTCCTTTGCTATGCAAAAGCTTTTAAGTTTCATTAGGTCCCATTTGTTTATTTTTGTTTTTATTTCCATTTTTCTAGGAGGTGGGTCAAAAAGGATCTTGCTGTGATTTATGTCATAGAGTGTTCTGCCTATGTTTTCCTCTATGAGTTTTATACTGTCTGGCCTTATATTTAGGTCTTTAACCCATTTTGAGTTTATTTTTGTGTATGGTGTTAGGGAGTGTTCTAATTTCATTCTGGACAGCTGGACCAAATTTCTTCTCTGATTGCTGTGGCTAAAACTATTTACATTTAGCTGTCCAGTTTTCCCAGCACCACTTATTGAAGAGGCTGTGTTTTCTCCATTGTATATTCTTGCCTCCTTTATCAAAAATAAGGTGACCATATGTGTGTGGGTTTACCTCTGGGCTTTCGATCCTGTTCCATTGATCTATATTTCTGTTTTTGTGCCAGTACCATACAGTCTTGATTACTGTAGCTTTGTAATATAGCCTGAAGTCTGGGAGCCAGATTCCTCCAGCTCCATTTTTCTTTCTCAAGATTGCTTTGGCTATTCAGGGTCTTTTGTGTTTCCATACAAATTGTGAAATTTTTTGTTCTAGTTCTGTGAAAAATGCCATTAGTAGTTTGATAGGGATTGCATTGAATCT
The DNA here is from genome assembly GCF_059928025.1 of Delphinapterus leucas. Lineage (NCBI taxonomy): Eukaryota > Metazoa > Chordata > Mammalia > Artiodactyla > Monodontidae > Delphinapterus > Delphinapterus leucas. Next base: position 172,407,768 of record NC_143130.1, read on the forward strand.
ATAGATTGCTTTGGGTAGTAGAGTCATTTTCACAATGTTGATTCTTCCAATCCAAGCACATGGTATATCTTTCCTTTGTTTGTATCATCTTTAATTTCTTTCATCGGTGTCTTGTAGCTTTCTGCATACAGGTCTTTTGCCTCCTTAGGTATTTTATTCTTTTTGTTGCAGTGGTAAATGGGAGTGTTTCCTTAAAATCTCTTTCAGATTTTTCATCATTAGTATATAGGAATGCAAGAAATTTCTATGCATTAATTTTGTATCCTGCTACTTTACCAAATTCATTGATTAGCTCTAGTAGTTTTCTGGTAGCATATTTAGGGTTCTCTATATATAGTATCATGTCATCTGCGAACAGTGACAGCTTTACTTCTTCTTTTCTGATTTGGATTCCTGTTCTCTCTTTTTCTTCTCTGATTGCTGTGGCTAAAACTTCCAAAACTATGTTGAATAATAGTGGTGAAAGTGGACAACCTTGTTTTGTTCCTGATCTTAGTGGAAATGGTTTTAGTTTTTCACCATTGAGAACAATGTTGGCTGTGGGTTTGTCATATATGGCCTTTATTATGTTGAGGTAAGTTCCCTCTATGCCTACTTTCTGGAGGGTTTTTATCATAAATGGGTGTCAAATTTTGTCAGAAGCTTTTTCTACATCTATTGAGATTATCATATGGTTTTTCTCCTTCAATTTGTTAATATGGTGTATCACATTGATTGATTTGCAAATATTGAAGAATCCTTGCATTCCTAGGATAAACCCCACTTGATCATGGTGAATGATCTTTTTAATGTGCTGTTGGATTCTGTTTGCTAGTATTTTGTTGAGGATTTTTGCATCTATGTTCATCAGTGATATTGGCCTGTAGTCTTCTTTTTTTGTGACATCTTTGTCTGGTTTTGGTATCGGGGTGATGGTGGCCTCATAGAATGAGTTTGGGAGTGTTCCTCCCTCTGCTATATTTTGGAAGAGTTTGAGAAGGATGGGTGTTAGCTCTTCTCTAAATGTTAGGTAGAATTCGCCTGTGAAGCCGTCTAGTCCTGGGCTTTTGTTTGTCGGAAGAATTTTAATCACAGTCTCAATTTAAGTGCTTGTGATTGGTGTGTTTATATTTTCTATTTCTTCCTGGTTCAGTCTCAGAAGGTTGTGCTTTTCTAAGAATTTGTCCATTTCTTCCAGGTTGTCCATTTTATTGGCATATAATTGCTTGTAGTAATCTCTCATGTTCCTTTGTATTTCTGCAGTGTCAGTTGTTACTTCTCCTTCTTCATTTCTAATTCTATTGATTTGAGTCTTCTCCCTTTTTTCCCTGCTGAGTCTGGTTAATGGTTTATTAATTTTGTTTATCTTCTCAAAGAACCAGTTTTTTCTTTTTTCTTTTTCTGCTCTGTGGTAATTATTTCCACTCTTTTATCTTCCAGGTCACTTACCTGTTCTTCTGCCTCAGTTATTCTGCTATTGATTCCTTCTAGAGAATTTTAAATTTCATTTATTGTGTTGTTCATCATTGTTTGTTTGCTCTTTAGTTCTTCTAGGTCCTTGTTAAACATTTCTTATATTTTCCCCATTGTATTTCCAAGATTTTGGATCATCTTTACTATATTTACTCTGAATTCTTTTTCAGGTAGACTGCCTATTTCCTCTTCATTTGTTTGGTCTGGTGGGTTTTTACCTTGCTCCTGCAACTGCTGTGTGTTTCTCTGTCTTCTCATTTTGCTTAACTTACTGTGTTTGGGGTCTCCTTTTTGCAGGCTGCAGGTTCGTAGTTCCCGTGGTTTTTGGTATCTGCCCCCAGTGGCTAAGGTTGGTTCAGTGGGTTGTGTAGGCTTCCTGGTGGAGGGGACTGGTGCCTGTGTTCTGGTGAATGAGGCTGTATCTTGTCTTTCTAGCTGGCAGGACCACATCCGGTGGCGTGTTTTGGGGTGTCTGTGACCTTATTGTGATTTTAGGCAGCCTCTCTGCTAATGGGAGGTGTTTTGTTCCTGTCTTGCTAGGTGTTCGGCATAGGGTGTCCAGCACTGTAGCTTGCTGGTCATTGAATGGAGCTGGATCTTAGCATTGAGTTGGAGATCTCTGGGAGGGCTTTTGCCATTTGATATTACATGGAGCCAGGAGGTCTCTGGTGGACCAATGTCCTGAACTCATCTCTGCCACCTCAGAGGCACAGGCATGACTCCCAGCCAGAGCACCAAGACCCTGTCAGCCGTACAGCTCAGGAAAAAAGGGAGAAGAAAAGAAAGAAAGTAAAATAAAATAAAGTTAATAAAATAAAAAAATTTTTAATTATTAAAAATAAAATGTAATAAAAAAAGAAAAGAAAAAGAAAGAAAGAAGAGAGCCACCAAACCAAAAAACAAATCCACCTATGATAACAAGCACTAAAAACTATACGAAAAACAAAACAAAACAAAAAATGGACAGACAGAACCCTAGGACAAATGGTAAAAGCAAAGCTATAAAGACAAAATCACACAAGGAAGCATACACATATACACTCACAAAAAGAGAAAAAGGAAAAATATATATATATCTATATATATATTAAAAAAAGGAAGAGAGAAGCCAAATCAATAAACAAATCTACCAATGATAATAAACTCTAAATTCTAAACTAATATAAACATAAAACCAGAGACAAATTATTCTTTTTTATGGCTGAGTAGTAATCTATTGTATATATGTACCACATCGTCTGTATCCATTCACCTGTTGATGGACATTTAGGTTGCTTCCATATCTTGGCAATTGTAAATAATGCTGCTATGAACATTGGGGTACATGTATCTTTTCGAATTAGTGTTTTTGCTTTTTCTTGGAATTGTTAGGTCATATGGTAGTTCTATTTTTAGTTTTTTGAGAAACCTCCATACTGTTCTCCATAGTGGCTGCACCAATTTACATTCCCACCAACAGTGTAGGAGGGTTCCCTTTTCTCCACATCCTCACCAACATTTGTTATTTGTGTTCTTGTTGGTGATGGCCATTCTGACAGATGTGATGTGATATCTCATTGCGGTTTTGAGTTGTATTTCCCTGATGATTAGTGATGTGGATCATCTTTTCATGTGCCTGTTGGCCATCTGCATTTCTTCTTTTTCTAAAAAAAATTATTTACTTATTTATTTATTTTTGGTTATGTTGGGTCTTTGTTGCTGTGCACAGGCTTTCTCTAGTTGTGGCGAGCGGGGGCTACTCTTCTTTGTGCTGCATGTGCTTCTCATTGTGGTGGCGTCTCTTGTTGTGGAGCACGGGCTCTAGGTGCATGGCCTTCAGTAGTTGTGGCATAAGGCCTCAGTAGTTGCGACTCGTGGGCTCTAGAGTGCAGGATCAGTAGTTGTGGTGCATGGGCTTAGTTGCTCCGCGGCATGTGGGATCTTCCCAGACCAGGGCTCAAACCCGTGTCCCCTGCACTGGCAAGAGGATTCTTAACCACTGTGTCACCAGCTAAGTCCCTGCATTTCTTCTTTGGAAAAATGTCTATTCAGATCCTCTGCCCTTTTTTTTTTTTTTTTTTTTTTTTTTTTACGGTACGTGGGCCTCTCACTGTTGTGGCCTCTACCGTTGCAGAGCACAGGCTCCGGACGCGCAGGCTCAGCGGCCATGGCTCACGGGCCCAGCCGCTCCGCGGCATGTGGGATCTTCCCGGACCGGGGCAGGAACCCGTGTCCCCTGCATTGGCAGGCGGACTCTCAACCACTGTGCCGCCAGGGAAGCCCATCTCTGCCCATTTTTAAATTGGGTTGTTTGCGGTTTTTGTTTTTGATGTTGAGTTGATATTGACTACAAAATATTGATTACATGTTGTGATGATAATGTTTTGAATATACTGGGTGAAATAAAATACATTATTAAAATTAATTTTACCTGTTTCTTTTTTCTAATGTAGGTACTGGAAAACTTTAAATTATGTGCCTGTCTTGCATTATATGTTGATTGGATGGTGCTGGTCTAGGTTCTCACAGGGAATTAGTGGCAGTGGATGAGTGTGTGTGTGTGTGTGTGTGTGTGTGTGTGTACTGTGTGAGTATATGTATGTGTCTGTGTATATGTGTGTCTGTGTGTGAATGTGTGGGTATGTAATGGGGGGTGGAGCATGGGCGGGCGTGGGAAAACTGAGCTGTACAGTCAGGGTCTATAACCCTGCCCCAAACCTGGGACATTTTCATTTCAGCATCTTATGCTCTGGCATCTATTACATGCCATGCACACATCACACACAATTTCCTTAAATCCTCAGGGGAACACAGTGATCTGGGAAGAACCCTCCTGCCTGCACAGGCTCAGAGGGGCTGAGGAACTCATCAGGTCACACGCTGAGAAGTGATGGGAGGGGGCCACGATGGGGTTCCAAGCCACCGTCCTCTCCACTGCAGGACCAGACCCTGCCTTGAACATCTTCCAGTCCCTCGTGACACCAGCCCTCACTCAGAGGCTGGGAGAGGGTGGAAGAAGGGGCTGCAAGGGAGGATTCAAAGTGAATTCCATGTTGCTGTGACCCAGGTGCAGGGCCAGTGCACATCAACCCCTGTCCCCCCATGTTCTCTCCTCACAGCCACGCTGCTTCAGCGTTCAGGCCTTGCACTTGGTCCCAAATTCATAAAGATCAAAGAAATTGCAAAGTTATTCGTGTCTGTTCTTTCAACATGTGTAGAAATAAATACTTGCATGTTCAAGAAAAAAACGCAAATCCGTGAGTGCCTGGGACCAGCCTGGGCTCAGATGCTGATTCTGCCTCTTTGTGGCTGTGTGACTCTTGCCTCCATCTCCGCATTTGTGTCACGGGCCCCTAATGCCTGCCTGTGTTGGGAGTAAGTGAAGTGATGCTGGTAAGATGCTGGCCACAGACTAGGTGCTTAATACGCAACACTTCCTCTTCCCTTCCTCTTTAGCTGTCTGTTTAAAGTTCTCTTCCCAACTGCTCAGATGTGATGATTTCCTCTTAGATGATTTCCTAGACAAGTCTAGATGTGTAACAAGCAAGCAAACACAACCTCTAAGAATAATAAGTTATCCACAGCCACTACTTTTTGTATATTTTATTGAAGTGTATTTAATTTACAACGTGTTAATTTCTGCTGTACAGCAAAGTGACTCAGTTATACACATATAGACATTCCTTTTTTAAAATTTTCTTTTCCATATGGTTTATCACAGGATATTGAATATAGTTCCCTGTGCTACACGGTAGGCCCTTGTTGTTTATCCATCCTATATATACTAGTTTGCATCTGCTAATTCCAAACTCCTAATCTATCCCTCCCCTACCACTCTCTTGCTTGGGAAACACAAGTCTGTTCTCTGTGTCTGTGAATCTGTTTCTGTTTTGTAGATATGTTCGTTTGTGTCATATTTTAGATTCCATGTATAAGTGATATCATATGGTATTTGTCTTTCTCCTTCTAACTTCACTTCCTTCCTTGATGGTGTTTCAATATAGGAATCATGTCATCTGCCTCTTTTCATACCTCTGTATTTGTTCGTCATTGCTATGTAACAAATTATCCCAAAGTGGATCATACGGTAGTTCTAATTTTAATGTTTTGAGGAACCTCCTTACCGTTTTCTGTTGTGGCTGCACCATTTTACAATCCCCTCATAGTGCACAAGGATTCCAATTTCTCCTCATCAATACTTGTTATTTTCTGATTTTTTTGATATCAGCCATCCTAATGGGTGTGAGGCGGTATCTTGTGGTCTTGATGTGCACTTCCCTAATTGTTAGTGATATTGAGCATCTTTTAGTATGCTTATTGGCTATTTGTATGTCATCTCTGAAGACATGTCTCAAGTCCTTTGTTCATTAAAAAAATTTTTTTATTTATTTAATTTATTTTCTTAGTTGTGTCGGGTCTTAGTTGCAGCATGCGGGGTATTTTGTTGTGGTGCTCAGGCTTCTCTCTAGTTGTGGCCTGCAGGTTTCTCTCTCTAGTTGTGGCACATGGGCTCCAAGGTGAATGGGCTCTGTAGTTTGCAGAACACTGGCTCTCTCGTTGAGGCGTGTGAGCTCAGTAGTTGTGGCGTGCAGGCTTAGTTGGATCCCGTGGCATGTGGGATGTTACTTCCCCAACTAGGGATCGAACCCTCGTCCCCTGTATTGGGAGGAGGATTCTTTGCCACTGGACCACCAGAGAAGTTCCCCTTTGTTCATTTTTAAATTGGGTTTATTTATTTGTTATTGAAGTTTTTACATTTTCAATGGTTAAAAAAGAAGATTTTGTGACTTGTGAAAATTATGTGCAATTCAAATTTTAATGTCCATAAATTAAATTTCATTGGGATACAGCCATGCTCACTTGTTTATATTTTGTCTATGGCTGCCTTTGTGCTACAGCAGCAGAGTTGAGTATTTGCAACAGACTGTATGTTCTGTGAATCCTAAATATTTTACTATCTCATCTTTTACAGAAAACGTTTGCTACTCTTGGGCTAGGATGTAAGAGGTCAAGAGAAAGCCTTCCGAGGCCTAAAGGCAGGGTGTTGTTGCCTTCTGAAGACAGTCGGGGGCAGCAGAGAGCGGATGTGCTGGAGATTCCATATGGGTTCTGCAGCCCAGAACCACAGGATGGATTCTGCCCAGGGTACCAGGGCTCATCGGCTTGGAAGGGTTGGTGGAAACCATCAGAATGTGTGTGAGGCTCATCTGGGAGAGAGTAGAATCTTCTGGGGTCTCCCTGCCCTCCTCCTGCTTTCCCATCTCTCCTTCAGGTAGATGCCCGATTGCTCTTCCCCACAGGCACATCTGGCCCCACCACTTCCTGCTTGACCCTCTTCACTGGCGCTTTCTGCTCTCTTAGAGATCAAGTCCAAGTTCCATAAGTCTGGTTCCCAAGGCCCCGTTTCTCTCTGCCTTTATTTCTTGGTCTTCATCACTTGGTTCCATCAGTGTAAGCTGACTCCAAACTTCACACTCCAATAATACAAACACCATGCTCCCTGCCCCTCGTGGCATTTTCTGGCCTATGGATCTTTGTTCACACCTTCTGATGGCATGCTCTCACCCTGAACCCTGGCCCCTCCACCTCTTTAACCCTGATAACTGCCTCTATCCTCCTTCAGGCTCAGCTAAGCCTCCACCTCCTCCAGGAAGCCTTCCATGACCACCTACTTCCACCCCAGACACAGCAGGTACCTCTCTTCCAGCTCCTTTAATTCTCAGTGTCTACCCCCCACCTAGTACCTTAAACATGGCCACAGGTGAGAGAAGGACCAGGACCTAGGGATCTTTGGGTCCCCAAGACCTATGAGAGTTTCCGGCACATAGCAGGCTCTCAGCAAATGTTTGGAATGAATGAATGAATGAAAGAAAGAATGAATTGGGATAAGAAAGGAGTAAGATGTACAAACAACTATATATAAAATAGATAAAATAGATAAACAACAAGGACCTACTGTATAACACAGGGACTATATTCAGGATCTTGTAATAACCTATAATGGAAAAGAATCTGAAAAAGAATATATATATATATATACACATATATATAACTGAACCACTTTGCTGTACACCTGAAACTGACATAACATTATAAATCAACTATACTCCAATAAAAAAATAACTAAAAAAAGAAAGGAATGAGATCCCTTCAAGTCCAAAAGCTGCTTTAGCATCATCCCGCATTTTCCCAGTGAGGCTGTACCTGGGCAAAAAGAGATGCTGGACATTGCAAATCCCTGCAGATTTGTGAGCTGAACTGGTTAAAAAGTATCCCTTCTGCTGCTAGGAAATTTTACCCAGTGAGGTTGACAGCCTGAGGCCCTCCCTGCCCCTTTTTGCCTAAACAGTCTCAGGTCAGGTGCATTTGGCACTTGAGATGGACCAGTTGCCATGGGGACCCCAATGATCACTCGTCACACTGCCCTCTGGAGCTGAGCAAGGTGGTAATGTTCTGTGACAGTATGGACACCCACTCCCCAGAGCAGGAGGAGACCAGGGCTCAGAGGCAGAATAAGCTTCATGGGTCCTCCTCTCATCCTGTCCCCCTCCTTGGACTGGGGCCCACCAACCCAGGGTGGATCAGAGCCAAGAAGAGCACTGGAGTGGGCATCAGATGACCTGAGTCTGAGGCTGAGCTGTGCTGGCAGTGGCTGTGTGACTTTGGGGAATCGCTTGCCCTCTCTGAGCCTTGGCTGTAACCTCCTGGGGTTACTGGAGGAAGACCACATGAAGGTGTATCTGCGAGGTCTTTCTACAGTGTCAGTGACTCTGTAGATTCACAGGTGGCTACTGGGCAGGCCACACAGGACAAAGCTACCACACACTTAAAACCTCTTTAACGGCCATCCAGAACCATTTAAAGGAAGAGAACCTTTAAAATTCCAGCCAGGTTCTCAGATGCACCTGTAGCTCTAGAGTCTTCCAGCGTGCTGACTCCACAGCTCAGCTCAGAGGCCTCAAACTCATTTTAGAATTCGCTGGAGGAATTACTCACTATACAAACAGACTCCTCCTGTCAGGTGCGATTTGTAAGTATCATTTACAAAAGGAAGTCAATTAAAACTTTCCCTGCTGACTCAGGCCTTCATGCCCCTGCCCTCCCTGGCCTGCAGAGTGTCACTCTTTTTTTTTTTTTTTTTTTTTAACATCTTTATTGGAGTATAATTGCTTTACAATGGTGTGTTAGTTTCTGCTTTATAACAAAGTGAATCAGCTATACATATATATAAGTTCCCATATCTCTTCCCTCTTGCGTCTCCCTCCCTCCCACCCTCCCTATCCCACCCCTCCAGGCTGTCACAAAGCACCGAGGCAATATCCCTGTGCCATGCGGCTGCTTCCCACTAGCTATCTACCTTACATTTGTTAGTGTATATATGTCCATGACTCGCTCTCGCCCTGTCACAGCTCACCCTTCTCCCTCCCCATATCCTCAAGTCCATTCTCCAGTAGGTCTGCGTCTTTATTCCTGTCTTACCCCTAGGTTCTTCATGACATTTTTTTTCTTAAATTCCATATATATGTGTTAGCATACGGTATTTGTCTTTTTCTTTCTGACTTACTTCACTCTGTATGACAGACTCTAGGTCTATCCACCTCATTACAAATAGCTCAATTTCGTTTCTTTTTATGGCTGAGTAATATTCCATTGTATATATGTGCCACATCTTCTTTATCCATTCATCCGATGATGGACACTTAGGTTGTTTCCATCTCCGGGCTATTGTAAATAGAGCTGCAATGAACATTTTGGTACATGACTCTTTTTGAATTATGGTTTTCTCAGGGTATATGCCCAGTAGTGGGATTGCTGGGTCGTATGGTAGTTCTATTTGTAGTTTTTTGAGGAACCTCCATACTGTTCCCCATAGTGGCTGAACCAATTCACATTTTCACCAGCAGTGCAAGAGTGTTCCCTTTTCTCCACACCCTCTCCAGCATTTATTGTTTCTAGATTTTTTGATGATGGCCATTCTGACTGGTGTGAGATGATATGTCATTGTAGTTTTGATTTGCATTTCTGTAATGATTAATGATGTTGAGCATTCTTTCATGCGTTTGTTGGCGATCTGTATATCTTCTTTGGAGAAATGTCTATTTAGGTCTTCTGCCCATTTTTGGATCGGGTTGTCTGTTTTTTTGTTATTAAGCTGCATGAGCTGCTTATAAATTTTGGAGATTAATCCTTTGTCAGTTGCTTCATTTGCACAGAGTGTCACTCTTTAAAGAGGTGTGTGGCTTTTAGGACTAATATTGTGAGAATTCTCCTTTCCTCTATTAATTAGATAAGATCTGGGTTTGGTTGAAATCTTTTGAAGTTTCAAGCTCTTGCTGTTGAGCTCTTTTTCCTTAGAAATAAATGAAGATGGTTCTTTATTTCTTCATTCATTCATTTGTTTATTCAACAAATGGATGCAAGCTACTCATCTCTTTTGAGTTTGTGCTTGAATCTCACCTTCACCATGAGGTTTCCCCAAATACCTGTTTGTTTGTTTTTTTAATATTTATTTACTTATTTGGTTCCGCTGGGTCTTAGTTGCGGCTCGCGGGCTCCTTAGTTGTGGCATGTGAACTCTTACTAGCAGCATGCATGTGGGATCTAGTTCCCTGACCAGGGATCGAACCCGGGTCCCCTGCATTGGGAGAGCAGAGTCTTATCCACTGTGTCACTAGGGAAGTCCCCCCAGCCACCTGTTTAATTAAAGCTGCAACCTGGTCTCCCCACAACACTGCTCCCTTTCCCTGCTCTCTTTTTCCCCCCATCACCTCTAACAGACAAAGTAATGTACTTATATATTACGTTTATTGTTTATTTTGTCTTCCTGACTAGAAGTTAAGTCCCCTGACAATAGGGACCTTTGACTACTTTTTTCACACATGGACCCAACTGCTGGGACAGTGCCTGGTGAATAGCAAGTAATCAATGAATCATTTTTAATGAATGAATGAATGAATAACAAGCTATGGACTTGTAGGAAAAGAGCTGAGTTTTCAGTCTAAGACAGAGAAGACAGTGATACAGGCCAATGGAAGGAAGCAATGTTTACTGAGTGCTCTCTGTGGACCCAACCCTTACTGTAAGGGATCTTTGTCACTTAATCTTCACAACGACCCTACAAATTAAGTGATTGTTCTATCTTCACACAACGAAATGTCTGTCTAGAGAAGTTAGGCTATTTGCCTTAAGTCACAGCTGGTATGATGTGGATCTAGGTTGCAAACCCAATGCTATCCTACTTTAAAGCTCCAGGCACTGCAGCATGCATGTAGGAACCAATGCACTGGGGCTTCAGGGAAGACTTCCTGGAGGAGGTGGCTTCTGCACCATCTTGAAGACACGACACGGTATGGATATGCAGGGATGAGGTGCAGGTACTGTTATTTGTGATAGAGAAAAGGGTGAGCTGCCAGCCTAGAGAGAGGGTCATCCAGGGAAGGAGCAGCGATCAGAGCCCAGGCCACCTGGGAAGGACAGTCGTGGCCAAGAAGATCGGAAAGCCAGAGTGGGGTCAGGCATCAGGTGAGACTCAGGTCCAAAACTACCACTTTAATTTTCAATCTGCAAAGCTTTCATATATACTATTGAAAGATGTGCCATTCTCCCTAAAGTCCTTAAAATAGTCACAAATCAGCATTTCTCTGCTTTACATCCCCTCAAAGGAGGCAGATCTAAGATGTACTGAAACAAAATAGAATTACCTTTTGGGTCTTCTGGGCCAATGGTTATAAAAAGCCCATTTGGTGGAAAGTCCAGCTGTTGCCAAAACATTTTTTAAAAGCCTCCAGTTGTCACGAGTGCCTACTATGAGCTGGACGTTTTCATCTATTATGTATGCTTTAAGTACTCTGAGGCAGGCAGCAGGATGGTCACTGTAAGGATGAGAAAATCGAGGCTCAAAGAGATTAAGCTCCTTTTCCAAAGTCACAGGGCTAGTGGAGGCACAGGTAAAAGTCCCGAGTCTGCGCTCACTTGCCTGATGCTTCTTCTGCCCCTGAAAAATGCACACCATGTCCTTGGAAATGCTGCTTTAGCGGCTGCCAACAGGGTGTCTACTGTGAAGAATAATTCATTTTAGGTCGCTGTGCCTCATCCTTTTAGGGAACTGTGGAAATGGTCCCTAGGAGCTCAACTTGATCCATTTAGCCGGGAACCTCCTGCAGGGCTGAGCAGATGAAGTGAGCAGGGAATCTGGGCTTCTGTCAACCTTCGTTTGATGGTGACAGTCTGGGAAAGCTAATGCCGAGGGAAGCATCATTTTCAGGACCAGAAATGTGCACCCGGCTTGCCCTGCCAAAGTCTGGGAGTTCTCCCATTATACATGCATCCAACTGGATGTTCATCCACTGGGCTAGGTTCTAGGAATATGAAGATGAATAAGACACGAACTTCGTACCTTCCGGGAGTTCCCAGCATAGGAGAGAAAACAGATGAGTAAAAAGGCCATCTTAGTACAGTTCCTCCCAGGCAGAGAAGCAGTGGTGAAAGATACTCCCAGGGGACAAATAAAAATTCTAGAAAATCGGAAGCTTTGAACCAGCCCCCTAATAGCTCTGGTACTTGTCCATTACTCCAAATGGCCCAACAAAAAAGCAGGATGGGTTGAATTCCCTCTCCCATCTTCATTTTGAGAACAGCATTGTGTTCCTGGATCAGTTTATTTCTACCCACTGCATGAGCTCTTCATTACAAACAATACAGTCCCCTAAGCATGTGTACAAGTGGTTTGGGGACCGTCTAATCCTAAGAGGCTCCCATGCACAGACTTTTCCACTGTGATACTGCATGTTGTTCTGGTTTGAGGGACTCATTAAATGACACCTCTCTTTCCCAGCCTGAGTTCAGCAGATGGAGAGCAAAATAGCACCTCTATGCATTAGGTTGGAGGATGTAATAGTTAGCTTTTTGCTTCATAACAAACAAGCCCCCAAAACTCAGTGGCTTATGACCAAAGACAAAAAAAAAACCATTTACTTTTCTAACTCATGGATCTGTGTACTAGAGCAGCTCTGCTTCAGGCTGCGGGATGGGCGTATCTCTGCTCTGTGTGTCTCTGATGCTGGGACCAGGACATGCTCTTCTCATGGCAGGTGGCATAAATGCCAGGGACCAGCAGACACATGTGATGCCTCTTAAAGTCTCAGCATGGAAATGGCACTTTTACCCATATTCCACTGGCTAAAGCAAATCCCATGGCCGAGGTCAGCATCAGAGCGGCAGGTTCACCCACAATGAACCATTCCAAGAACAGGAAAGAAATCATACTTGCTGTGTGTAATGTGGCTTGGGTGCATGGAAACAAAGGAGATGTTGAACCCTTTATCAGAAAGTCCCACCCATTCTCATTGGCACAGCTAGACCACCACCAGCATCCCTGCATGGGGCCTGCCCCTGTAAACCTAGGGAAGGGCAGCCCAAAACATATACTTCCTGTGGGAACCTGGGTCGCTCCCTGAGGAGAAGGAGGAAGGAAGGAGGGGCTGAGCTGGGCACGCCCACTTCCCCTCCCCCAATCAGAATTCATGGTATGAGTGAAGGTTGGCAGGAGGCCATGAGTGCTACGCTAATTGATGTCCCTAAAAGTGGAAACAGAGCAGAAACAAGGTTCCCTCCTTGTACATACGTGTGCACATGATACATCTTGGCACTTGACCTTCCACAGCCCACCAATGTAGGCGTACACCCTCCTTGCAAGGATGGTACCCCATAAACGGCCATTTGTTTTGAGGGTTGTGTTCATTTAATTCACTTGACACCCATCTATTGAAAAATCTGTTATGTTCCAGCAGCGTCAGGGATGTTTAAGATCGTAGGTCTCAGACACCCTGGCCTTAGGATTCCCCGTCTCTTCTCATATCAAATATATTAAAATACATCCACCCTATGTAAAATTTTTCTTTTGCCTTAGAAGTTTTGAAAGGCTTTTAAGGCCTTGGTTTTACTTTTTGAATTATTGGGTACAAGTCATTCTTTATGATCATCTATGATTTCTCAGCAACCATTGAGGGGTTCTTGCAAAGAGAAAAAACTACTCTACACACTTTTCCATTTATAATGACATTTTATGAACATTAAATGGAACAATTAATGAAACTGACTTATTGTCATGGTTAATAGACAAACATTAACTGTATTTTGCACTTTCCCCCCCAAATTTGGAGCTATCGTTGTTTTCAGGTCTCAAGCATTTTTTTTTCAGCTCTTGAAAATTTAGCTGTCTCTAGGCACTGTGCTTATTTATCCCTCAAGGATGAGATAGCTCTGAGCACCGTGCAGGAAGCTGCAGGAAAAACGACAGGGAAGGTGGGAGTCCTGCCTTCAGGAAACTCTCAGTTTAGAAGGTGAAACAGAGATGGAACAATGTAAGTTACAATGGCATGTGAGAAATGGGATCCTAGGCCTGTGTCTAGGGTGTAGAGGGCACAAGAGAAGAAAGGAGGCAGCCAGGGCACAGACTTCTTGGAGGCAAAGAAGCTTGGCTGTGACCTGAAGAGTAAGTGGATCCCCCCAAAATGGCGAGAGGGTAAGCAGGGTTGGGGGAGAGCAGAAGGGAGTTTGGGAAAGGAATTCCAGTTCTAGGAAAGGAGGTGAGGATACATGAAAAACCATGAAAGAGCGTGTTGGGAAGACTTGGGGTAATTTATTGCGGCTGGAGCACAGAATGGGAGGAGGCATGTGACAAGCACGTGGCCGTGGGGCGCCGTCTTTGTAACCGAGTCCTGGCCGGGCCTCATCAATCTGCTGACCTGGCATTGTGATATGAAGGTGTAACTTCTGAGGTCTGGAATTTTCTTCTATTAAGTACTCCTGCACCATTTATGCTGGTTTTCTTTTTGGTAAAACTTTTTACTAATAGGTTAATATTCTGCCATTGCTTTTCTTTTACATTTTATTTATTTAAAAAAAATCCCTTGGGCTTCCCTGGTGGCGCAGTGGTTGAGAGTCCGCCTGCCGATGCAGGGCACACGGGTTCGTGCCCCGGTCCGGGAGGATCCCGCATGCCACGGAGCGGCTGGGCCCATGAGCCATGGCCGCTGAGCCTGCGCGTCCGGAGCCTGTGCTCCGCAACGGGAGACGCCACTACAGTGAGAGGCCCGCGTACCGCAAAAAAAAAAAAAAAAAAATCCCTTAGTATTAAGACACACAAGGCCAGATGGAGGGCTTGTTTTTATTTTTATTATTTATTTACTTATTTTTAAATTTTATTTATTTATTTATTTTTGTTTGCGTTGGGTCTTCGTTGCTGTAGGCAGGCTTTCTCTAGTTGTGGTGAGCGGGGGCTACTCTTTGCTGCAGTGCGGTGGCTTCTCTCATTGTGGGGCATGGGCTCTGGGCACACGGGCTTCAGTAGTTGCGGCCTGTGGGCTCAGTAGTTGTGGCTCTTGGGCTCTAGAGCGCAGGCTCAGTAGTTGTGGCGCACGGGCTTAGTTGCTCCACGGAGTGTGGGATCTTCCCAGACCAGGGCTCGAACCCGTGTCCCCTGCATTGGCAGGCGGATTCTTAACCACTGCGCCATGAGGCAAGTCCGAGGGCTTGTTTTTAACTCTTTCCTTCATGTCTAGGTAAACTCACTGGGGGCCTGGTTGCTTGCCCAGGCAGCCCAGTCGTTTAGATCTTTTCTCTCTTTCCTCTATAGCTCTTAATTTCTTAACATTTTCATTCCATTGTCTTTTTCCTTTTCAGTTGAAGTATGACCTAGAAATCTGTATTAGTGTCTTAGGGCTGCTGTAACAAATTACCATGAACTGAGTGGCTTAAAACAACAGAGATTTATTGTCTCACAATTCAGGAATGCCGAAGTCAAAATCAAGGTGTCCACAGGGCCATGCTCCCCCTGAAGGCTCTGGGGAGGAATTCTTCTTTGCCTTTTTCTAGCTTCTGGTGGCTCCTGCCAATGTTTGGTATTCCTTGGTTTGTAGCTGCATCACTAGAATTTCTGCCCCCGTGGTCACATTGAGACAGACTGGGACCTGGGACCCTTTGCTGCAGTGCTGCAGTGGTTGCACCTGGACACACCTCTCCTTGAGCGACAAAATACAAAGAAACTGTATAGGACTAAAAATAACTGTGCGCACATGCGCAGTTGGGACAAATTCTGGATAAAAGATACAAAGAGACTGAAAAACCCACCTGCCACTTTTGAAGAGCCCCGAGCAGAAGCAGGGGGTCGGGAGCAAAAAGCTGTGCGTGCCCCCTGCACCCAGCGCCACCTAAGGGGTGGGCGAACCACGGAAGCCGCCCCTCTGGCCCGACCCCTGGGCACACCCCTACCCTCACCCCATATAAGGAAGAAGCTCGCCCCGTCCCCGCTCAGGGAGCGAGCAAACAAGGGAACCTGTTGTTTGTTCTCCCTCCCCCCGCTGCAGCAGGGGCCCCAGTAAAGCCTTGCCTGAATTTCTTGTCAGGCCTCTGATCAATTTCTATTGGTTTAGGAGGCCAGAAAACCACTGGTCGGTCACAACATGGCCTTCTTCCTCTGTGTGAATCTCTGTGAACCCTTTTGCCTCTTCACCACTCTTTGGATTTAGGCTCTGTTCTAATCTGGTATAACTTCATCTTAACTAATTACTTCTGCAAAGATCCAATTTCCAAATAAATTCACGCCCGAGGTTCTGAGTAGACATGAATTTTGAGCTCATACTCAACCCACTACTACTTCCTTCATTTGATTTTCGGCTTGGTCAATTCCGTCTTAAGTGCCTCAGATGTAGATTTCATCTTTGCAATCGCATCCCGGTTTTCTTGCAGGCTTTCATTGTTTCAGCCCATCTCTTCATGTCAGCCTGCTGCCCTAGGGTCTCAGACTCATCTGAGGCTCCTTGACCCTCTTCTAGAGAGGCCATGTCTTCTTCTGAGACCCCCTGAAAATGATTCCTAACAGTTTCCTTCTGCTTAATGGAGAAAATAATTTTCAGAGCAATTCTCTCCTGAGGTTCCTTGCAGTGTGACATTTCTCTGTGGCTGTGTATTTTTAATGGGTCCGGGGTGGCTTTTCCCCTCTATTGACCCATTCTTTATAGAGACAGATTCCGTCTACCCACACCCTACACGTGTCCGCAGTGGGCAGTGTGGATTGCCTTTGGTAGAATGCCTAGAGAGCTAGAGCTACAGGAAGCAGGAAGGTACCTAACTCCTCTCCCCATCTCTGATATCCAGCCAGCATCCGCTGGTTCAGCTCTGCCGAGTTGGTTGAGACCTTCTCCTGTCCTCTCAGGTCTACAGGAACATTTGTGCTTCAAATAGTGGCTCCCATTCAAACCAGCCTGATCAGAATCACTTACGGATCTTTTCACAATTACAGATGCCTGGGTCCCATCCATAAAGAGTCTGAGTGAGCAAGTCTGGGGAGGGGCTGGGCAATCTGGGTTTGTAACAGTTCCCCAAGGGATGCTAAGACACAGCCAGGATTAGGAACCATGTTAGCACAATGATTTGTTCAAGTTTGTTTCCCCCATGGGGTTGTGTGCTCCAGAATAATGATGCACATCCTTACCCAGCATGTTACTCTATACCAGGCACTGTCTAAGCACCTCATGTATATTTACTCCTCACACCAACCCTATGAGGTAAGTACTGTAATTATGCCCATTTTACAGATGGGGAAATTGAGGCACAGAGAGGTCCCATAGGTAATAAGAAGTCGAGCCAGGATCTGAACGTGTAGTCTTAAATAATACTTGGCTTCTCCCTCCATGACTGCAGAGCCTGTGTTTGACTGGCTCACCCTGGAAATCTCAGTCCCCACGTAGCATAGAGCAGGTACTCCATAAGTGATTGCTATATGAATGATGTTCCCCTCTGCCAGACTGCTGTGCCCTGTGACAGTCTTATGGGACTGAGGCTGGTGGCCAGAGCATCTTGACTTCAACATGCTGCTGCTGGGAGCACGGCTGGGGGGAATCCAAAGGGAAGTCTTGACTGGAAGCAGGTGGAGGTGAGCCAGTGGTTATATTCCAGGAGGACGCTGAAAGACACACACTTACAGAACCCAGAGAAACAGGGGCAACGGGCAGTGGGTTGACAGAGATGGCATGTGAGCTGACTGGCCAAAGAGTGGAAGCCAGGACAGCTCAGCAGTGGAAGCCATGTGCTTCCCTGGGCAATGTGTGTGGCCAGTTGCTTAACCTCAACGGCGGGGTCTGAACAGGAGGAGCCATGTCACCTTGGGCAAGTGTCTTAGACTTTCCAAGCTACAGTTTCCCTTACCTAGAAATGAGATTAATGATATCCGCTGCTTCCCATATTATCTCATTGCCAAGCACTTAGATTGCTTCTTTATGAGCAATGGTGACAAATTTTTAGGTTCACAGCAGTCAGCCTGGGCATTCCTCATGGGGGAGAGGTGCCTTAGTAGAGCAGGGCCCCGGATAAGCCCACTGTGGCGCAGAAAGATGCCGGGTTTCCAGGGCTGCATGTGGGCGGGGGGGGTGGGTGGGGGGCGGTGGAGGGGGTGGGGGGTGGGGAAGGGATTGACTGTTGTTCAGGAAGTGAGTGGGAGGAAGAGGAAGCGAGGAAAGGGGGTGGGGCCAGCGAAGGGCCTACAGTCAACAGTTGGAGTGGTTTCTATGTGTCCTCCTGCTTGCTTTTCATTATTTTTCAAACTGTAGTTACAGTTACAATGACCATTTGTTTCTTTAAATGACCTTCAATGCAGACCAAGAGCCCTGGCCTGCAAAGCCCCCAGTTATTTAAAGATATAAAGATGTGGTTTAGGCATTGCTAGGTTCTGTGACTTGGGAAGATATCTTGGTACCAAAGGTGACTTTTCTTTCCCTCCTCCTGAAGTGATGGGCTCATTTGCCTCCCCACCTCCCCCTGTGAGAGTATAGATCAATCTAAATAACTTCACCAGTAGAGTGTCAGCAATATTTCACTTTCCAGGTGGTTCCAAAAATGTCAGCATCATTACTGGTGCTATTTTTTATCATTGCCCCATATTTCCATTTCCTCGGTGGGGATAGGCATCTCTTCCCAGTGACGCACGGGCTTATAGAGTCCTGGGGAAGGTGGCATGTTTGTGCAGCTCATCCCATCTTTCCTGCCTGTCCTACACTTGAACATTCTTCCCCAAAGCCCAAGCCCTGTGTATTCTTGAAGACAAAATGCAGTCATCCCTCCAACAGGAAGTGAATGTCCCCTCTTCTAGGCTTCCCCATGTTTTGTTGGAATCTTTTGGTGGGTGGGGAGCTCTCCCCCCTGCTGTGGTGCTGATCGTTCTTTAAGGTCAGAAGGACAAGGCCATCCTCCTCTTTTTTTTTTTTTTATTATTTTATTTATTTATTTTTTGGCTGCGTTGGGTCTTCGTTGCTGCGTGCAGGCTTTCCCTAGTTGTGGCAAGAAGGGCTACTCTTTGTTGTGGTGCGCGGGCTTCTCATTGTGGTGGCTTCTCTTGTTGCGGAGCATGGGCTCTAGGTGCACAGGCTTCAGTAGTTGTGGCTCGCGGGCTCAGTAGTTGTGGCTCGCGGACTCTAGAGCACAGGCTCAGTAGTTGTGGCACACGGGCTTAGTTGCTCCACGGCATGTGGGATCTTCCTGGACCAGGGCTCGAACCCGTGTCCCCTGCATTGGCAGGCGATTCTTAACCACTGCACCACCAGGGAAGCCCTATCCTCCTCTTGAAGAAGAACATAGCAGAGTAGAAAAAGCAGATGGTTCAGGGAAATGGGTGCATCCTTTGGAATAGGGTTTGAACTCTAGCCAGGTGACTTAACAGGTAGGATGGATAAGTGATCAAGCCTGTCTGAGGGGGGTTTCTCCTCTGTAAGCCAAGTATCATAATCCCAGTGTCAGAGGTTGTGGGCGGGAGGCAGTGAGATACTCTCTATCAGGTGTCTGACACAGTGGCAGGAAGAGTGGGGACAACCAGGATTTATTGGTTTCTCTATTTTCCTCCTGTTGGGCAGGCTGACGGCACCCATGGAAATGGCTGGGGATGGAGGGGAGGAAGGAAAGGAAAGAAATACGGCAGGGAGTGGGAAGGAAGGGACCGAATGGGGAGGAAGGAAGGGAAGGAAGGGAGGGATGAAGCAGAAAGGTGCATGATGGAAGGTAGGACCATCAGACGTCCAGGCAGTTTCTGTGGTTGGACCACAGAGACCAGGGCCTTAACTAGGCTAAAACTTAGGCCAGGGCTGGCCTGCAGGGCTCAGCAGGGCTCAGCCCAGCCGGCAGCTCAGGTGAGGCTGTAGGTGATGGGAACATGGCTGGTACAGCCCGAGCAGAACTGGGCCATCATTCAGTAGGCAGGAGTCTGGTTCTGAGCTGTTCTGGCCTGAGCTTAGACATCCACGCAGTTCTGGAGAGAGGCCAGAGGTTGGCCTCCTCCTGGTGGCTTTGAGGGAAGAGCCTTTGCGGTCAGGAAGCCACAGGTGAGCTGGCATCACCTCAGAGCAAAGCCCGCTCAGACTTAAAGGGCCAGATCTGTTACACCAGGACCGGTTCCCCCAGAGACTGGGGCTGTGCTCTTTAGGGCCCAAAAGTCCATTCGCCTCATCCATGCATTGAGCCTTTATTGAGGGCCTGCTGTCTGCTGTGCTAGATGCTGATCATGTAGTGGTGAACAACACACTGTCCCAGACTTGAAGGAGTACCTAGGTTAGTAAGGGGTCACAATACCATAAGTTTCCAGTTCAGAGTGATTAAGTGCTGTGCTGGAGATGGTAGGGGCTGTGGACGGTCAGGGTGTGTATCAGGGGACACAGTGTGTGCCCCAGTCTTGCCTTGGAGGTCAAGGATGTCTTCAAGGTAGAGGTTACATCTGAGCTGAATCTTTTGCTTGGTCGAAAAGGATGGAAGACTGTTCCATTTAGAAGATGCAGCAGAGCTGCCTTTGGGGGCAGGAAAGAGCACGGGGCCTGCAGCTGCTATGTGCTTTTATTATGACAACGGGGGGGGCTGCTAGTGACGGATGCACGGATGCCGGGTGAGGGCCTTGACGATTTATGGTGAAGGCATGGATGGGTCAGTGATAGAAGAATTTTGACCAGGAGAGTGCCTTGGTCTGGTTTACGTTCTAGAAGCATCGTGCTGGGAAGATAAGAGTGGTCAGGACCAGAGGGCAGGTGTGGGAGCGTGCACCAGGGTTCTAAGAGTAGAGGCGGAAAGGGGGACACGGAGAGGGGAGATTAGGGAGGCAGAGTTGGCCTTGGTGACACCCAGATGTGAGTGTAAGGAAGAGTGAGACGAGCACAAGGGGACACAGAGGCTGCAGGACTGTCACCGGGGCTGCAGGGGAGACTCTGGAGACAGACCCCAGCCAGGAGGATATTGGGAAAGTCGGATCAAGGCATGCTGCTGGTCAGAAGTAGAAGGGAGGTGCCTTCCCTTCTGTGGAGTAAAGGGCCACACCACCAAGATATCTGGGAGAAATCTCCCACCCTTGGAGTTGGAACCGTGTCCCACAAAAGAAATGGAGGCAAATGACACATACTTGATTTCCTGAGGTGGTCTGCATCCAGGCCATGGGCACAGGACCCAGGCTTCTGCCCTTTGAGTTAGAAGCACGTGAAGAAGCAGGAGCATCCTGGTGGGGGAGGCAGCCGCTGAAGCCCCTTTGGATTTCGGGTCAGCAGTTGCCGGGTCCAGGGTCCAGCCCTGGTGGTGGTGTCTATGCCCGACAGTGTTGGCAGCTGTGTCTGCAGTCAACTAGGTCTGCCGGGCAGTTTGGGGTCAGTCTCGGTTGTGTAGCCTACAAGCCCTGTTCTCTAGCCTTCCTCAAGAATGCAACTTCCCAATGTCTTTCTTAAATTAAAAAAAAAAATCATGGTAAACTACGAATACCATAAATGTACCATTTAACTGTTTCTAAATGTACAGTTCAGTGGCATTTCACACGTTCACATTGCTGGGCTACCATCACCATCTACCTCCAGAACTTTTTCACCTTTTCAAACAGAAGCTCTGTAACCATTAAATATCAACTTTCCATCCCCCCCACCCCACCCCGCCCCACCCAGCCACTGGCAGTCACAGTTCTACTTTCTGTCCCTATGAACAGTATTTGTCTTTTTGTGACTATCTTATTTCACTTAGCATAATTATCCTCAAGTTTCATCCATGTTGTAGCATATGTCAGAATGTCCTTCTTTTATAAGGTTGAATAATATTGCATTATATATATATATATATATCACATTTTGTTTAAACATTCATTCATTCTTAAATTTTAAAATAAACTGTTAATTTCAGAATAATTTTAGATTTACAGGAAAGTTGCAAAGACAGTACAGAGTCTGTATACTTCACCCAGGTTCCCTTGCTGTTAACATCTTACATTAACATAGTACATTTGTCAGAACTAAGAACCAACATCAGTACGTTACTATTAACTGTACTTCAGACCTTATTTGGACTTTACCAGTTTATACGCTAAGGTTCAACAGGGTTTGGTTAGCTGCGTGGAATGAGAAAAAGCCGGGGCTTTGGGCTCGGGTGCCTGAGTGGGTGGTGGGCCTTGTGCTGAGATGGGGAGGAGGTTTGGTGGGGAAAGGGATGGAAGGTCACCAGTGTCTTTGCAGAGATGTGATTCTTCCTGGGTCTTTACACAGGTCTGAGCTTGGCTGGGGGCAGGTGCAGGGTAGGTCTTGGGAATTATTCTAGGAACCCAAAGCATCAATTCACCTGAGTCCTCCTCTTTCAGGAACTGTCCAGGGTAGAGAAGAAACTCACGGCCAGAGTCAGGTCTTGCCCGTGGGACTATACTTCCAGGATCCACGCAATAGTTTGGACAGCAGACCCCACTTTCATTCCCCAATTTCCCACTTGCAAAATTAAGCAGCACCTACCTCCCGTTAATTCCCATGGAAGCACATCTATGGCCTCTCCTCATCTACATCCCACCTTAAAGCTGCCAAAGCCTTCCCAGAGGAAGAGTAGAAAATTCTTCGGTCACTTCCCTGCTTGTCCTTCCCTCTTTAAGGAAAACCTTCTCTTCGGGGGCTGCAAGCACTGACTTGGGAATGAAGATTCCCTGGTCCAATCCTGGCTTTATTTAACTCTCAGGGTGACTTGGGTGAGGCCCTTCCCCTCTCCAAGCCTCAGTTTCCCCTTCGGTAAAATAAGAGGGCTGCTGTAGAGCAGTGATCCTCAACCTCTACCCCACCAAGATGCTCTTTGTTTTCTGCCCTCAGAGGCCACATTTTTTAAAAAATTAACTTTTATTGGAGTATAATTGCTTTACAAGAGGGCACATTTGAGAAAGATGTTGTCTGTCAGATGGAGCTGATTTAATAACATTAGGTCTTTCAGGTTTTATTAAAGACATTCATAACTTCCAACCAGAGCTTCTGGTCACAGTAAAAGCAAACTGGGTTGATGTCATTTCATGCAAGAGCTAGTGCAGCCTCATTTGGCTGGGAGTACTGTGTTCCCTTTGGAATTTAAAAGCATTAAAAATCATTCTCAGCTCTCCGTGACCACTCCTGGGAACTCAGGTTCAGTACCACTTGTTGTGTGGCAAGACCAAGGTATCTGGCCCTTAGAACCAGCTCTGTAATTCCATGAACTAGAAAGACGGTAGAATTTGGAGTCAGCAACTGGAGTTTTTAAAAATGTCTAGCCTACTGCTTAATCTGGTGTGATCTTGGATAGTGTGACAAAAGCTCACACATTCTTTGATACTCCTTCCTTTAAAAGGTGGAGCTCAATCTCCCTCCCCTTAAGTGTGGGCTGGACTTAGTGGTTCTACAAATAGAATGTGGTAGAAATGCTGGTGTTACACTTCTGACACCAGATCCTGAAAGGCATTCCAACTTCCTCCTTGCTCTCTCTCGGATCACTTGCTGTTCTACAAATAGAATGTGGTAGAAATGCTGGTGTTACACTTCTGACACCAGATCCTGAAAGGCATTCCAACTTCCTCCTTGCTCTCTCTCTTGGATCACTTGCTGTTCTACAAATAGAATGTGGTAGAAATGCTGGTGTTACACTTCGGACACCAGATCCTGAAAGGCATTCCAACTTCCTCCTTGCTCTCTCTCTTTGATCACTTGCTCTGGAGGAAGACAGTTGCCATGCTGTAAGGATGCTCAAGCGGTTTATGAAAGAAGTCCTCATGCTGGGGAACTGAGGTCTCCTGTCAACAAACATATGAGTGAACCATTCCGGAAGCTGTATTAGTTTTCTATGGCTACTGTAAAAAATTACAACGAACCTAGCAGCTTAAAGCAACACACATTTATCTTACAGTTCTGTAGGTTACAAGTCCGGCATGGGTCTCACTGGGCTAAAATCAAGGTGTCATCAGGGCTCTGTTCTCTCTGGAGTCTTTAAGGGAAAATCTATCTCCTTGCCTTTTCAAGCTTCTGTAGCCGGCCCATGTTCCTTGCCTTGTGGCCGCCTTTTCTCCATCTTTAAAACAAACAATGTTGCAACTTTCTGAGGCTGCTCAGTTGTCATATCTTTTCCTCTGACCTTCCTCTCCCATTGCCCTCTTCTACTTTTTTTTTTTTTTACATCTTTATTGGAGTATAATTGCTTTTTAATGGTGTGTTAGTTTCTGCTTTATAACAAAGTGAATCAGCTATACATATGCATAAGTTCCCATATCTCTTCCCCCTTGCGTCTCCCTCCCTCCCACCCTCCCTATCCCACCCCTCCAGGCGGTCACAAAGCACCCAGCTGATCTCCCTGTGCTATGCGGCTGCTTCCCACTAGCTATCCACCTTACGTTTGGTAGTGTATATATGTCCATGCCTCTCGTTCGCTTTGTCACAGCTTCCCCTTCCCCCTCTCCATATCCTCAAGTCCATTCTCTAGTAGGTCTCTGTCTTTATTCCTGTCTTGCCCCTAGGTTCTTCATGACATTTTTTTTTCTTAAATTCCATATATATGTGTTAGCATACGGTATTTGTCTTTCTCTTTCTGACTTACTTCACTCTGTATGACAGACTCTAGGTCTATCCACCTCACTACAAATAGCTCAATTTCGTTTCTTTTTATGGCTGAGTAATTTTCCATTGTATACATGCGCCACATCTTCTTTATCCATTCATCCGATGATGGACACTTAGGTTGTTTCCATCTCCAGGCTATTGTAAATAGAGCTGCAATGAACATTTTGGTACATGACTCTTTTTGAATTATGGTTTTCTCAGGGTATATGCCCAGTAGTGGGATTGCTGGGTCATATGGTAGTTCTATTTGTAGTTTTTTAAGGAACCTCCATACTGTTCTCCATAGTGGCTGTACGAATTCACATTCCCACCAGCAGTGCAAGAGTGTTCCCTTTTCTCCACACCCTCTCCAGCATTTATTGTTTCTAGAGTTTTTGATGATGGCCATTCTGACTGGTGTGAGATGATATCTCATTGTAGTTTTGATTTGCATTTCTCTAATGATTAATGATGTTGAGCATTCTTTCATGTGTTTGTTGGCAGTCTGTATATCTTCTTTGGAGAAATGTCTATTTAGGTCTTCTGCCCATTTTTGGATTGGGTTGTTTGTTTTTTTGTTATTGAGCTGCATGAGCTGCTTATAAATTTTGGAGATTAATCCTTTGTCAGTTGCTTCATTTGCAAATATTTTCTCCCATTCTGAGGGTTGTCTTTTGGTCTTGTTTATGGTTTCCTTTGCTGTGCAAAAGCTTTGAAGCTTCATTAGGTCCCATTTGTTTATTTTTGTTTTTATTTCCGTTTCTCTAGGAGGTGGGTCAAAAAGGATCTTGCTGTGATGTATGTCATAGAGTGTTCTGCCTATGTTTTCCTCTAAGAGTTTGATAGTGTCTGGCCTTACATTTAGGTCTTTAATCCATTTTGAGTTTATTTTTGTGTATGGTGTTGGGAGTGTTCTAATTTCATTCTTTTACGTGTACCTGTCCAGTTTTCCCAGCACCACTTATTGAAGAGGCTGTCCTTTCTCCACTGTACATTCCTGCCTCCTTTATCAAAGATAAGGTGACCATATGTGCGTGGGTTTATCTCTGGGCTTTCGATCCTGTTCCACTGATCTATCTTTCTGTTTTTGTGCCAGTACCATACTGTCTTGATTACTTTACTTTTGTAGTATAGTCTGAAGTCGGGGAGCCTGATTCCTCCAGCTCCGTTTCTCGTTCTCAAGATAGCTTTGGCTATTTGGGGTCTTCTGTGTTTCCATACAAATTGTGAAATTTTTTGTTCTAGTTCTGTGAAAAATGCCAGTGGTAGTTTGATAGGGATTGCATTGAATCTGTAGATTGCTTTGGGTAGTATAGTCATTATCACGGTGTTGATTCTTCCAATCCAAGAACATGCTATATCTCTCCATCTGTCTGTATCATCTTTAATTTTTTTCATCAGTTTCTCATAGTTTTCTGCATACAGGTCTTTTGTCTCCTTAGGTGTGTTTATTCCTAGGTATTTTATTCTCCTTGTTGCCATGGTGAATGGGATTGTTTGCTTAATTTCTCTTTCTGATCTTTCATTGTTACTGTATAGGAGTGCAAGAGATTTCTGTGCATTAATTTTGTATCCTGCAACCTTACCAAATTCATTGATTAGCTCTAGTAGTTTTCTGGTAGCATGTTTAGGATTCTCTATGTGTAGTATTGTGTCATCTGCAAACAGTGACAGTTTTACTTCTTTTCCGATTTGGGTTCCTTTTATTTCTTTTTCTTCTCTGATTGCTGTGGCTAAAACTTCCAAACTATGTTGAATAATAGTGGTGAGATTGGGCAACCTTGTCTTTTTCCTGATCTTAGTGGTAATGGTTTCAGTTTTTCACCATTATGAATGATGTTGGCCGTGGGTTTGTCATATATGGCCTTTATTATGTTGAGGTAAGTTCCCTCTATGCTTACTTTCTGGAGGGTTTTTATCATTAATGGGCGTTGAATTTCGTTGAAAGCTTTTTCTGCATCAGTTGAGATTATCATATGGTTTTTATCTTTCAGTTTGTTAATATGGTGTATCACATTGATTGATTTGCAAATATTGAAGAATCCTTGCATTCCTAAACCCCACTTGATCATGGTGTATGACCCTTTTAATGTGCTGTTGGATTCCGTTTGCTAGCATTTTGTTGAGGAATTTTGTATCTATGTTCATCAGTGATATTGGCCTGTAATTTCCTTTTTTTTTTGTGACATCTTTGTCTGGTTTTGGTATCAGGGTGATGGTGGCCTCATAGAATGAGTTTGGGAGTGTTCCTCCCTCTGCTATATTTTGGAAGAGTTTGAGAAGGATAGGTGTTAGCTCTTCTGTAAATGTTTGATAGAAGTCGCCTGTGAAGCCATCTGATCCTGGGCTTTTGTTTGTTGGAAGATTTTTAATCACAGTTTCAATTTCAGTGCTTGTGATTGGTCTGTTTATATTTTCTATTTCTTCCTGGTTCAGTCTAGGAAGGTTGTGCTTCTCTAAGAATTTTTCCATTTCTTTCAGGTTCCCCATTTTATTGGCATAGAGTTGCTTGTAATAATCTCTCATGAATCTTTGTATTTCTGCAGTGTCAGTTGTTACTTCTCCTTTTTCATTTCTAATTCTGTTGATTTGAGTCTTTTCCCTTTTTTTCTTAATGAGTATGGCTAATGGCTTATCAATTTTGTTTATCTTCTCAAAGAACCAGCTTTTAGTTTTATTGATCTTTGTTATCGTTTCCTTCATTTATTTCTGATCTGATACTTATGATTTCTTTCCTTTTGCTAACTTTGGGGTTTTTTTGTCCTTCTTTCTCTAATTGCTTTAGGTGTGAGGTTAGGTTGTTTTTTTGAGATATTTCTTGTTTCTCAAGGTAGGATTTTATTGCTATAAACTTCCCTCTTAGAACTGCTTTTGCTGCATCCCATAGGTTTTGGGTCGTCATGTTTTCTTTGGCATTTGTTTCTAGGTATTTTTTGATTTCCTCTTTGATTTCTTCAGTGATCTCTTGGTTATTAAGTAGTGTATTGTTTAGCCTCCGTGTATTTGTATTTTTTACATTTTTTTTCCTGTAATTGATATCTAGTCTCAGTGTTGTGGTTGGAAAATATACCCGGTACGATTTCAATTTTCTTAAATTTACCAAGGCTTGCTTTGTGGCCTAAGATATGATCTATCCTGGAGAATGTTCCATGAGCACTTGAGAAGAAAGTGTATTCTGTTGTTTTTGGATGGAATGTCCAAAAATATCAATTAAGTCCATCTTATTTAATGTGTCATTTAAAGCTTGTGTTTCCTTATTTATTCTCATTTTGGATGATCTATCCATTGGTGAAAGTGGGGTGTTAAAGTCCCTAACTGTGATTGTGTTACTGTCGATTTCCTCGTTTATGGCTGTTAGCATTTGCCTTATGCACTGAGGTGCTCCTATGATGGGTTCATAAATATTTACAATTGTTATATCTTCTTCTTGGATTGATCTCTTGATCATTTTGTAGTGTCCTTCTTTGTCTCTTGTAATAGTCTTTATTTTAAAGTCTATTTTATCTGATATGAGTATTGCTACTCCAGCTTTCTTTTGATTTCCATTTGCATGGAATATCTTTTTCCATCCCCTCACTTTCAGTCTGTATGTGTCCCTAGGTCTGAAGTGGGTCTCTTGTAGACAGCATATATACGCGTCTTGTTTTTGTATCCATTCGGCCAGTCTATGTCTTTTCGTTGGAGCATTTAACCCATTCACGTTTAAGGGAATTTTCAATACGTATGTTCCTACGACCATTTTCTTAATTGTTTTGGGTTTGTTATTGTAGGTCTTTTCCTTCTTTTGTGTTTCCTGCCTAGAGAAATTCCTTTAGCATTTGTTGTAGAGCTGGTTTGGTGGTGCTGAATTCTCTTAGGTTTTGCTTGTCTGTAAAGGTTTTAATTTCTCTGTCGAATCTAAATGAGATCCTTGCTGGGTAGAGTAATCTTGGTCGTAGGTTTTTCTCTTTCATCACTTTAAATATGTCATGCCACTCTCTTCTGGCTTGCAGAGTTTCTGCTGAGAGATCAGCTGTTAACCTTATGGGGATTCCCTTGTGTGTTATTTGTTGCTTTTCCCTCACTGCTTTTAATATTTTTTCTTTGTACTTAATTTTTGATAGTTTGATTAATATGTGTCTTGGTGTGTTTCTCCTTGGATTTATCTTGTATGGACTCTCTGCACTTCCTGGACTTGATTGACTATGTCCTTTCCCATAGGGAAGTTTTCAACTATAATTTCTTCAAATATTTTCTCAGTCCCTTTCTTTTTCTCTTCTTCTGGGACCCCTATAATTTGAATGTTGGTGCATTTAATGTTGTCCCAGAGGTCTCTGAGACTGTCCTCAATTCTTTTCATTCCTTTTTTTTTTTTCTGCTCTGCAGTAGTTATTTCCACTATTTTAACTTCCAGGTCACTTATCTGTTCTTCAGCCTCAGTTACTCTGCTATTAATTCCTTCTAGAGAAATTTAAATTTCATTTATTGTGTTGTTCATCATTGTTTGTTTGCTCTTTGGTTCTTCTATGTCCTTGTTAAACGTGTCTTGTATTTTCTCCATTCTATTTCCGAGATTTTGGATCATCTTTACTATCATTACCCTGAATTCTTTTTCAGGTAGACTGCCTATTTCCTCTTCATTTGTTTGGTCTGATGGGTTTTTACTTTGCTCCTTCATCTGCTGCATATTTCTCTGTCTTCTCATTTTGCTTAACTTACTGCGTTTGGGGTCTCCTTTTTGCAGGCTGCAGGTTCGTAGTTCCCATTGTTTTTGGTGTCTTTCCCCAGTGGGTAAGGTAGGTTCAGTGGCTTGTGTAGGCTTCCTGGTGGAGGGGACTGGTGACTGTTGTGGTGGATGAGGCTGGATCTTGTCTTTCTGGTAGGCAGGGATGCATCCGGTGGTGTGTTTTGGGGTGTCTGTGAACTTATTATGATTTGGGGTAGCCTCTCTGCTAATGCGTGGGTTTGTGTTCCTGTCTTGCTAGTTGTTTGGCATGGGGTGTCCAGCACTGGAGCTTGCTGCTCATTGAATGGAACTGGGTCTTAGCGTTGAGATGAAGACCTGGGAGAGCTGTTGCTGATTGATATTACGTGGGGCCAGGAGGTCTCTGGTGGTCCAATGTCCTGAACTTGGCTCTCCCACCTCAGAGGCTCAGGCCTGACACCCGACCGGAACACCAAGAGCCACAAGACTGTTATCTAGAGGCAGCTTTCTTCCAAAGTCCCTTTTCTCAAGCTGTCTCTTTCCCTCCATGGGTGAAGTTATTTGTTTTCCTTTGTGATTTATAAGGATTCCCCTTCTGTTTCCAGGGTTATTGTCATCAGCTCTTCAGTCAACACATCTCACAGTCCTGGAGACAAACACAGGAACTGCAACAACTCTCCCCAGCTAAACATTTCTTCCGGGGTTGATCCTCTGTTTATTTGTGAAGCATGAAAAGGCCAGGCTCAGAGAGCCAGCAGTTGGGTTTTTTGGTCTCTTTGTACCTTTTGTACAGAAGTTGCCCCTACTGCAGCATGCACACAGTCAGTTTTAGTTGCATACATAGTTTCTTCGTATTTTGTTGCTCCATGAGAGGTTTGTCCACGTGCAAGCACTGCAGCAAAAGGTCCCAGGTCCCAGCCTGTCTCATAACTGCTGTGAAGATAGATCATTACAATAGTGAATGAATGAATGAGTGAATAATGAATCATGTTATGTATAACCTATACATCATGTCACCTTTGCCCTGTATTCTGTGGGTTAGAAGCAATTCACAGGACACATCACATTCAAGGGGAGGGGATGCTGCTAGGGTGGGAACATCTGGAGGTGGGGGTCATTTTAGAAGCTGCCTACCACACTGTCCAACCCATATTTCATACACTGTGATCTTAACAATTCCCCAAACCCTGTCATTCTGCCTTTGCACATGCTGTTCCCTCTGCCTGGAATTCCACTGCCTCTACCTTTGCTCACCTAAGGCCTCTGCTAAAATGTTCTTTCCTTTGGGCTCTGGCCAGCAGCACACAAATCTGTGTTGCTTTCTTCTATCATAATACTTATCCCCCTGCATTGGTATTTTTCTATTTATTTGTCAATCCCTCCACCTCCATCACCGCCAGAGACTAATGTAGAATCTACACAGGACCTGGACATTTCAGGAAACACTTGCTGAATGAGTGAATGAATAAATGGATTTACGAGGCCCCAGCTTGGAACTCAGGACCCCAGCTCCCAGTTCTGGACCCTGTCCTGCCCAGGGTCTGTCTGCTGGATCCTGTCTCCCGGGACCCCCTCTGCCGTCTCTATAACTATGCTGGCGCCGTGTCTGATTTCCCCTAACTTTGAAATAACTTTCCCCCTGCAGTTCTCAGATGTACTTTCCTGGAATCTTTCTCACTGTTCTGAGCCTCCCTCCTCCCCCTGCTTTGTAACTCTGTGGCCCAGCCAAACACTGGAAGCTCATTATTAAACCGGGAGCTGCCTTATATTATCCCAGAGACTCCAGATGGAAAATATTAGCTTCTATCTTGACTGAGGACTGACATAGTAAAGCCTCCTTGAGCTGCTAGCTGTCAAGGAGAGGAGAAAAAGATTTTCATCTGCATGAGTAATTGTTTCCTGTGTTATCCAGAGAGACTGTGGATTTACATCGCAGACGCTGTCACACTGGGCCAGGAGCAGCTGCTGTTGCAGAATCTAGACACGTACTTTTCCCCCTCCTTCCTCCTTCTCCTTCTTGGAGTTGGTCGGAAGAGAAATTGGGGAGGTGAGGGGGCAGCAGGGAGGAGAGAGGGGCTCTGAAATGTCCAGAATGGGAGGAGTAGAGCCAGGAAGGTTCCAGAACAGAGTTGAAGACCGGGCCCAGTGGAGGAGGCCAGGAAGGCTGGCCAAGCACATATTGGTCGGCTGCCCCTCCTCTCTCTCCGCCACACCTCTCCTCAATCCACCAGCCTGTCCTATCACCTTGACCTCCAAAACGTGACCCGAACCCAGCCCCTCCTCCTTTCTAGCCCAGGCCATGCACCTCTTACCAGGACCACTGCAACCTCCTCCCAAGGGGTCTCTGGGTCCTGCTCTCAAACCCTACAGTCCATTCCCCACACAGCAGCCAGACTGACCTTCTTATCCACAGCCAACTGATGCTTCTCCTGTTTCTCATGGCCTATGGAATGAAATCTTGGCCTCTGGGGCCCTATATGACCTGCCTCCCATCCCCACCTCCTAATCTCATCCGAGCCCACTCTTCCCTTCATCCCAGCCTTTCTGGTCCTCAAACACCTCAGGCTAGTCCTTCCCTTGGCATCTTCATACCGTCTGCCTGCCTCCTGGGAAGATGCTCCCCCCGGTCACGGAGTTCTGCAGAGAGGGCTTCCTGGACCACGTGGTCTGACATAGAGCCCCCTCCCTCCACCATGCTCCATCCATTATGATGCTTTATTTTCCCCATAACTCTTCACTATCCAGACTTATACCAGTTGTCTTTTCTTTATCATCTGCCCCCTGCACTAGAATGGACAGTGATTGGAACGGGAGAGACGCGCCTGTCTCATTCACTCCTGAACCTGCAGCACCTGGGGCCATGCCCAGCGCCAGGCAGGGGCCCCATAAATCTTTGTTGAATGAATTCATAGAAGCCAGGTGATAAGGCTGAGGGAGGGAGACCAGCAAAGAGGTAAGTTTGACACCTAAGCAGAAGGGTGACTACCACTGTCTGAGAACAGCCAATACACAGGGATTCAATAATAATAATAACAATAACAATCGCTTCTGCTGTGTTCTGGGTTGTGTTTTAGGTTCTGAAACAGTACAAAGCACTTTTATGCATAGAGGTTGATTAAAAATCAATGAGACAGGGAGAATCAGCAGAGGAAGCTGCTCCCACGACCACCTGAAAGCAGATGGACTTATGCATAGTGATGGGGAACACAGGACCCAGAGCAAGAGGTGACAAGGGGAAAGACATGAAAAACGACAACGAAGAAAAAAATCCTGAACGTTCACATCTTAAAATGACTTCACGTACACACTCTCAGTAATCTCCTACACTTGCCATGTTTTATATGCCGTGAGCCATAATGTAAAATGTGCATCACAAAGCTTCCAGTCTACACGGAATATAGGGTACTGATTTATATATTTAAAACTTTTTTTATTTTATATTGAGTATAGTTGATTTACGATGTTGTGTTAGTTTCAAGTGTATAGCAAAGTGATTCAATTATACATATACATATATCTATTCTTTTCCAGATTCTTTTCCCATATAAGTTATTACAGTGAATTGAGTAGGGCTCCCCTGTGCTATACAGTAGGTCCTTGTTGATTATCTATTTTTATAGATTATTATCTATATATAGTATGTGTATATGTTAATCCCAAACTCCTAATTTATCCCTCCCCTGACGTTTCCCCTTTGTTTTCTGTTTGTGAGTCTGTTTCTGTTTTGT
This sequence comes from Delphinapterus leucas, assembly GCF_059928025.1. NCBI lineage: Eukaryota > Metazoa > Chordata > Mammalia > Artiodactyla > Monodontidae > Delphinapterus > Delphinapterus leucas. Next base: position 172,440,482 of record NC_143130.1, read on the forward strand.
AAATAAGTTCACATGTTTCATTTTTTTAAAGATTCCACTTATAAGTGATATCATATGATTTATGATTTATATTTTTAAAAGTGATACAGACCCTCTATGCAGTGGAGAAATCTCTAACATTCCTGGACCTTGCGTGTCAGGAAACTGAAAGAGAGTGAATACCCAGAAGAAAATCCGAGTGTCATAAAATGCAATCTGAGTGGCAACTTTTCACTTTAGTCCAAACAGCTCAGCTAACAAGCTTTGTAACCGAGAAGGTCCCACAGATATTTCAGAGCCGAGACGACATTTTTTGTTCTGGACAAATGAAGGTCCAAGTGATGGCTTCCTAGTTTCTTTGTACTACAGTTAATTCTTCTCCTAAAGGAAAAGATATCTTTCTGATTTATTTCCCTTCTCAAAGCAGCATGGGTAGGGGAGATTCTAATAATTTTGTTTCCACACCACTACCAATCAAGAACAAGCCTGACCAGGGATGACAGCACATGTGTCCATATGTCATATGTCCATATGTCATTTCATTCCTCACAAACCGAGGAAATGAGGCTCCAAGAGGTCAAGTAGCGTGTTTGCCATCACAAAGCTCATACGTTTCAGAACGCACATCCAAGCCTGAGTGTCTTCTTCCAAAAGATGTGCTCTTTGTATCGTTCTTCACGACTTCTCTGCAGCAGGCACGAGGCCATCGGCAATAAGAGTTTAGTCTTCCTGACATTTATCAGGCACCTGATATGTGCCAGGCCTACTGCAAACACCAAGAAGACATAGTGCATAGTCTACCTTATCCATCCAGCATCAGGGAAGTTGTTATCAGGCAGTGGGGCCCAAGGCAAAGCCCTGGGTCAGAGGCAGTGTTCCAGTTTCTGCAAAGAATGAGAGAGAGAGAGAGAGAGAGAGAGAGAGAGAGAGAGAGAGTGTTTGTGTGTGTGTTGGGGGACTAGGATTGGGGGTGGAAGGTGCCCCCTGCAATGTCAATATTAAGGCACATCTTCTATGATGGAGGGACAGGGTGTGGGGCAGGGGCTCAGATCCTAGTTTCTGATACCAGTATGGCTAGCAGACAGCCTGGAGATGCTGAATTCTCAGAGGCATTGGACTAGGCCTCCTTTACATATTCCCCTTCTCCAAATCAGGATAGAATTGGACTCAGATCTGGTACAGGGCTGAGCTTTCAGGGGGATGAATGGCTGTAGGTGCTGAGAGAGGAGTGACAATGGATCATGGACCCAGCGGGTCACAGCAAGTGGGCTTGGCTGTATGTTGCACATCTGTGTACATCTGAGGGTTTCTCGTTGCTTCCACTTTGCCCTCGTGCCTGCCCATCTCCTATAGGAGGTCCCTAGAGCACCATGAAAATTGGAATGCTGCAGGAAATCTCCTATTTCCTGGAGGCTAGGGAATCCAGTTCGGGGAACGAAGATGGACAGTGATTAAGTGGCCACATTTTTTGTTCTGTTTGTTTGATGAAGCCTCAGTTAGCTAGTCCCCCGTGCCCCCCTCAACAAAACACTCAGATTCTCTGATGAGAAAAACGAATGGTGCAGCAGGGCGGGGGGTGGTGGGGAATGCACACCATTATCAGAAGTTTAGGGGGAAAACATTTAGGAGATGAACGGTAGTTAGTTTCAATTCCGCCCACCGTTTTAAACCTTATGTCAAAAGGTGAGCATCACCAGTGTCAAGATGTGGAACCAAAGGGAAAGCCAAAGACTGTTAAAAAGCGGGAGGGTCAGCAGCATGAAACAATGCAGAGATGCCGGGACGGTGTCTGCCCATCGTCTGCCACCATTAGGAGGGTGGCCCATGGGACCTTCAAGACAGCACTTGCAGTAGAGGGTGCGGAGTTGAGGTGGGAAGGTGGTTGGCAGAAACAAGATGATGAGGTGCTCTGTAAGAGGCACGAAGCTTGAGCAAGACAGTGCCTCTGGCTTCTTCTGGGACATCTGGCTTCAAAGGGGAAGGTGGAGAGCTAGCACAGTACCCAAAGCAGTAGCCAACACCTAAAGCTCTTACTGTGCTAAGGACTCAGCCCACATGAGCTCATTTCAACCTTACAACTACACAGAGTAGGCTGTGTTCTCATTAACCCCATTTGCCCCACCAGTTACTTGCTGCAGTTCACATGGCTAGTAAATAGCAGAGATGTGATTTGAACCCAGATAATCTGGCTCCAGGATGTGTTTTTAATCCTTCCACTCTGCTGACCTTCAACCTAGAAACATGGTGGTGAGGAAGCTTGTTTTAAAGGGTGGGAGGGAATGCATGACATTTGTATAAACACAGGGGAGGGAGAGATGGCTTAATCTCTTTTCCTCTTGAAAACCAGATATTGGCTGGCATCCCTGGGAGCTGAGATCTCCAAGAACCTATGACCGTGGCCTTGCATATCTGGCACTCCATCCATTACCCTTGTGCATTTCATCCCCAGAACGTCTCCTAGACAAGTTGGAGTCTATAGGACCCAAGTTAATAAGATGATGCCCTTTGTTACGATGGAGAAACTTGGAGCTGGGCCCTAGATGGCCTACAAGGATTATAGGAGTGAGTAGTATTTGGCAGTGTAACTAGAGAGGTTGGCTAAGTTCCGTGGACATGTGTGCCCAGCTTGTGAATGCCAGCCTGGTTTCTATCAGTCAATGAATAGAGTTGCAGAGTGGAAGAAAGCTTGGACTCTGGAATCAGACACACTGGAGTTCAGATTCCAGCTCTTCTGCTCACCAGCTCCATGATCTTGAGCAAGTGATGGTCGCTTTCTGAGCCTTGGCACCTCATCTCTAGAATGAGGAGAAGAGACCACACAGAACAGTTCCCATGGGAGGTTTATGACGCAGTAGCCTCCCTCCCCTCATCCCCCCAGGCTTTGATTGGAAGCTTGCTCCTTGCAAAGACCCAATTTCTTCATCATAAGAAGGCTGCCACTGATTAGGAACCAAGATGGCGGAGCAGAAGGACGTGCTCTCACTGCCTCTTGTGAGAGCACCAGAATCACGACTAGCTGCTGGACACTCATCGGCAGGAAGACACTGGAACTCGCCAAAAAAGACACCCCACATCCAAAGACAAAGGAGAAGCCACAGTGAGACGGTAGGAGGGGCGCAATCACAGTAAAATCAAATCCCATAATTGCTGGGTGGGTGACTCAAAGACTGGGGAGCCCTTATACCACAGAAGTCCAACCACTGGAAGGAAGGTTCTGAGCCCCACGTCAGGTTCCCAACCTGGGGGTCCGGCAATGGGAGGAGGAATTCCTAGAGAATCAGACTTTGAAGCCTAGTGGGATTTGATTTCAGGACCTTGATAGGACTGGGGGAAACAGACTCCACTCGTGCAGGGCACACAGAAAGTACTGTGCGCATCGGGACCCAGGGGAAGGAGCAGTGACCCCATGGGAGACTGAACCAGATCTACCCGCTTGTGTTGGAGGGTCTCCTGCAGAGGCAGGGGGTGGCTCTGGCTCACCGTGAGAACAAGGACACTGGCAGCAGAAGTTCTGGGAAGTACTCCTTGGCGTGAGCCCTCCCAGAGTCCTCCATTAGCCCCACCAAAGAGCCCAGCTAGGCTCCAGTGTTGGGTTGCCTCAGGCCAAACAACCAAAAGGGAGGGAACCCAGCCCCACCCATCAGTGGTCAAATGGATTAAAGTTTTACTGAGCTCTGCCCACCAGAGCAACAGTCAGCTCTACCCACCACCAGTCCTTCCCATCAGGAAACTTGCACAAGCCTCTTAGATAGCCTCATCCACCAGAGGGCAGACAGCAGAAGCAAGAAGAACTACAATCCTGCAGCCTGTGGAACAAAAACCACATCCACAGAAAGACAGACAAGATGAAAAGGCAGAGGGCTATGTACCAGATGAAGGAACAAGATAAAACCCCAGAAAAACAACTAAATGAAGTGGCGACAGGCAACCTTCCAGAAAAAGAATTCAGAATAATGACAGTGAAGATGATCCAGGACCTTGGAAAAAGAATGGAGGCAAAGATCGAGAAGATGCAAAAAATGTTTAACAAAGACCTAGAAGAATGAGAGAAGAAACAAACAGAGATGAACAATACAATAACTGAAATGAAAAATACACTAGAAGGAATCAATAGCAGAATAACTGAGGCAGAAGAACGGATAAGTGACCTGGAAGACAGAATGGTGGAATTCACTGCTGTGGAACAGAATAAAGAAAAAAGAATGAAAAGAAATGAAGACAGCCTAAGAGACCTCTGGGACAACATTAAACTCAACAACATTCGCATTATAGGGGTCCCAGAAGGAGAAGAGAGAGAGAAAGGACCCGAGAAAATATTTGAAGAGATCATAGTCGAAAACTTCCCTAACATGCGAAAGGAAATAGTCACCCAAGTCCAGGAAGTGCAGACAGTCCCGTACAAGATAAACCCAAGGAGAAACACGCCGAGACACATAGTAATCAAACTGGAAAAAATCAAAGACAAAGAAAATTATTGAAAGCAGCAAGGGAAAAATGACAAATAACATAGAACTCCCATAAGGTTAACAGCTGATTTCTCAGCAGAAACTCTACAAGCCAGAAGGGAGTGGCATGATATACTTAAACTGATGAAAGGGAAGAACCTACAATCAAGATTACTCTACCCAGCAAGATCTCATTCAGTTTCGATGGAGAAATCAAAAGCTTTACAGACAAGCAAAAGCTAAGAGAATTCAGCACCACCAAAACAGCTCTACAACAAATGTTAAAGGAACTTCTCTAAGTTGGAAACACAAGAGAAGAAAAGGACCTACAAAAACAAACCCAAAACAATTAAGAAAATGGTCATAGGAACATACATATTGAAAATTCCCTTAAACGTGAATGGGTTAAATGCTCCAACCAAAACACACAGGCTCGCTAGGTGGATACAAAAACAAGACGCGCATATATGCTGTCTACAAGAGACCCACTTCAGACCTAGGGACACATACAGACTGAAAGTGAGGGGATGGAAAAAGATATTCCATGCAAATGGAAATCAAAAGAAAGCTGGAGTAGCAATACTCGTAACAGATAAAATATACTTTAAAATAAAAAATGTTACAAGAGACAAGGAAGGACACTAAGTAATGATCAAGGGATCAATCCAAGAAGAAGATATAACAATTATAAATATATATGCACCCAACATAGGAGCAACTCAATACATAAGGCAACTGCTAACAGCTATAAAAGAGGAAATCAACAGTAACACAAAAATAATGGGGGATTTTAACACTTCACTTACACCAATGGACAGATCATCCAAAATGAAAATAAATAAGGAAACAGAAACTTTAAATGACACAATACACCAGATAGATTTAATTGATATTTATAGGACATTCCATCCAAAAACAGCAGATTACACTTTCTTCTCAAGTGCGCATGGAACATTCTCCAGGATAGACCACATCTTGGGTCAGAAATCAAGCCACAGTAAATTTAAGGAAATTGAAATCATATCAAGTATCATTTCTGACCATAACGCTATGAGATTAGAAATGAATTACAGGGGAAAAAACGTAAAACACACAAACTCAAGGAGGCTAAACAATACGTTACTAAACAACCAAGAGATCACTGAAGAAATCAAAGAGGAAATTAAGAAATACCTAGATACAAATGAAAATAAAAACACGACGATCCAAAACCAATGGGATGCAGCAAAAGCAGTTCTAAGAGGGAATTTTATAGCTATAGGAGCCTACCTCAAGAAACAAGAAAAATCTCAAATAAACAATCTAACATTACACCTAAAGGAACTAGAGAAAGAAGAACAAACAAAACCCAAAGTTAGCAGAAGGAAAGAAATCATAAAGGTCAGAGCAGAAATAAATGAAATAGAAACAAAGAAAACAATAGCAAAGATCAATAAAACTAAAAGCTGTTTCTCTGAGAAGAGAAACAAAATTGATAAACCATTAGCCAGACTCATCAAGAAAAAGAGGGAGAGGACTCAAATCAATAAAATCAGAAATGAAAAAGAAGTTACAACAGATACTACAGAAATAAAAAGCATCCTAAGAGACTACTCCAAGCAACTCTATGACAATAAAATGGACAACGTGGAAGAAATGGACAAATTCTGAGAAACGTATAACCTTCCAAGACTGAACCAGGAAGAAATAGAAAATATGAACAGACCAATCACAAGTAATGAAATTGAAACTGTGATTAAAAATCTTCCAACACCCTACCAAACCACCACTGGCATTTTTCACAGAACTAGAACAAAAAATTTCACAATTTGTATGGAAACACAAAAGACCGCGAATAGCCAAAGCAATCTTGAGAACGAAAAACGGAGCTGGAGGAATCAGGCTTCCTGACTTCAGACTATACTACAAAGCTACAGTAATCAAGACAGTGTGGTACTGGTAGAAAAACAGTAAGATAGATCAATGGAGCAGGATTGAAAGCCCAGAGATAAACCCATGCACATATGGTCACCTTATCTTTGATAAAGGAGGCAGGAATGTACAGTGGAGAAAGGACAGCCTCTTCAATAAGTGGTGCTGGGAAAACTGGACAGGTACATGTAGAAGTATGAGATTACATCACTCCCTAACACCATACACAAAAATAACTTCAAAATGGATTAAAGACCTAAATGTAAGGCCAGAAACTATCAAACTCTTAGAGGAAAACATAGGCAGAACACTCTATGACATACATCACAGCAAGATCCTTTTTGACCCACCTCCTAGAGAAATGGAAATAAAAACAAAAATAAACAAATGGGACCTAATGAAACGTCAAAGCTTTTGCACAGCAAAGGAAACCATAAACAAGACCAAAAGACAACCCTCAGAATGGGAGAAAATATTTGCAAATGAAGCAACTGACAAAGGATTAATCTCCAAAATTTATAAGCAGCTCATGCAGCTCAATAACAAAAAAACAAACAACCCAATCCAAAAATGGGCAGAAGACCTAAATAGACATTTCTCCAAAGAAGATATACAGACTGCCAACAAACACATGAAAGAATGCTCAACATCATTAATCATTAGAGAAATGCAAATCAAAACTACAATGAGATATCATCTCACACCAGTCAGAATGGCCATCATCAAAAACTCTAGAAACAATAAATGCTGGAGAGGGTGTGGAGAAAAGGGAACACTCTTGCACTGCTGGTGGGAATGTGAATTGGTACAGCCACTATGGGGAACAGTATGGCAGTTCCTTAAAAAACTACAAATAGAGCTACCATATGACCCAGCAATCCCACTACTGGGCATATACCCTGAGGAAACCATAATTCAAAAAGAGTCATGTACCAAAATGTTCATTGCAGCTCTATACAATAGCCCGGAGATGGAAACAACCTAAGTGTCCATCATCGGATGAATGTATAAAGAAGATGTGGCACATATATACAAAGGAATATTACTCAGCCATAAAAAGAAACGAAACTGAGCTATTTGTAGTGAGGTGGATAGACCTGGAGTCTGTCATACAGAGTGAAGTAGGTCAGAAAGAGAGAGACAAATACCGTATGCTAACACATATATATGGAATTTAAGGGGAAAAATGTCATGAAGAACCTAGGGGTAAGACAGGAATAAAGACAGAGACCTACTAGAGAATGGACTTGAGGATATGGGAAGGGGGAAGGGTAAGCTGTGACAAAGCAAGAGAGAGGCATGGACATACATACACTATCAAACGTAAGGTACATAGCTAGTGGGGAGCAGCTGCATAGCACAGGGAGATCAGCTGGGTGCTTTGTGACCACCTGGAGGGGTGGGATAGGGAGGGTGGGATGGAGGGAGACGCAAGAGGGAAGAGATATTGAACATATGTATATGTATAAGTGATTCACGTTGTTATAAAGCAGAAACTAGCTCACCATTGTAAAGCAATTATACTCTAATAAAGATGTTAAAAATAAAGAGGGATAAATAAAATGCATGGAGAAGCTGACCATTGAATTTAGCATTTACGAAATAAAGAGGTTTTCAAAAAAAAAAAAAAATCTTCCAACAAACAAAAGTCCAGGACCAGATGGCTTCACAGGTGAATTCTATGAAACTTTTAGAGAAGAGCTAACACTCACCTTTCTCAAACTCTTCCAAAAATTGCAGAGGAAGGAACACTCCCAAAGTCATTCTATGAGGTGACCATCACCTTGATACCAAAACCAGACAAGGATACTACAAAAAAAGAAAATTACAGACCAGTATCACTTATGAATATAGATGCAAAAATCCTCAACAAAATACTAGCGAACAGAATCCAACAACACATTAAAAGGATCATACACCATGATTAAGTGGGATTTATCCCAGGGATGCAAGGATTCTTCAATATACGTAAATCATTCAATGTGATAAACCGTATTAACAAATTGAAGAATAAAAACTATATGATCATTTCCATAGATGCAGAAAAAGCTTTTGACAAAATTCAACACCCATTTATGACAAAAACTCTCCAGAAAGTGGGCATAGGGGGAACTTACCTCAACATAATAAAGGCCATATATGACAAACCCACAGCAAACATCATTCTCAGTGGTGAAAAACTGAAAGCATTTCCTCTAAGATCAGGAACAAGGCAACAATGTCCACTCTCACCACTATTATTCAACATAGTTTCGGAAGTCTTAGCCACGGCAAGCAGAGAAGAAAAAGAAATACAAATTGGAAAAGAAGAAGTACAACTGTCAGTGTTGCAGATGACATGATGCTATACATAGAGAATCCTAAAGATGCCACCAGAAAACTACTAGAGCTAATCAATGAATTTGGTAAAGTTGCAGGATACAAAATTAATGCACAGAAATCTCTTGCATTCCTATACACTAATGATGAAAAATCTGAATGAGAAATTAAGGAAACACTCCCACTTACCATCGCAACGAAAAGAATAAAATACCTAGGAATAAACCTACCTAGGGAGACAAAAGACCTGTATGCAGAAAAGTATAAGACACTGATGAAAGAAATTAAAGATGATACCAAGAGATGGAGAGATACACCATGTTCTTGGATTGGAAGAATCAATATTGTGAAAATGAGTATACTACCCAAAGCAATCTACAGATTCAGTGCAGTACCTATCAAATTACCAATGGCATTTTTTACAGAACTAGAACAAAAAAATCTTAAAATTTGTATGGAGACACAAAAGACCCCGAATAGCCAAAGCAGTCTTGAGGGGAAAAAACGGAGCTGGAGGCGTCAGACTCCCTGACTTCAGACTATACTACAAAGCAACAGTAATCAAGACAGTATGGCACTGGCACAAAAACAGAAACATAGATCAATGGAAAAAGATAGAAAGCCCAGAGATAAACCTACGCACCTGTGGTCAACTAATCTATGACAAAGGAGGCAAGGATATACAATGGAGAAAAGACAGTCTCTTCAATAAGTGGTGCTGGGAAAACTGGACAGCTACATGTAAAAGAATGAAATTAGAACACTCAGTAACACCACACACAAAAATAAACTCAAAATGGATTAGAGACCTAAATGTAAGACCAGACACTATAAAACTCTTAGAGGAAAACATAGGAAGAACACTCTTTGACATAAATCACAGCAAGATCTTTTTTGATCCACATCCTAGAGTAATGGAAATAAAAACAAAAATAAACAAATGGGACCTAATGAAACTTCAAAGCTTTTGCACAGCAAAGGAAACCATAAACAAGACCAAAAGACAACCCTCAGAATGGGAGAAAATATTTGCCAACGAATCAACAGACAAAGGATTAATCTCCAAAGTATGTAAACAGCTCATGCAACTGAATAGTAAAAAAACAATGAACCCAATCCAAAAATGGGCAGACAAGCTAAATAGACATTTCTCCAAACAAGACATACAGGTGGCCAGGAAGCACATGAAAAGCTGCTAAACGTCACTAATTATTAGATAAATGCAAATCAAAACTACAATGAGGTATCAGCTCACAGAAGTCAGAATGGGCATCATCAGAAAATTTACAAACCATAAATGCTGGAGAGGGTGTGGAGAAAAGGGAACCCTCTTGCACTGTTGGTGGGAATGTAAATTGATACAACCACTATGGAGAACAGTATGGAGTTTCCTTAAAAAAACTAAAAATAGAATTACCATATGATCCAGCAATCCCACTACTGGGCATATACCCAGAGAAAACCATAATTCAGAAAGACACTTGCACCCCAATGTTCACTGAAGCACTATTTACAATAGCCAGGTCATGGAAGCAATCTAAATGCCCATGGACAGACGAATGGATAAAGAAGAAGTGGTACATATATACAGTGGAATATTACTCAGCCGTAAAAAGGAACGAAATTGGGTCATTTTTGGAGATGTGGATGGATCTAGAGACTGTCCTACAGAGTGAAGTAAGTTAGAAAGAGAAAAACAAATATCGTATATTAACTCATATATGTGGAACCTAGAAAAATGGTACAGATGAACCGATTTGCAGGGCAGAAATTGAGACACAGATCTAGAAAAGACACGTATGGACACCAAGGGGGGAAAGTGGTGCGGGGTAGTGATGGTGGTGGTGTGATTAATTGGGAGATTGGGATTGACAAATATACACTGATGTGTATAAAATGGATGACTAGTAAGAACCTGCTGTATAAAAAAATAAATAAAATTTAAAAATTTTTTTAAGAAAAGAAAAGAAGAAAAAAGAAGGCTGCCACCGGGCTTCAGGGAATGACCCACTAACAGCCAATTGCTTCCTTCCGGGTCATTCTGATGGATTAAACGAAGGACCATTTAAAACCACGGCCCAAAGAGCCAGAGGGAGAGGCTGTGGAGGGATGATGCAGCTGGAGCCCCATGCATGCTCGTGGAAGCTCGGTACCACCGTCAGGAGAAAACCCAGGCACACAAGGGCGGCCTCAGCGAGCAGTCGGCTCGCACGAGCCACCTTGGCATAGATGCTGACCTCACTAGACCAATTACAAAGAAGACGTTCAAGTAAAGTACGATAATTACAGAGTCCCGGGGGCCATCTGTTCGGCATGGGGCTTTGTCTATCCTAACCTCTCTCCTTTCCCTGCAAACTCAATAACCAGGGCCTCTGCTGTGCTGTGAACACTCTTAGTTTTGAGTGCATTTTCTATAAGGCGTTGGCAGGAAGAGTGTCTGAATAAGTTCTATTCCAGCACACCTCTGGGTTCACGTTGGATGTGGCTGGAGCTGTTTTGAACCAGGAAAACATCTGACTAAAGAATATTTCAGTCCAACAAGTATTGATATTTGCTGGGTCCCTCCTACATTTCCAGTGCTACATTTGATGCTGGAACACAGAGATGAATAAGAGATGGTATCTTACCCTTAGTTAACAAATTACCATTGACTGAGGCCCTACCATGCGCCAAAGGCTTTACAAATGTTATTGTTTCTTATGACAACTTATTAAGGTTGATACCCCATTCATGTTACCAGTGACGAGTAGGAAGGCTAAAAACGTTAAGTTACAGGCTCAAGGTCACTCAACTAGTAAGGGTTGGAACTAAGTTTGGATTCAGGGATGTTTGATGGCCAACCCCACATACTTTCAAATACTCTAAGGTACCTTATTTGTCAGGGAGCCAGGGTCGAGTGGAGACAAAGATATAAAGCTTTTTTTTTTTTTTTCGGTACGCGGGCCTCTCACTGTTGTGGCCTCTCCCGTTGCGGAGCACAGGCTCCGGATGCGCAGGCTCAGCGGCCATGGCTCACGGGCCCAGCTGCTCCGCAGCATGTGGGATCTTCCCAGACCGGGGCACGAACCCGCGTCCCCTGCATCGGCAGGTGGACTCTCAACCACTGCGCCACCAGGGAAGCCCAGATATAAAGCTTTAACTACTATCCAGTCACTATAAACCCACATGCTATGAGTCAAGGCCAAGGGAGTTGGACGCTGTAGCAGAAGTCAGAACAGGAAGGCGGGAAGCAGTGGTTCTGGAGTCCGTGCCACAGGCTGGAAGCTGTGTGCTTCTGGTTTCCCAACTCATTTGCAAATGGAAAATATTATGGTTTCTGGAGGAATAGACACCCTTGACACCCTCTCTCTCCATTTTTATGGGGAGGGAGAAAGAATAGCGGGGTTACATGAATTCAAATCTTGATCCTCTTCCAACAAAGCTCTGCTGTGAAAGACAGCGCCCCAGCCCATACTCCATCCCCTGAGGCAGGGAAGAACTCAAAAGCCCCTCTGACAATAATGCAGACCAGATTGCAAGGGCAGGACAGGCTCTGTGTTAATGGAGAAAATGTTTCCTCATTTGGGCTCTAGACTGTCGTGTCCTATGGGGGAAATGTCTGTCCTTGGGAGAAATGCCGACTTTATTGATCTGTTAATAAAAGAACTAGCAGCTTATAGTTCTTGCCAATGAGGAAACTCAAATCAGAGGCCAGGTTCACCCTTGGCCATCAGACTGGAGTCCATCAGACCAATTGCCCTTTCCCCCTTCCCCAGGCTTGTAAAACTGGGCAGCACCCACCTGGCTGAAGCCTACACCCTGCTGTAGCCCAGGGGCCAGACCAAAAGGACACTCTGAAGGAAGAGGGAGGGGCCACGGGAGGGGAGGGCTCACCTGCCGGCAGGGGTGGAATCTATCCAAGTGGAGACTTAAGAAATGGATGCTTATGGGGTGAGGGGTTATCCTGCAGGTGGGCAGGCAGGATAACGGGCTGGAGGGACAGTCCACTGGGGAACCTCTCCTTGCAAAGGCCAAAGTTCCTAGGTGTTTTGTCTTACAAAACTCAAGGGGAAGTCCAAGTTCTCCCAAACCCTAATATTTGTCTCTTCTGCATCAAAATGTCCCTTCTGAAACGGACCCAACCTTCAGTAAAGAAACCTACATTGGCCCGCCTGCCTGCTGGGGGTGCTAGTTTTGTGGAAACTGACTCCGGTGACCTGGTTCCATTTTACCCTCTCCTAGTGCAGAAGGGGCCTGGCCAATAAGGCAAACCACGCCTCTCGTCCACGTTTCATTTTTGCAAATGCTTTTCCGCGTTTTTCTTTCTTTCTTTCTTTTTTTTTTTTGCCGATATTATAGAGTTTTTAAAATGTATCTCATTTTAAAAGTTTGCATTTTCTCAATTCCTTGTGAGGTCGAGGTATGGCAATCGGCCATTTGCATTTCCTTTCTGTGAACTTATCTGAGCCTTCTCCTATTTTTCCAATGAGTTGCTCCTTTTACTTATTGGTTTGTGAGAATTCTCTTTATATTCTGGAAACGAATAGTTTGCTGCATATTTTTAGTATTTTCTCATTTTGGTCCTTCTTTTTTTCCTTAATATATTGCCATTAGAAGATATACTTTTGGGCATCTCAAGATGAATCAGTCTTTTTATTTGCCTTTTGCTTTGTGTACCATCTCTAAGAAGATTGTCCCTACCTAAGGATCATAAATATATTCGCTGTGATTACCTGCTAATAATTTCATATACGGTGTTTATTTTCTAGCATTAGGTCTCTCCAAGCCATTTGTAATTTTCTTGTGAAAAGTGGAGGAGGGGAATTTCCTCTCACCCCCACTAATCTGAAACTCTTAAATGCATCTAACCCTGCTTCTCCTTCTTACCACAGTTACAATGGAAAGAGAATCCTTCCTCCCCTCAAGGGCAAGCCATCCACTTGGGTTCTCACCTCTATGCCTCCCTTTCTCAAGAACTGCCTTCAGTTTGTACCTTACCTGTCATCATCACCCCTTCCTTCCCTCTTGGATCACTTCCATCAGTACAAAGACATGGTTTAATTTCTTTCACCTTAAAAAAAAATACCTCCATCCTTTGGGGTAAGATGAAATAGTTTGCGACAGGACACAGCTACAGCCAAGCCATAGAAAATCTGGATAAAAATAAAAATTGTATTTCCCAAAGCATTAGGGAGCTATGGAGCAACCAGGACCAGAGGAACTAAAATTCTGGAGAAGGGGAGACTTCTCAGAGGTGAGCATCTGCAAATGCTTTTCCCTTCTGGTCACTTGATGATTCTGGGTCCAGGCTAGAGGGTGAAATAAGGCTGGGTCACAGGGCTGGTGTAGAGTGACAAAACTGGAGGCCTGGGGGGCCACAAACATCCAGCCAGATTCCACTCGAGACGAAACGAAGCAGGACCCTATGGTTCTTACCCCCCATGTCCTCCGTCTGCCTTTTGTCTGTAGAAAAACGTTAGTCAAAGAATAAGTTTAATCAGAGAAGTGAGAAAATGCAGAAACAAAGGAAAACAGTCAAATGAGACCAAATAATAATAGTTTAGTCATTAAGCAAAGTCAAGGACTTTATTTCCTCCTCAAGGGCTACAGATAATATTCTGAGCCATATCCTTTGAGCTGTCTTATAGATACTGAAAGCCCCATCAGGTGGAAGATGTTAACTACATGATGACCAGACTGTAGCCGTGACATAAGCTGCCACAATTCGGAGAACTGGCCTCAAGGAAATGGGAACAAACCGACCCTGAAACTGAAGATGAACTGTACCTAAAACAATCAAGACGATGCTGGTCAGACCACCAGTGACCAACTTCAAGGTGACTGTCACAGCTGACTGTGCTGTTTCTGTTGCGGCCCCCTCCCCTCCATCTATAAAAGCTCTTGCCCACTGATTGGGAGGGAGGGGCGGTCAGCCTCTGGGCATGAGTCCGCCCTTCCTCTCCCAGCTGCCAGCCTCCGAAATAAAGCAAACTTTCCTTTCCACCAACCTTGCCTCTTTATTGGCTTCAGAGCAGTGAGCAGCTGGACCTGTGTTTGGTAAAAGAGATATGTGTTGAATTATGAAGCTGTGTGATGTAAGAGGCTGAAAAACTAAGCTGAAGACCTCTGAAAACAGACTAGAATTCTCTGGAGTCTCTTGAAAAGACAAAGGCTCACCAGGGGTTGGAGTGAGGACAACCTGGTAAGAGCTGAAAGTACGGGAGGGAGCAATGAACTGACATCAACCATCAGGCATCTGTGACTGCCTTTTTCCTGAGGACACTGGCTGATTCTGATGCATTTGGCCAAAGTGGAGACTTGAGGGACCTCATACTTAGACCAGTGCCCTCTCCCAAAAGGGCTTTTTACAAATAGAAGCGGCTCAGGGCAGGATGCTGAAGAGCAAAGCCAGAGCCCCGAAAGACAGAACAGAATCTCCCGCAGTCTATTTGTGTCGAGACAAAGCCCTACCTGGCTCTTGACTGAGAGCCACACTATAGAAATAGGGTGAACTTGAGGGAGGTAGACTGATGCTCACTGGAACTGGAACTGGACCTTGATTCGATTCTGTTCTTATCAGAAGTAAGCTGTTCAGTATCTCACTCTATCTGCCCAGCAGAGGAAACAGTTAACGCCATCTGGGGGAAGACAATACTATCTAGAACTTTTCCGAGGTTTTATACCCACTATTTGGTATTCACCTAAAAATTACTCCCAAAGAAAAAACATGTAATTGAAAACCAAGTGAAAAAGCAGACTATAGAAGCAGACCCACTAGTAACCCAGAAGTATCAGAAAAGAACTTTAAAATCACTGAGGAGTATGTTTAAGGATACAGAAAGAATGATGGACAAAATGGTTCAAAAGATAGAGATTATCAGAGAAGTTTCAAATCTATTAAAAAAAAGCATCAAATGAACATTTTGGACCTGATAAATATAATATTTGCAGTTAAGAAATCAACTTATTGGTTTAAGAGCTGATTAGACACAGCAAATGACAAGATTAATAACGAACTGTAAAATAAGCCGATAGGAGACATCAAAATTGAAGCTCAGAGAGGAAAAATGTTTAAGCCTCAAATAAAGCAGCACAGGGCATAGGAGGCATGGTACACAATTTATAAGGTGTAGCAAAGTGTAATTGGAAGCACAGAAGAAGAGAGAGAGAATGAGAGGAATAACTGAAGCTATAATGACTGGGAATTTCCCAAAATATCAAAAAAAAATAGAGTTAAGTGAATTTTTGGATGTAGGGACAATATACATAAATCAGTTGCGTTTTGCTATACCAGCAGCAAACAAATATAACACAGAGTTTAAAATAACACCACTTAAAATAGCATTAGTCAGGGCTTCCCTGGTGGCGCAGTGGTTGAAAGTCTGCCTGCTGATGCAGGGGACACGGGCTCGTGCCCCGGTCCAGGAAGATCCCACATGCCGCGGAGCGGCTGGTCCCATGAGCCATGGCTGCTGAGAGCCTGCGTGTCCGGAGCCTGTGCTCCGCAACGGGAGAGGCCACAACGGTGAGAGGCCCGCGTACCGCAAAAAAAACCAAAAAAGAATAGCATTAGTCAAATACTTAAGAACAAGTTTAATAAAAATAGAGAAACATTAAAGACAACCTAAGATATGGAGGGGAGGGACATACGCTATCCTGAGGTTGTAAGGTTCAACATGGTATGGATGTCAGTTCTCTTCAAACAGGCCTATAGATACAACACAACCCCAATCAGAATCCTAGCAGGCTTTCTGGAGGAGACGGATGGTAATAAACTGATTCTAAAATTCATATGGAATTGCAAAGCTTAGAGAATAGCTGAATTAGGGTTCTACAGAGACATAGGACCAACAGGGCATGTGTGTATATGTACATATATGTATATAGAAAGAGATTTATCATAAGGAAATGGCTTACATGAATATGGATGTTGGCAAGTCCAGTATCTGCAGTGTGGGCTGTCAGGCTGGAGACCCAGGAGAGCTAAAGGTGCACAACCTGGAGAGGCAGGAGAGCCAATGATACAGATGAAGTCCAAAGACAGTCTGCTGGAGAATTCCTCCTTGCCTGGGGAGACCAGCCTTTTCAGTCTATTCAGGTCTTCAGCTGATTGGATGAGGCCCACCCACAATATGGAGAGCAATCTGCTTTACTCAAAGTTCACCGATTTAAATGTTACTCTTATCCCAAAACACTGTCTAAGGTGACACATAAAATTAACCATCACATTATCCAGGCAATCTAGACGGAGAATAAAGCTAGGAGCTTTATACTACAAGATATCCATACCTATTTTAAGGCTATAGTAGTTAACAATGTGCTATTGACACAAGGATATAAAAAAAAAAGAATGGAATAGAAAAGAAACTCCAGAAACAGACCCATACATATATGTTCCAGATTTATGACAGAAGTGATAATACAATACAGGAGAGAAGGGATAGTCTTTTTAATAAATGGGATTAAGTTAATTTGATATTAACATGGAAAAAGATACTCTAGATCTTCTCCTCACATCACACACAAAGATAAATTGCATCTAAATATAAAAAGTAAAACAATAAAACCTTTAGAAGAAAACAGACTATATCTTCAATGCCTTGGAATAGACAAAACTTCCCCAAACGCTCATTCTTCAGTTCCATGGCTGCGTCAAGTTTCTTTTATCATCCTGCCAATTTAATACTGTTGATAGTTTGAAACAAGCAGAGCTGGAACTTGGATGTTTTTGCCTGTAATACTGCCTGAACCATCTCCATCCAGTCCATTTCTAGGAATCCCCGATTACTGAGTCACTCTTTTGTTTTATCATTAGTTCAAACGTTTATCAAGTGTGTACTTATGCCATTTCCTTTCCCAAACACTGTCATTGCTCCTGATCAACTTGATCAAAATCAACTAGTTGGATTGGCATCCTTGCAATGGAGCGTCAGCATCCACCCCCCCACACATACCACCACCATGTTCTCATCCTTCCTCTTATGACGAGCCTGCATTCTCAGCACTGGCTAATCCTCATTATTCTCTGACCTCCAAATACATCCTGAATGTCCCCTCTCCATGTCTTTATTCATGCTGGTGAACAACCCCATCTGTGCCATGCTATTTCCAGGCTATCTGCCTCCAGTGTCCTGCCTGCCTTGGCAAGTTTGGGCTCAGTACATGGGAGGAGATGAGCAGAATATGCAGAGATCTTGGTGACCAAGACCCAGCCTTCCAAGTCCTGCTCAGTGCCCATCTGCGGTCTAGAATCATCCCCTTAGGCTGAGGGCCCCAGCACCAGGACACCTGGACTTAAGGTTTGTGAAGGGCGCCCTCCGCTGGAGGAGGATAGCATTGGGTCCAGGCATGACTACACTTTTTTTTTTTTTAACATCTTTACTGGAGTATAATTGCTTTACAATGGTGTGTTAGTTTCTGCTTTATAACAAAGTGAATCAGTTATACATATACCTATGTTCCCATATCTCTTCCTGCTTGCATCTCCCTCCCTCCCACCCTCCCTATCCCACCCCTCTAGGTGGTCGCAAAGCACGGAGCTGATATCCCCTTGCGATGCAGCTGCTTCCCACTAGCTATCTATTTTACGTTTGGTAGTGTATATATGTCCATGCCACTCTCTCACTTTGTCACAGCTTACCCTTCCCCCTCCCCATATCCTCAAGCACAGCAAAGGAAACCATAAACAAGACCAAAAGACAACCCTCAGAATTGGAGAAAATATTTGCAAATGAAGCAACCGACAAAGGATTAATCTCCAAAATTTATAAGCAGCTCATGCAGCTCAATAACAAAAAAAACAAACAACCCAATCCAAAAATGGGCAGAAGACCTAAATAGACATTTCTCCAAAGAAGATATACAGATTGCCAACAAACACATGAAAGGATGCTCAACATCATTAATCATTAGAGAAATGCAAATCAAAACTACAATGAGATATCATCTCACACCAGTCAGAATGGCCATCATCAAAAACTCTAGAAACAATAAATGCTGGAGAGGGTGTGGAGAAAAGGGAACACTCTTGCACTGTTGGTGGGAATGTAACTTGATACAGCCACTATGGAGAACAGTATGGAGGTTCCTTAAAAAACTAAAAATAGAACTACCATACGACCCAGTAATCGCACTACTGGGCATATACCTTGAGAAAACCATAATTAAAAAAGATACGTGTACCACAATGTTCATTGCAGATTGAGCTGCAGTCCATTGCAGCTCTATTTACAATAGCCAGGTCATGGAAGCAACCTAAGTGTCCATCGACAGATGAATGGATAAAGAAGATGTGGCACATATATACAATGGAATATTACTCAGCCATAAAAAGAAACGAAACTGAGTTATTTGTAGTGAGGTGGATGGACCTAGAGTCTGTCATACAGAGTGAAGTAAGTCAGAAAAAGAAAAACAAATACTGTATGCTAATACATATATATGGAATCTAAGGAAAAAAAAAAAAAAGGTCATGAAGAACCTAGGGGTAAGACAGGAATAAAGACACAGACCTACTAGAGACTACACTGTCTTTACAAGGCTCTGCCCGGAGCTATCCTGGAGAGATCAAAGGGCTTCCCAAAGACTTTGGTGATACCCACCCCGAGAGTGAATCCTTCAAATTGCAGGTACCAAAGATGGACACTTGGCCAGAAAACATTGCTGTATCTCAAACATGATATGGACCAAGGCCAGCTGAAGGACAAGGGTCCAAATTTCTGTTCTCATCGCCCGCCAGTGATCTTCCTTCAGTGTGGGTCCAAGGGGCCCGGGATGGAGCACATGGCATGAGAAGGGAGATCAGTGAAGCACTTCTGTTCATTTTCAGTGGTGTGAGGTGGGGATGACAGTCTCTAGCTCATGGAGTTGTTGGGAGACGTAACTGAGAGAACACATGTACAGTGCCTCATGCGGCATAGATGCTCTGCACGTATTGACCAATTCTGCCCCCACCCCACAAACAGCCACATACTTGCTCATCTTGGAGCGAGGTTGAGAATACCCGTACATGTTTGTGATATGGAGTGATAGAGATAAATACTAGTTGCATTCGTGTTACAAAGGGTGGACTGATGGATTTTGCTCAGGAAGGGGACAAGTCTGGGAGCATAGCTAGTACCTGGCATTTTTCGAGAGCTCACTATGTGCTAGAGGCACTGCTCTTTATACACCATCTCATTTCATCCTCAGAGTAACCCAGTGGAGTTGGTGCTTATAGCAGACAGGCTCTGGGGAACCCCCTTGAGCCCTGACTCCTGATATCCACATCCTTGTATAATCTGTCACCCTCCTTGAGTGTGGGCAGGACCTGTTCCTAACCAATAGAATATGGTAACAGATGTATGTGATCGTGTTATTCAAGACCTTAATGCCCCTCGTCTCCTACGGCCACTCCAATCCCACGATAGAAGGAAAAACACCAGGGAAGGAGGTGGAATTGCTGTGAAAAGAAGCTCAGGCCTCTACAGAAGCTGCACAGTGAGTTCCTCAGAGGCAGGCATCCTATGTGCCACTTACATCAACCTGCCCAGAGGAACAGCGTCATCTCATTGCTCATTCTCAGATGAATAAGAAGAATCACACTTGCGGTTTTCAACAAGAAAATGACCACATTCACGTTGCATTCATCAGAAGCCCAGCGTGCTTACCACATGCGCCTGCCTCTTGTGTCTGTGGCCTCCTGGCAAAGCAGAGCTAATAAGATGACCAGGCCAAGCGGGTGCTCCGGACCCCATGGTCAAGGATAGGGTGTGCAAGATGGCCACACACCCTCCCTCCTGTGGCCTGGTTTCCCTCTCACACTTTATACGATCCCGATTGCAAATGCCCCTGGGGCACTGGCTCATTTTCTGTGGAGAGGGAGCCTGATTTGCCCAGGAGGTTCCTTGGCCAGCTATCTCCAGGGGCAAGAATCCACTGAGCTCACTACCCCAAGGGTTCGCGATTGGGGTCCTGCTGAAGGAATGGCCACGGGAAGATGCCCTGGCAGTCCCTGCCAGCTCAGAATCTGGAGCTCGGAGGTTTGCATAAGGCCTGGCAAGAGCAGAGGATGCCAGCGATAGGCTGCGGAGGAATCAGCGGAAGCAGGGAAGTGTTGATCTTAAGGAACCAAACTGCCCCTGCGCAGAGGCCTGGGGGGGCTCTGTACCTGGGGAGCTTCTTATCCGCCGGCCCCTGAGGCTCCTGACTCTGGTCCGCGCACCTCCAGGCAGGTGGGCCCAGTTCCTCCGACTCCTGCTCTGTGGCCCCGCCCCTGCCTGCCCCCAGAGGCAGAGGGCTTCTCCCCGCTCTGGCTCTGCCCCTTATTCAACCCCCTCGCACCCTCACACCTGGGTTCGCTGGTCCCTGCAGCCCCTGCCAAGGCTCACTGGCCCCGCCCCCAGGATCACCGGCCTCACCCCACTCGGGAGCCAGTCCACTTAAGGAGGCTGAACACCTGGGAGGTTCCCTGTGTGCCTCGAGGCCTGCCCTGGGCACAGCCTTGCAATGGAAGCAGAAGCTTCTCCGCCCCTTGGGTCGCCCCCATGCTGCCTGTGTTTCCGGAGGCCTGGCATCTACGAGGATGAGAATGGAAGGACCTGGGTGACTGTGGCCTTGCGGATCAGTCCCTCCCACAGAGCTTGGGGCAGGGGCTCCCCTGGCAGCACAGTGAGTCGTGGGGCATGAGGGGAGGCAGCGGAAGGGTGGTACATAGACTTTAGCCCGTGGGGGCCCTGCATATTATGCAATGAGGATGCAGTTCTCACTGGCGCTGGAAAACTCGGCCTGTGTGGGTTTGAGCGTGCTGACCAGGAGCCCCTGCCTGGAGGGGCCACAGGCAGAGCTTATCTACAGGAGATGATGCAGTCCTCCGTGGGGTGGCTGAGAGAGAGGTAGCTCAGGGCCTAGTCTTGCCTCTAGTGCATGCTGAAAAGGCTTCACACATCCGGCGGCTATTCAGGTGGGCTCTGCGGGATGAGTAGGAGTTCTCCAGGATCAGAAAGGAGACAGGACAAGCACAGGCAAAAGCATTGCAACCTAGAGCAGCAGGTGGGCCAATAGTATAAAATTTACCTTGGCTTCAGGCTCCTCACCTGCAAAATGGGAAAAATCTACTTCTGTGGAGGTCACAGACACAGCTCACCATCTGAATGGCCTGGGCGAGCATTTGAGAGGTAACACATTCTAGAATCCCACCTTGGAAACTGATTCAGGAGCCTTGGGTGGAGTCTAAGACCCTTTATGTTTTAAAAGCTCCCCAGGTGATAAGGATGATCACTCAGATTGGAAAGAGCTGCCCTAAACTAAGGGTTTGGATCACAGCCCATCTTTGAGGGACAAAATATAAATACTTCAGGGTAATATGGTAAATACTTATCCAGGTATTAAATAAACAATTCACGGTCATTTTAAACAATATAACACATTTCCTAGCTATCTTCAAATAGGTAATCCAGAAAATTTTTTGTTGAGAACACTGTCTTTTCCACCCAATAAAGCATGCAGAAAATTCTGGACAAAATAGTTTAGGAAGTTTTTAAAAAGCATACAAAAGTGTTCAATGGGAAAAGAATGGATTCTTCAAATAACTTAGTCATGAGTGGGGGAGGGGAACGTGGAGGCTGAGCATTGTTTTCACAATTTGAAATGATTATTTCTGAATAGTAGATCTGGGTTTTCACATGCAGTCTTAGGATGGGAGATGGCTTTCCGAGCATGATCGAATGCAAGGGTCAGCAAACTTTCTGTAAAGAGTCTGATAGTAAAAATTTTCAGATTTGCAGATGGTAAAGACTCCGTAGCAACTACTCAACTCTGCCCTCGTAGTGCAAATGCAGCCAAAGACAGCACACAAAGGAAGTAGTGTTTGTTTGCAATAAAGCTTTATTTACAAAAGCAGGTGGTGGGCCAGATTGGGTCCATACTTTGCTGACGCCTGATCTGAAGCCAGAATCCAAAGGGAAAGAGATTTTGCCACATAATTAAAACTATCCTTCTTGCAAAACCAGCTCATAAAGTTAGGACAACAAACGGAGAAAAATAACTTGCAACATGTATGACTGATAAAGGGCTAGATTCTTAGCTCGGAAAAATGTTCAGCACAAAGACAAATACTCTGATAGAAAACTCTGTAAAGAACTTCCCATTTAGTTGCAAAACACATGGAGCTTTGGTTATAGTTGTCTGGTGACTTTCCCTCATTTTTATACCTTTCTGGATTGGCTGATTTTTTTTTTTTCTTTTAATGTTCACAACAAGTAGTGATGGCCATGATCAAAACTACAAAATATTTTTAAGGGAAAACCCATCACTCCCAGATCCTGAGGTCTATGGATATCTTATTTTTATTTATTTATTTTTTTAGATATCTTATTTTTAAAAAGAGAATTTTTAAAACTATGGAAGTAGCCAAGACAGAGGGCCAACAGAGTAATCAGTGTAGGCCCAATGTTGCGGACAGGCTGGAAACAGAGGCTAACTTTTCAGGGTGTGGTGGGGTGAGTGGGGTGCAGGTCAGTGGGAGGATGGTACAGAGGAGGCCTGGAGAGAACTAGTCCAAGGAAAACCCCCAAGTGATGGTGCCAAGGCTCTGGGTGTGGGATTCTAAAAGCATGCCCATCGACCTCTGGTCTGGGCAGCCCACCAGCCGGGCCAGGGGATCCAGGACCCTGGTTGTGTGTGTGCAGCTCAACCATCCCTGATGTGCCCCCTCCTCTCTGGTCCCTTCAGCATGAAATCATCGTCACAGTCCACGTGTGGCAGATACCAGTGCACCCCCAGATGCCCAGGTCCCCCAGCCATCTGCTCGTGCTCGGGCTGCCCCCCAAGTGGGAGCTCTACCCCGGGCGAAGGTACCAAGCAACGGATTCAAGACTCTGGGAAATAGTGGACCATGGCCAGGAAAGTGCATGGTGGCCCAGGTGAGGGGGATGGGCATTAAGTAGTGACCGTAGGTGTGCAAAGTGGGGCAAAGGATGGGAGGGATCCCTTCCCCGGGCCCCTAAATCCACAAACCCGGGTTCCCATCTGCTTCATTTGGATAGAAGAGCATCTCCCAGAGGCACTGATCACTGCTCCCCCGTTCTGCAGATCAACTCCATGGAGCAGCCGATCCTAAAACGTCTGCCAAGTGGGAGCCGCTGACGGGGCTGGTATGTCAGGCCTGGAGCCTCGCAATGCGGACGGCAGACACTAGCAAGGAGGACACTCCTCTTTACAGAAAGGCAATGCTGGCCACCTTGCCCTCAGGCTGCTCCCTGAGTTTTTCTTACGTAGCCACCCGTTTACGCCCCCTCCCAACCCCAGTGGATGTGATTTCCACCGTGGACAGACCCCTAGTATGTTCACAAAACACTGAATAATGGTCATCATTTAATTCTCAAAAGAATTCTCTGAGGTGTACATGTTAACATCCCGTGTTACAGATGAGCAAACAGGCTCTAAGAGCTGGAATGATTTCCCTGAAACCACAGAGCCTGGAAATAGCCGTGATCAAGCTTGGATCCAACGAACGGGGATCTCTAGGTCCGGCCATGGCACTGGGGCGCCACAAGTCCAGTCGATGGCAGTGGCCTTCAGGGACCCTGCGTCGACCCACAGAGCCTTCTTCCTGAGACTGGCAGCAGCTCGAACTGCACTGAGGGCCCAGAGTGGGGCTTTTGCCCTCCTACCCCTGGTCCTGTTCTGACAGGCCACCGCCCGGCTCTTCTGAGGTTCCCAGACTGTCACCTTTTGTCTCCTCCCAGGCCCTGCTGGCCCTGTGATCCTTATGTACTTGCTCTTTGGTTTGCACACCTACCAGGGCCTCCTTGGGGGGGGCAGAGGCAGCGGGCCCCCTGTCCACTCTGCATTTCCCATCTCCCTCCGTCTGTGCTCAGGGTGACCTGCCATAGCTTCTCTTCCCCCTTTGTATCCCTCATGCCAATCTTCCAGGTGCCACTCCCCCAAACACCTCCCCTCCATGCCCACCAGACCCAGTGCCCAGCCAGAGCCCCGAGCCTCCAGTGCAGCCTAAAATTGGAAACTTGCCCTCGGCTCTGCTTGGCCTCAGGCAGGGAGTGGCTTGAAGAGTGACAGGTCTGGACTTGAGACTCAGATGCGCCCTGGATGTCACTTTTGCTGACACTTTGGCCGGGAGTAGATCAAGTGCTGGGCAGGCTGTTAGCTCCTGAGCCTCAGTTAGCCCATCTGCACAAGGGGCATGTGGAGCGACGGATTTGGCCTGTGGTTCTCCCGCCCCATCAGTCCCAGGAAGTGATGCTGGTCCTGGAGGGTTGCCTCCCAGTGCTGGGTAATTAAACGTCATTGCTCGTTCTTCAGCTTTTGTGCGGAATCGGAGCTTAGCTTAAACTGGTTCCTAGTGTAGAAACGCGGAAGCTGACACTGAAGGTAGAACTGTAGTTATCCCTTTAGTGTTTTTCCAAGCAGGGAAGGAAGTTGGGATTGGCCCATTTCAGCAGCAGGACGTCGGCAGAGGGTAAGGGAATGGAGGGTGGGCTCTTCGTGAGGCTGGGCTATGAAAAGGCAAAGACTGTGGTAGGTGCAGCAGGATATCCAGTAGCAGGCGTGAGCTTTCACAAGCGGTGATGTTCCTGCATGTCCTGGGTGAAGAGGCAACAGTCCTTGAGCGGGGAGGGGTGAGGCAGAGTCCGGGGCCCTGACGGGTCTTGCCCTTGGAAGCAGAGGGTGGAAGAGGGCGGTGTGGATGCAGGGCAGGGCAGGAATTTGGTGATGGCAAGATGAGGGAATTCGCTGCCTCACACCGTCACGAGAAGAGATCACCAACAGATTAAAGTCCTAACCTTAAAAATGAATCCGTAAAATTACTGAAGAAAGCACAGGGGAATATGTTCATGATCTTGGGATAGAAAACACCTTAAACAAGACAAAGAAAGCAAAAGACAGTGTGAGACAATTAACTTTCTCAAATTCAGCATTTTCTGTGTGACAAGATGCTAAAAAAGCAAGGGTGGAAATATCAAGACTAGATACAAAGCACTAGAGTGCAGAATACATAGAGAACTCCTAGAACTCCCTAAGAAAAGAAAAATGGGCGAATGCCAGGAATGAGCAATTTACAGAAGAGGAGACGCCCAACGTTGGGAAGGGCAGATTTCAGAATTCAGAAATGTGTATCCTCGATTTTGGCAGAAGTTAAGCCTTACATGTTGTGGGAGTGGATTGTTATAGACACCCTGGAGGTTTGGCGGACAATTCAGAAGCATTTATCAAATTTTAAAATGGCACACAGAGCCATACCCAGAGTATATACCAAGAGTAGGGTTTCTAAGCTCAGCGCTGTGGACATTTGGGCCAGATAATTCTTCGTCATGAAAGGCTGTCCTGTGCCCTGTAGGATATTTGGCACTATCCCTGGTCCCTGCCCATAAAGTGCTGGTAGTAGCCCTTTGCCCAACCCACCCACCAAGTTGCGATTGCCACGGGTGCAAAATTTTCCCCAGTTGAGAATCACTGCCCTAGAAAAACACTTGCATGCATGCAGAAGAGGGAAGGGGAGGGAGTGCTGTGGTCACAACTCAAGTCCGCCGTGGAGGAGTGGTTAAGGAAAGGGAGACCAGGGGCTGGGCCGAGCCCCTTCCTCTTAGAAGCTCCTGTGATCTGACAAACTGGCTCTTTAGAAAACCCTTTTCCCCTCAGCTCGCCTTCCCCTCCCCTTGGCCTAAGATGGGTGGGGGCATGTCGGATGCAGCCTGCAGCCCAGCCACACACAAGGAAGGATTCCAGGAGACATACTGGGCAAGACTTCCCTCCTCCTCCCCTTCCTGCCCCGACTCTGGGGCAGGAAAGGCAGCAGGCTCTCCTCTGCTTCTCCTAGGTCATGGAGCTCCGTTGCTAATATGCTCGAGGACAAGGAAAATCTGGAAATCCTTTCACAGGATGGCAGCCTGGCTGGCAAGGGTGCTGTGCTGCTGCGGAATCCAATTGCAAATGTCAAAAGCCTTTGATCTCTCTCCGTGTCCTTGGAACAAAGTCTAAGTCTGCCCTTCCCTCCAGGAGGTAGCTGTCTCAGGCCATCCAGGACAGAGGTTTGGCATGCGAGAGAGCAAAGAGAGCAGAAGCACATCGAAATGTTTAAAATCACTCCCGGGGCATATCCAGGAGCGCTTACACCCACGAGCTTGAAGTCCGCAGTGCGGTCTCCTCCATCCTCTGTGCGGTTCCTGAATGCGTATCTCCATGCGTTCATCAGCGGGGTGTGGGTCTGTGGTGTGGGGTCCTGGAGATTGGGTCTAGCACCTCTTGACAGTTTGCTTTGGTGCAGGTGAGAAAATAGTTCTCAGTTCCATCTGCCCAGAGCTGAAGACTAAAAGCAGCTACTAGGGATTATGTTAATGACTTCGGGTGATGGACAAAGGAGACGTTGTCCCGCAGAACACAGGGAAAAATATCTTTTTGTAAAGGATGATGGGCAGCAACAGGTGGTTTAATTAGTATGTATAGGAGCCTCGTATGTCAGAATCACTGACCATGAAGGATGCTCTCTGCAGGAGTGTTCTCCCTCCACTCAGCCAAAACCAGGGGCCATGTTTGAAACCCTGCACTACCCTTGTTGCCTACGCACTGACCAATGGGAACAGACGCTGGGCACACATCCTGGGATGCCTGCATCCTGGCTGAGCCCAGGCCTGGCCCTTCCCAGGCCCTTCCCACTGGACATCTTCCTCCGTGGGAACGATTAGATGTTATGTGCCAGATCTCTCTGCCCCGGCCGTATTTTTTTTTTTTTTTTTGCGGTACGCGGGCCTCTCACTGTTGCGGCCTCTCCCGTTGTGGAGCACAGGCTCCGGACGCGCAGGCTCAGCGGCCATGGCTCACGGGCCCAGCCACTCCGCAGCATGTAGGATCTACCCAGACCGGGGCACGAACCCGCGTCCCCTGCATCGGCACGTGGACTCTCAACCACTGCGCCACCAGGGAAGCCCACCTTTTCTATCTTAATTAAGCATTTATCATGCACTGTGGCCCTAACTTTTGTGGTTTGAGTTGCAGCAGCAAAATTAGCACGAATTTCTTTTTCCTTCTTCACAATTTCATGGATAGAAGATTCCTTCTTACTGTAGAGCTTAATGGTATGATTTTTTTTCTTTCGTTATTGAGAACTTTCACCTTTTTACTTAAATGAAACACTTTACCGCTTCTCTTTGGTGTATCCGAATTGCCAGCATCACTCCTCTTGTGCTTCGAGGCCATTATTAATAGGATAAGCGTTATTTAACACAAGCAGTGTGATACTGCAACAATTGATCTGATCAGCAAGATGGCTACTAAGTGACTAACGGCCGGGATATGCTGGAAAAGTGATGATTCATTGTCCTACACAGGACAGTGTGAGATTTCATCAAGTTACTCAGAATGGCCCACAATTTAAAACTTATGAATTGTTTATTTCTGGAATTTTCCATGTAATATGTTCTGACCCCAGTTGACTGTAGGTAACTGAAACCATGGAAAGTGAAACCACGGATAAGGGGAGACTCCCGTGGCTGTGTACATTTAAAGAATACTGGGATTAACGAAAAGTCAGGATGCGATACTTACAAATCTCTGTCTAAAAGGATTTCTAGAAACGTGAGAGGGAAAAATGCATAATACACAAGTTTTATTCTTTTGTTTATATATACAAAACCTGTGTTTTAAGTAGCTACAAAGCTAACAATACTGTTTTATTTCAAGTTTACTTTTCATTCTGTGGTATTAACACCTGGATAGATTCATTCTTAGGTAGCTTGAAGCAACCAGGGATGGGGGTGCCTGTCACCTTGCTAAACAGTCTCCAAGGGAAGTAGAAATGTTGAAAAAAGGCAGCTGTAACTTGGCGCAAAAATCGACCTAATTATTTGTGATTATATATGTCATGTTTTTAAGGTGAGCCCCTCAAATAAACCAATTGTTTGACTCTTTTTTAATAGAGCAAATTGTATTGTTCTTGCAATATTTTTTGTCTCTTTAGCTGAAGACCAAGTCGTTCCTCCCCTCCTGTTTAAATAATATTAATAAAAATAACAGGTATTGATGTCTTGTTTGTCCCTCAACTTTCTATGATTCCTTTTTTTAGTAAGGTAAAACTATCTTAGAAAGTTTTAAATTTTTTCCCCTTAAGAACGCCGTTAATGATACTTTCCACTCAACACAGAAAATTTCATAAAGGAGGAATATTACAACCGATCAAATCTACTATGTGCCAGACACTTTCCAGCTTTTAGCTGATTTAATAGTCACAATGACATTCTGAGATAGGTTTCAACGCACCTATCTTACTACAGTGAGGAAACTGAGGCTCTGAGAAGTGAGACATTTTACTGTGGGTCTGAGTAAGAGGTGGACTGGGCTTCCATCCAAGCATGTTTGTTTCCAAGTCTGTATAATATCATGGTGACTAATAAGAGCATGGACTTCAGCCAGGATCCCTGTGTTTGGATGCAGGTCTGCTACTTACTAGCTCTGTTAACTTAGAGTAAGGTAGGTAATCCCTCTAAGCCCATTTTCTTGTGTGTAAAGGAGGCATCATTATAATAATATATCCCTGAGGGGTAGGTTCTCAGAATGGCTCTTACTTAGTCAAGCAGGCTTGCTTTCAGTCCTGGGCCTCCTCCTGGCCTTGGCCCTCTCCTGGAGCACCCCAGGACATTTCTCAGCAGACGGAGTCTCACTTGATTTCCAGAAAGTATTCCTTGATGAGTCCTGTTCATTTGAACTCTCTCTCCCCTCCTCCCTCCCTTCCCAACTCAAACATTCTGAGCAGGTGTACTAGAAAGAAAGGAAGCAGAAAAAGTAAGAAAATAGAAAACCCGAAATTAACCGCAGCAGCTCCGCCTCCTAGGAGAGATTCTCCTTGGAATGATCATCCTTTATTTTAGCAAAACACTTTGATGGGGCATTGAATTCAGAAAAGCTAGCCCCAAGTCAAACAGAACCAAGTTGTTCTGCATAATAAGGTAAGAATGTTAGCATTTCAAAGATTAGTTATAAGAAGGGAGGGGGGGGTCTGTGAAGGAGGGAAGAGCCCAGAAAGATGAGGTGATGGGCTTAGTGCGGAGGGGCTGGTAATGCTCTAACAATGGCTAAGGGGCCTTACAAAACCAGAGTGTTCAATATCCCACTTTAAAGCATAATCTGAGTGTTGAACCAAAAACCTCCCCAAACCCTCAAACTTAACTCCAACCATGCCCCCAATGTCTGTCACCTGCAGCCCTCTGGTAAAGGAATGACAGCAGTGCCCAGTGGGAGGTGGGGTGATATGCATGGAACAGGAATGGGATGGATGGGAGATTACCCATAAACCAAGGAAAGTCAGCATATGCTAGAACTTGAAGTAAGGGGTGATGGGCAGATGTGTGACCCCATGAAATCTCTGGAGGGATAGTGAAGTGTTATATGGAGGTCGGGGGGGGGTCGAGCTAGATTAAATCTTGTCTATAAGGATGGGGTGCCCCAGATGACAAACATACCACATCAAACACAGGGGATTTCACAATGAACCAGATGGGATTATCAAATTATGATCCAAGTCTATTATTCTTCTATAAGATATGCTAAATCTGTGTGTGTCCCTTCCAGGACGAAGACTTATTATGGTTACCCATGGCCCTCAAGAGTCATAGGATCAGTAGGAATGAGACACTCAGATATTTAACCCAGTACAATCCAACCAAAAAGGTGGTAAAATGGACACGGCTTCTTGGTGCCCTTGGTTGGTGGGTTGATGAGGCCAGTGTTGAGGGGAGGCACCATCCAATCAGAGCAGCACAAAGTTCCCTAGATTTTAGGCTTTTTGGCTCTCCAAGTTCACAGGCCCAGGTAACTGGCATCTTAACCAGTGAAGCTGCTGTATAAAGTCCCGTATCATCTGGACCAGGTGCCAAAGTTGAGTTTATAAGTTTAATTACTGAGAAGTGCAAAGAGCTCTCCCATATTATTGAAATGTTCCATTTAATAGTTTCAAGGGCTACTGATTTTTCACCTCAAAACTATGAATGTTCAGCATTTTCTTGGAAAATTTCTCACTACAATTTATAAATTGTGTTTGCCCCAGGAGGTTCACTCACTAAAACTAGGGGGACTCACTCACTGACAATGACTTAACTGGACTAGTTCAAGATAACTTGTTTGGTATAAAGAGATGGGGGAGAATCTTTTAGAATTAGTATATTTCTAAAGACATTTCCCCTTTGTATATAAACTTGTTTTGTAAGCAAAATACAGTGACACTAACAAAGTGGCTTTAAAACACAATAAGGATCAGGGCAATTTAGTAACAATGGCATTGTTTCCCAATCTCCTCAAAGCCCCTCACAAAATCCAGCAGAGCAACAAGGATAGAAATAGAAAAATAGTGTAGAAAGTAGAAATAAATCAGTAGAAGGATTCTTCCAAAGGAGTCAAGTGAAAGTGATGGATATAGGGGACAGGCAAAGAAGATCCAACATATACATAATAAATCCCCCCCACACCCCCCAACCTCAGAAAAGTAAGGCTGTGGAGTAGAATATACAAAACTATTTTTTAAAAACTTTCCTGAAAATAAAACAAACAAAAAATAACTTGAACCTGTGTATTTAAAAAGGACATGATGTACCTGGGACATACAACCAAGAACAGTCAACTCCAAGACATAGTCTATTCAAATTATCAGATTTTATAGAATTGAAATCCTTTGGCATAAGGTAAAATGACCAAGTAACTTATATGGGATTAGACCTTCATGGTATACTTTTAAATTAAAACATAAGGGCATAAATGGAGTAATGAAGTACAGATACCCAAGAAAGAAAATGTGAGCCAATAATGATTTTATTCAGCCAAAGTGACCTTCAATTATAAAAGACATAAACTGTGATGAAGTTGAGGGAATCAGGGAATATTGTTTCTGTGTGCCCTTACTGAGAGATCTACTAAACAATAAGTTCCAGACAATCAAGAATTCTTTAGAGAAGCTTTCTGTAAGAACTACTTGTGATCACTGAACACACATAACTGTAGAATGAAGACTAGTAGGCACAAGGGTGAAAAATACTATGTTATATCCTCCAATAATGAAGACATAATTCATCTATCAAAAATGGGGAGAGCAGGGAAAGATTATGTAGAAAGTAAGCTTGCTGGTTGCCTCAAAGGTATTATTTACCACTAAATGGATATCACTTTAGATACTTTGGGGAGAGGAAGGGAGGGGAAGAAGTGGTTACTAATTTCAATAATGTTCATAGTAGGGAAACAAAAGACCTGCACCATCCAACATGGTAGCCACCAGATATACATGGCTATTTAAAATTGGTTTTTTTGGCCATGCCGCTCAGCATGTGGGATCTTAGCTCCCTGACCAGGGATTGAACCTGCTCCACCTGCAGTGGAAGCACAGAGTCTTAACCAATGGACCACCAGGGAAGTCCTGGCTATTTAAATTTTAATTAGCAGTAAATAAAATTTAAAATTCAGTTTCTCAATCATATTAGCCACATTTCAAGTGCTCCATAAGCTACTACATGTAGCCAGTACACCTTCCACATTAGAGAACACAGAACATGTCCATCATTATAGCAAGTTCTTTGGACAATGCTACAGCAGATAGCATTTTTAAAAGAAGGAGTAATAATATTACCCTAAGATATTAGTATAAAGGTAACCATTGAAACAAAATACCCGATCTATGGTATTTTGATTTGGCAGCCTAAGCAGATTAATAGAGACAGCAATTCTCTCCATATTAATATACAGATTCAACACAGTCTCTATCAAAATACAAGCTGACCTCTTTTCAGAAATTGACAAGCTGGTCTTGAAATTCATATGGATATTCAAGGAATATGGAGTAATGAAAACAATCTTGAAAAAGAAGAACAGGGACTTCCCTGGTGGTCCAGAGGTTAAGACTCTGCTTCCACTGCAGGGGTCACGGGTTCAATCCCTGGGAACTAAGAGCCTGCATGCTGCACTGCACAGCCAACAAAAAGGAAGAACCAAGTTGGAAGACTCACATGTCCCAATTTCAAAACTTACCACAAAGACATAGTGATCAAGACAGTGTGGTATGGGCATTAGGACAGATATGTACATCAGTCAGATAGAACTGAGGATCCAAAAATAAACCCTTGCTTTTACTGTCAATTGATTTTTGACAAGAGTGCTAAGACAATTCAGTGGGGGGAAGAAGTCTCTCTAATGGTGCTGGGGCAACTGGCTATACACATGGACCCCTACCCTCACAACATACATAAAAATTGACTCAAAGTGGACTATATACATTAATGTAAGAGTTTAAACTTTAAAACTCTTAGAAGAAAATGTAGAGTAACCTTATGACTGTGAAGGTTAGGCAAAGCCCTCTGTGATATTGGTTGGCCACAAAGTTCGTTCGGGTTTTTCCTAACATCTTACTAAAAAACCCAAATGAACTTTGTGGCCAACCCAATATAATATCAAAAACACAAGTGATAAAAAATAGGTACATTAGATTCATCAAAATTTAAAAGTTTTGTGCTTTAAAGGATACCATCAACAAGCGAGAGGCCAATACACAGATTGGGGGGAAATATTTGTAAATTTTATCTGATAAGGAAGTTGAATCCAGAATATATAAAGAACTCATAACTTGGTAATAAAAAAGAAAATAACCCAATTTTTTAAAGTGGGCAATAAATAACTCATGACTTGATGTACAGCAAGGTTACTATAGTTAATAATACTGTATTACACATTTGAAATGTGCTCAGAGAGTAAAACTTTTTATCATCACAAGAAAGAAATCTAACTATGTATGAGGTCTGATGTTAACTAGACTTACTGTGGTGATCTTTCCACAGTGTGTACAAATATCAAATTACTATGTTGTATACCTGAAACCAATATGTTTTATGTCAATTAAACCTCAACTTAAAAAATGGGCAAAAGATCTTAATAGCTCTTAATAGGCATTTCTCCAAAGAAGATATACAAATGGCCATGCCATCTGATTTTTGATATACAAAATCAAAAGTACAATGAGATATTTTATACCTTCTATATGGCTAGAATCAAAAAGCCCGATAACAAGTGTTGACAAGGATGTGGAGAAACTGAAACTCTCATACACTGTTGGTGGGAATGTGCAGCCACTTTGGAGAAGAGTCTGGTAGTGCCTCAAAAAGTTAAAAAAAAGTTACCATATGACTCAGCAATTCCACTCCTACGCATATAACCAAGAGAAATGAAAACACGTGTCCACACAAAAACTGTGTGTGAATGTTTGTAGCAGCATTATTTATAATAGGCAAAAAGCAGAAATTACCTACATGTCCATGATTGTATAGAATGGGGCATATGCATGTAATGGAGTATTATTCAGTCATAAAAGAAATTAAATACTAATATACACCACAATACGTGTGATCCTTGACAATATTATGCTGAAGAATCCAGCCACAGAAGAAGACATACTGTGTGATGACATTTATACGAAATACCCAGAACAGGCAACCATGGTGATGGTTGTAAAACTGTGAATAGACTAAAAACAACTGAATTGGACACTTTGAAAGAGTGAATTGTATGGTACGTCAATTACTTTTTTTTTTTTTTTTTGGCTGTGTTGGGTCTTCGTTTCTGCGCGAGGGCTTTCTCTAGTTGCGGCGAGCGGGGTCCACTCTTCATCGCGGTGCGCGGGCCCCTCACTGTCGCGGCCTCTCTTGCTGCGGAGCACAGGCTCCAGACGTGCAGGCTCAGTAGCTGTGGTGCACGGGCTTAGTTGCTCCGCAGCATGTGGGATCTTCCCAGACCAGGGCTCGAACCCGTGTCCCCTGCATTGGCAGGAAGATTTTCAACCACTGCGCCACCAGGGAAGCCCCGTCAATTACATTTTAGTAAAGCTGTTACACAAAATATCTATATAAAAATTTAAAAAGAAAAGAAACACTCAAAAGAGCTAGAAAAGGGACAACAGAAACAAATATAGAACTAAAGATAAAAACAGACATCAATGATATAGAAAACAAACAAACAAAACAACAGAATTAATAAATGAGTCAAAAAGTTGGCTTTTGGGGAAATAAAATAGACAAACCTAATTTTACTAAATGGGATAAAGCACAAAAGACAAAATAAGAAATGACAAGGGGCAATAATAATCCAGAGAAAATATTAAAATCCCAGAGACTATTTTGAATAACTATGAAAATAAAATATAAAACCTAGATGAAATGGATACTTTTTTAGGAAAATTTATTTAACCAAAGTTGAATCCAGTATAGCTAATAAGCTTAAACAGCCAATTTCCATAGAAGAAACAGGAAGTTGTAGAAGAAGTGCTCCTTCCAGAAAAGCACCAGGCTTGAATGGAATTCTCCCAAGCTAAAAAAAAAAGATAATCCTAATGCAGTTTACAGTATTACAGGGTAGAACAAAAGAAAAGCCTCTAAGTTATTTTTATGAAGTGAATATAACTTTTATGCCAAAATCTGACAAAGATTGAGAGGGGGGGAAAAAAGAAAAAATTTCAGACCATTTTAACTATGATGCAAAAATTTAAAATAAAATATTAGCAAAGAGATCCATCAACACATTAATGCGTTATTCACCATGATCAAGTGTGGTTCATTCCAGGAATGTAAGAAAGAGTCAATACCCTAATATCAATATAATACTAATAGAGTTTAATAAAAGTATCATCTAATCATCTCCTTAGACTTCAAAAGGCATGTAACAAAATTCAATACCTGTTCATGTTAAAAATTCTAAAATAGGAATTGAAAGATACTTCTTTAACTTGATAAAATAAAAATATTTCAGCTGCAAAGACAGGATCATACTTAACAGGGAAGCTCCAGAGGCCTTCCCGATAAAGTTAAGAAAATAAAAGGATGCCTATTACTACTTATGATAGCTTTGGAGATATTAGACAAGAAAAAGGAACTACAATAATAAGAGTTAAGAAGGAAGAGGTAATAATATCTCTATTTGCAGCTGCTATCACCACGTATCTGGAACACCCAAAGAATAAATTAAAACTACTGCGAATAGTAGGATATTTTAGCTGGAGAGGGTGTGGAGAAAAGGGAACCCTCCTGCACTGTTGGTGAGAATGTAAATCGGTGCAGCCACTATGGAGAACAGTACGGAGGCTCCTTAAAAAACTAAAAATAGAGTTGCCATATGATCCAGCAATCCCGCTCCTGGGCACATATCCAGAAAAGACGAAAACTCTAATTCAGAAGGACACGTGCACCCCAATGTTCACAGCAGCACTATTTACAACTGTCAAGACATGGAAGCAACCTAGATGTCCATCAACAGATGAATGGATAAAGAAGGTGTGGTATATATACATACAATGGAATATTACTCAGCCATAAAAAAAGAATGAAATAATGCCATTTGTAGCAACATGGATGGACCTAGAAATTTTCATACTAAGTGAAGTCAGACAGAAAAAGATAAATATTATATGATATCACTTATATGTGGAATCTGAAAACTAATACAAATGAACTTATTTACAAAACAGAAACAGACTCACAGGCATAGAAAACAAACTTACAGTTACCAAAGGGGAAGCGGGGGGGGGATAAATTGGGAGTACGGGATTAAGAGATGCACACTACCATATATAAAACAGATGAACAACAAGGATTTACTGTATATCACAGGGAACTATATTCAACATCCTGTAATAAACTATAATGGAAAAAAATTGAAAAAAGAATATAGATATATACATATAAGTATATGTATAACCAAATCACTTTGTTACACACCTGAACTAACACAATATTGTAAATCAGCTATATTTCAATTTAAAAAATAATAAGGTATTTTAGTAATATAGAATATAAAATTGACATACAGAAAATAATAGCTATTTTATACACACATGCATACACATACACCCCTCAAGCAATATCCTATTAAAAGATATAATGAAAGGGAAAACACCATTACGGTAACAAAAAGTAAATTAAATGTCTGAGAATAGTTTCAACAAGAATAGTTTCAACAACAAACTTTTACAGGGAGATCAGCTTGGTGCTTTGTAACCACCTAGAGGGGTGGGATAGGGAGGGTGGGAGGGAGACGCAAAAGGGAGGAGATATGGGGACATATGTATATGTATAGCTGATTCACTTTGTTATAAAGCAGAAACTAACACACCATTGTAAAGCAATTATCCTCCAGTAAAGATGTTAAAAAAAACGATCCTGCACATGGCAACGAAGATAGTGCGTGCCACAACTAAGACCTGGCACAGCCAAATAAAGAAAAAAAAGAAAGAAAAAGAATAGGCAAAACTTTTATGATTAAAACTATAAAACATTCCTGAAAGACACAAATGTATAATTAAATAAAAGAGAAGACCATATTCTTGGACAGGATGATGGCACATCATAAAGATGCCAAAGGCGCAGATGACAGGTTGATGGCGAACGTCATGACGGATGACACATCAGTCTTACCCAGAGTGGTACCCTGACATCCTGACCTGATGCAATGAGCAGCACACAGCACCACCTGTGGGTATCTGTGCCCAAAGAATTAAACCAGAATCTAATCAAGTCTCTAAAGACAGGAAATAAGAGGAAGAGAAACATATTAAAGGACATTCTGGGATGCCGTCCACCAAATCCAGAAAGTCTACAGGACAGTTTACCTGGTTTCTTCTAAGGAAGGAAGTGGGTTATAGATCACAAGAGACTTGAGATGCATCAACCACACGCAGTCTGAGTCTTGATCTAAACCAGCTGCAGAAAGACATTTGAGATAACTGGGGAAATGTGAAAACAGACTGGGCTTTAGATGTATTGAGGAATTATAGTTAATTTTATTAGGGGTGACAATGGTATTGTGGCTATCAGGAATAAAAAGTTTTCTCTGTGGAGATACATAATAAAATACTTGTGGGTGAAATATTAAGCCTTTAAAATACTTCAGCAAAAACACAAACCCCAACTTTGTATGGGGGGAAATGAAACAAGACTGGCGTGATGCTGATCACGGCTCAAGCTCTTTGTCAGATGCCAACATACATCTGTGCCTGGGCCCATCTCGCTCAGCTTCCTCAGGAATGCTGGTCCTTTGACTACAGCCTCTCTGCTCTGCCGCACCAGCTTGTCCCTTCTGCTGACCTTTTCCTTGGGCTGCACACACGGGCTCCCTCACCTCCCGCTGAAGCTCCCTCGACGCCACCCTCCTCCACAGCAAAGCTCCTAGAAGGGCTGCCTCTCCCCACCTCCCCTTCCCTCCTACGCCTACCCCAACCGGGCCATGCCCCTGTCACAGCAAACTTTCCCTGACAGTGTCACCACCAGCCTCCACGTGGCCAAATCTGATACCCACTTCTCTCTATTCAGCCCCTCATCGGCGTGCTCCCCAGCCCACCACAGCGGCCCTCTGGAAACACTTGCTTCCGGGTTTCAAAGATGCCACCATCTCTCCAAGAGGGACCTAGGTCAGACCCCTGGCTTTCACTGCTATTGATACCTTAATGATTTCTACATTGATGTTTTTAGTCCTGACCTGAGTTCTAGATCCATATTCAATCAACAGCCTATCGACTCGCCAACTGGAGGTGTCACTATTCCACCATTGTCCACCCAGCTGTCTCAGCCACAACCCCAAAGTCATTCTTGTTGTGGAAAACTGAGATTCTGCATCGCATTTATAGTTAATTTATTAGGGCCACTTATGCTCACAAAAGAGCATTTTCTTTTAGTGAGAAGATCTTTTGCTGTTTCAGTTTCCATAGCAAATATTTTAAAAAAATAATTTATTTTTGGCTGCGTTGGGTCTTCGTTGCTGTGCACGGGCTTCCTCTAGTTGCGGTGAGCGGGGGCTGCCCTTCATGGCGGTGCGCGGGCTTCTCACTGCGGTGGCTTCTCTCGTTGTGGAGCACAGGCTCTAGGCACACGGGCTTCAGTAGTTGTGGCTCGCGGGCTCTAGAGCGCAGGCTCAGTAGTTGTGGCTCGCGGGCTCTAGAGCGCAGGCTCAGTAGTTGTGGTGCATGGGCTTAGTTGCTCCGCGGCACATGGGATCTTCCTGGACCAGGGCTCGAACCCCTGTTCCCTGCATTGGCAGGCGGATTCTTAACCATTGTACCACCAGACAAGCCCTCCGTAGCAAATTAAACCTGCACAGCACTTGCATCTCCTCGTCCTGGGACTCTCCTCCCTGATTTAAGAAGAATCTAGATCCCTCTCATTTTCAAGGTTCAATCTTAAAGGCTACCTACACAGGTGGGAATTCCTTCACCACCTGACCTAACTCGCTACCAGGTTACTGTGTTCTGTTTTCATTGTAGGATTTTGCACGTTCCAAGCTTCTTGTTCTTCTTTTTCCAGAATGAAAGCTGCATGAGAGCAGCTTAGCTTTGTCCACTGCTGTATCTGCAGCCCTCAGCAGAGTTCACGGTGATGGCCAAAGTTTCATGAACAAGAGAAGTTTGCACAAGAACTGTCTTGGTCTGCTCGGGCTGCTGTAACAGAACACCACAGACTCCGTGTGGTGTGGTGGTGGCAGCTTAAAGCACAGATGTTTATTTCTCACAGTTCTGAGGCTGGAAGTCCAACATTAAGGTACTGGCAGATCCAGTGTCTGGTGAGGGCCGCCTCCTGGCTTGTTGACAGCTGTCTGTTCGCTGTGTCCTCACCTGGCATTTCCTGGGTGCGTGCACGTGGAGAGAGTGATCTTTCTCTCTTCTCCTCCTTAAAAAGGCACTAATTCCATCATGAACGCCCCATCCTCAGGACCTCTTCTCACCCTAATCACCTCCCAAAGGTCCCACCTCCAAATACACACGTTGGCGGTTAAGGCGTCAACATCTGAATTTGGGGGACACACAAGCATTTAGCCCCAGATGAGAACCTTCCTCTTCCTGGACCTGTTCCTAAAATGAGGCCACTGGCTGATCACTGATGTTCCTCCTGGTCTGATGTTTTGACGCTTCGACAGACCAAACTTTTACACTGCCAAGC
Organism: Delphinapterus leucas; assembly: GCF_059928025.1. Taxonomy (NCBI): domain Eukaryota; kingdom Metazoa; phylum Chordata; class Mammalia; order Artiodactyla; family Monodontidae; genus Delphinapterus; species Delphinapterus leucas. The sequence continues at coordinate 172,480,050 of NC_143130.1, forward strand.
ACCATGCAAGGCGATAGGGTTAAAATGATAAAAGATGCACACCCTGGCACGTGTGGTACCTGACGCTTATCTGTCTAGGGCCGAGTAAGAAGACTGGGGTCAGAGAATAAAAAATAGGAAATGTAGTATTTTCTTATATAATTCTCATATTAGATACTTAACAACCTATTTGTGTCATTACCCTGACATCGCTCTGTGATGAAGAGCTATAGACTAAAGTCACACTAAGTGGAGAGGAGCAGTATTCCACACAGAATGGATTCCTTTGACTGGAAGGCATCCCTTTGTAATGCCTGAGGTACTGCTTACCTGTTCAGAAGGCAGACGAGGGGCAGCGGATCTTGAGAAGGAAGCAGGAGGCATCGGGGCTGGGCTGTGACTGCGGGGCACGTGAAGTAGGGAAGGGACTCTGGCTGGATGGCTGGGTACAGTTTCAGGGAGGAGGGACTCCTGCTGGGATTGGAACTACCCAGGTGAGGACAGAGGAGCTAGAGCTGGCTGGACCAGGAGGGTGAGGAGGACAGGGCCGGGGGTGGGGGGCCTTGAATACCAGGAGATGCTGATTGAGACTTTTTGAGGTCACTTATTCCAATGGTTGTCAAAATTATACCTCTAAGAACGCTGGGCTTTTGAGCATTTGGATTATACGGAAAAAAAGGAAAATTCCAACCTTTCCTCCAAAGTAAAAATATATATACACTAAATTCACGAATATTCTTTCCGTTTCAAATATTCTTACTCAGTGACCATCTGCTCCCGCTTCTCTCCACTAGAATCTGGGTCAAGGATAGAAGCTGGTCCGGCACAAAGTTAGATGAACTGTCTTACATTTAATCAACCAACATTACAAAGTGTTCACGCGACATACAACTTCATAACATCCAGGTCTGTGGGCACCTGTAAAACAGGGGGACCTCTAACCTCTATCCTTCTACAGGTGGGCAACCCGAGGTCCCGTCCACAGTGCTCGCCTGTCCAGACTCCTGCCACATCCCAGGCTGGGGATCACTGACCGGCAGGCTTCTGGGTCCTGAGCACAGACCTGGGCCCTCCTCAGGCCTTCACTCGAGGCTGCTGGGGCAGGGGGCGCTGGCCGAGGTGTGGTCATGTGTGGGCCGGCACCACAGGAGACAGCTGGTCCAGGGGCTCAGAGACCAGGCTCAGGCGAGTAGGTCCCATCCCCTATGGCCGGAAGGACACAGAGCTGAGGTGACAGAATGAGAAGCAGCCCAGGGCATTCCGGATGTGACACTAGTTGCTGGGAGGGACAGAACGGGGACAGAGGCTGAAGACCATCGGGCTGCTGAGAAAGCCGGAGACACGGGTACGGCGGGGCAGGAAGAGGAAGCTGTACCCACACACAACCTCTCCGGCAGGCAGGTCCGTTGTGGGGGGCTCATCCTCTGCCCATCCTTCCCCTCCTGGACCTGGGTGTGGCGGAGCAGGACACACAGGGCTGGTGCACGAAGGTGAACGCAAGCACGAACATCGCCGCGGCAGGCTTGGGGCTCAGGGGGCAGGAGGAGATGGGAGCTGCAGGACCTGGGACAAGAGAAGACAGGGTCAAGGGCAAAGGGGAGGAAGGGGCAGGGTGCGGGGTGGGCAGGAGTGGAGCTGCCGGGAAGAGTCTGGACGGGCGAGCTGGGTGGTCGGTGCTGGTCTCCAGAGCCGAGGCCTTGCGTCGGAGCCAGCAGCTTGGTGTCGGAAGACCCAGATCTGAAACCTGGCTCTGTGATCTGGACCAGTCATTGTGCCTCTCAAAACCCCTTTTTATAACCTGTAAAGTTAATACTACCCAGCTTGGTTGATGCGATGATCAAGGGACAGTGCCCACACCTGTGAAGCACTGTGCAGCTGTGTGCCCCTAATATTAAGGGGGCCTAAAAATGATTGGCTTCTGAGGTGTTAAAGGAGAGAGCCTGGGTCCCCCACCCTGGGGACCGTCGCAGGGCAGCGCATTCGGGGGGTGGGGGTCAGTTCTGCCTTCACGGAAGGCAGGAGGGGCGTACCCTCTTCTTGACCTGGCCCCGGGGGCTCACCTCGTCACTCATACTCTGGGTCTGCCATCTGCTCCAGGAGCATGTCCTCCGTGTCGCCGAACTGTGAGAGAGAAGGAGCTGGAGGCCAGAGTCCGGGATTCTCCTTCCCCTCCCGGCCCCAGGGCTTGGAGGGGCAGGCGGGAACTTGCATGGGGGGGACCCCAGGGGCCCCTCCTCCCACCAGCCTTCACCCTGGGACTGCCCGCCACAGAGGCTCCTGCCACCCAGGGGCTTCCGCTGGAGACCCCCGAGGGTGGTTGGTCATTTGCTTCTAATGTTTCTCCAATCTGGTCCTTTAAAAATCTGCACTTGTAAAGTCCCTCCATTTTTTTAGCTTCTGGTACAGAAATGGAGGGAACAGATAGACCACAGAGGCCAGACATGGGGGAAGGGGAGCAGGGCCACCCACGATGACCTGATGGGTCCCCGGAGAAGCACACACTTGCCTCGATGTGGTATACTATGCGCCAGAAACTGGAGTCTGAGCCTCGGTACCTTCTTCCAGGGTAGAGCTGCCACATGACGGGCAGCAGGTATGGGCCCAGCTGGCTGGGGCACACAGGCTCCCCCAGGGGGACATCTTCCTGACGCATGAGGACTTGGAGGCTACTTTCTAACTGAAGAGAAGAGAAGGGCAGGGCACACCTTCACGGTCCTGCAGGCACAAATACCCACGGTCCATCCTGCCACCCACCCAGCCCAGCCCGCATCTAAGATGCTGGTGGTCACTGTTCCCAGAAGCTCCAATCCCTAAGCCAGGCACGCTCCTCTCAGGGACTCTGGCTGGGCCGAGATGACCAGCACTCGAATGGGTCTAGATACCCAGACAGGGCCACAAAAGGTCCACTTCGTGACAAATGCCTAGTTGCCGGGGTATGCCATGGGGCCCCGGAGCTTCTGTAACTATGGAGTCTGGTGCCTATTTCAGCTGATGGGGGATTTTCTTGGATTCTTCTTTATCACACAACCTCTTTTAAACAAGATCTCCCCAGACCCCAGAATCAGGTGACAGCCCACTTGTCACCATCTCTGCCACCGTTCCTGTTTCATCGCCTCTCGCTGGGCTACTGTGACAACGGCCCAACTTGCCGCCTACTTGGCCCTGTGGCCACAGCCGAGACTCAGCACCGCAGCCAGGTGTGCACCTAAAAATCACGTCACTCCCCTGCTGGCTGCCCTCCGACACCTTCCAATCGCAGGCAGATGAACTGAAATCTTCACCGTGGCCCGAAGGCCCCCAAGAGCGGCTCCCTGTCTCTCTCACCTCCTTCTGTTCCATCCTGGACCCTCCACCCATTCCAGCCACACAGGCCTCCTCGCAGTGTCTGGGATGTGCACACGCCCAGAAATCTCTCACACCTGCTGTCCTCTGCCTGGAACATTCTCCCCTAAATCCATGAAGGGCTCACACCCTTTTTTTAAGGCAGGTCTCTGCTCAAATGTATGTCTATAAATACAAACGTCAGCAAAATCCAACTTTTACGATATACATAAGAGGCATGTCCCAGATGTCCAGAAAGGTTTCAAAGAAAATGATGGGCAAAGTGTGGCAGGCACATGCAAATTAAAACTCGGGAGGGGAGGGCTTCCCTGGTGGCGCAGTGGTTAAGAATCCTCCTGCCAACGCAGGGGACACGGGTTCAAGCCCTGGACTAGGAAGATCCCACATGCCGCAGAGCAACTAAGCCCGTGCGCCACAACTACTGAGCCTGCATTCTAGAGCCTGGGAACCACAACTACTGAAGCCCACGAGCCTAAAGCCCATGCTCTGCAACAAGAGAAGCCACCACAATGAGAAGCCCATGCACTGCAACGAAGAGTAGCTCCCGCTCGCCACAACTAGAGAAAACCTGAGCACAGCAACGAAGACCCAACACAGCCAAAAATAAATAAATTAAAAACAAACAAGCAAACAAGAAAAACTCTGGAGAGGACTAGCCTGAAGACCTCACCCCACTACCCCACTCATCCTTGCCTGCCCTCCCACTGTAGTTATCCTACAGAACTTACCACCGGCCTCAATTAGTGTGCTGTCCTTCTCCCCCAGCAGAATGTCAGCTTCACAAGCAGTGAGATTTAATCACATTCACTGCAAAACCCCACAGCCTAGAATCCTGCTTGGCATAAAAATTGGACTCTTATCTTTGTTCAATGATTATTTTTCCAAAGTGGAAATAGCTTTTCAAAATTTTTGTCTATGAAGTAAATTAGAACTCACTGTTAAAAAATAATTCAGATCATCCTGCAAGGTGTAAGTGTGAAAATCACCATTCTTGCTGTGTTAGTATATAACCTTCCATATCCTTTAACCATTTTACGTTTGTTTATTCATCTCTCTCTTGTTGACTTATGTAAATCTTTACATATTAAGAATACTGGTCCTTTAAGTTATGTGGGGAAATTCCTGCCCCATGGTTTGCTAAGGGGTTATGTTTTGTCCAGAATTTATAATGATTAGGTGAAAAACTCTGCTTCGCAGTTTCAGCATCATGTTGAAGAAGATATGTCCCAACCAGAGATTAAAAAAAGATATTCACTTAAATTTTCCTCAAATACTTGACTTACAGTGAATATTTGACTTGATTTTTAAAAGTATATATATGGGGCTTCCCTGGTGGCGCAGTGGTTGAGAGTCCACCTGCCAATGCAGGGGACACGGGTTCGTGCCCCGGTCCGGGAAGATCCCACATGCCGCGGAGCGGCTGCGCCCGTGAGCCATGGCCGCTGAGCCTACGCGTCCGGAGCCTGTTGCTCCGCAACGGGAGAGGCCACAACGGTGAGAGGCCCGTGTACCGCAAAAAAAAAAAAAAAAAAGTATATATATGTATATAAATATGTATTTCAAACTCTTAAAAGCCAATAAAGATGCAAAGTTTAGATGGTGGTTATGACTCTGGAATCCCAACCCCATTACCTACAAGCAGCACTACTTTGAACAGATTTACATTTTTATGCCTCTGTTTCCTCATCTATAAAATGGGAACACAGTCACTCTCAGTAACTTTTAGCTGTCCTGCTATTACATTACATAAATGTTCTAATACGACATTTAAATTTTTCTTTTATACGTTCTTTCTTTGGTTTATATATGGAAAGTTTCAACATTTTTCACCTAAGTTTGAGGAAATCCATGCTCCGATGGAAAGTGCTGTAAGAGAGTTGTATTTCTTAAAAAAAGAAAAAAAATTAAATATCCATCTTAAGGCATTACACATAAAACAAAGTCAAAGTCTATTCAACACTGGCTTTTATACTACTATATACCTTGTGAAGTTTGTTTCTTCCAAAGCACAGAGGAGGTATGAAATATTCCAAACTCTATAGCAGTGCTTCCCAAACTTGGTTGACCATAATCTGTTGAGGGTTCTTTCAAAATACAGATTTCTGGGGCTCATCTATTGAGATTTTGATAATTGGCCATGTGTGTGAATCACTTACTTTGGAGATTATTCCCATCTTATGGATTAGAACCCTGAGGCCCAGAGAAGTCCTATTTTACTCAAGATCATATTCATACACTCCAGACACACTGGGTCCCCATTCTTTGGCCAACGTGCCTCTCTCTGTGTTTCTCCCACCCTCCTTTCTGGCCCGGAGAACTTCTCACCCTTGCGCTCAGTGCAAAGTGGTTTCATCTGTGAGTCCCCGGCCGCCCTGGGTGGACCTGCCCTTCTGAGCCTCCCCGCCGCCCTCGCCCTGCGGCATGTGAGGGGCTCCTCCAGGGCCTGCACGGCCTGGGGCGACCCGGCTCCAGAGCCCGGGCCACGGATGGGACGCCCATGCTGCCCCGCGCGCCCGACCCCAGAGCGTCTGTACCTCGATGGTTACGGGCAGCCACGTGCGCTGGTTCTCGTCCACATACACGGCCTTTTCCCAGATCCACAGGTGGTCCGGGTGCAAGGCCGTGTGCGCCCTGAAGAAAGGGAGCTCGCCCATGGTGACGCGAGCGGTCTTGGAAGCAAGGATTGGAGCCTCTCCGGGCTTCTCGGTAGTCCAGGGGCTGCGGAACCTCGATGCTTTATAACGGGACGGTGCGCGGGCGCCCCCACGCGGCGGGGCGGGAGGAGGGCGGGGCGGGAGGAGGGCCGTGCCGAAGCGACAGGATCTGACCCTGCACCGAGGCCTGCCTTGTGCCCTGAGACCCTGGCAGCGTCTAGGAGCGCAGATCCAGCCCCACAGACCCAGGACTTCCTCCATACTCACCGCCAGCCAGCCTTGCCCTCCGTCCCCTACTCCCCACTGCTGGGGAGGCACTCGGGTCTGTGGCTATGGCCTTTTCTTCTGTCAGGAGGCACCTGCGTCCTCCGCTCCCTTCGACACCCGTGCCCCACTGTCCGGAACAGCCACTATGTGTGGCCGCTCAAGACTGGGACTCGGAGCCTCTGCTTGGAGCTCACAGTCGACATGTGGCCACCCGGAGCCAGGGCCCCTGCACATCTGGGATCAGAAGAGATGGTGCAAGCCTGAACCAGGCCTGGACTTTCCCAGGTTCACGGCACCACTGTCAGCCTGTGGATTTGGGTATCGAAGTCAATTTCCTTGGTAAATTGCAGCTCTTGAAGCCCCCCTTCCCTCTCTCCAACACGTTTTCCATTCATTGATGATGCTGTGGTCATCTGATAGCTATTCTGAAACGTGGTAGTGAAGAAGCATGGGTTTTTCCCTTTATAGTCTTTGAATTCATTAGTGAAAACATCGTTCCAAAATGAATGCTTAAAAAGAAACCCCTCCCTCCACCCCAAGATCAATGGATTTGAAAAGTCCCTGGGTTCTAGAATCAAGCATTTCTCTGTAAATTACATCGAATAAGGAAAACAATTTCACTTCATTTTGCTGTACCACATGCCCATTAAGGCAATTAAGAAAATAAAATACGAGAAACATGTAAAAGGAGCTCCAGCCTGGTTGCTCAAATGATACCAGTGGTGCCTCACCTTCCAGCTCTTTCTTGTCTCTCTGACTAGGCACTAAGAAAATAATTTATGATCTTTTGAAATGTCTCAGAAGTGAAAATGAGCTTAACACCTGATCCCTCTGTCAGTAAAGGTATGTATCTGCTTCTCTGCCTAACCAGACAGCCTAATTCCCAGGAAGGTGCTGAGGTGGCCTAAGGTAATGGAGATATAATTAGATTTACCATGAACACAAAATAGAAGACAAAAGCCAAGTAAAGTTGGGAGCGGAGGCAGGTGACATGAGCCAGCAAACCTCTTTCCCACTGCAGCCCCTAATGGTGCTACTGTTTAATATTCAGACTTGTGGCTTTCAGGCGGCTTTCCCTGTGAATGGTTCTTAATTCCGGACCCAGATAGCCACTGGGAGCAAGATAATATGGTCATATACTCTGTTGAGGAAGTCTCAGCCCGGTCCTGAGCTTTGAGGTCAAAACAAAAACAAGTCCAGCTTAAACAGTGCTGCTGGGATGACCTCTTGTGGCAAGGGAAGGGGGCACCCAGGAGCCATTGTGGCCACTGTCTCAGCCACATGGATGGCTCCAGGACCCACAATGCCACTGGGTCTGCTGATTTCATTAGCACTCGTTCTGCTTTTCTAAGAGGCCACAAATAATGGGCCAAGAATCAGAACCATTTGGCTGGATATGCTTCTGAATGTTCTGGGAATATGATTCCCCCTCTCCTCCCACCCTCATTTTGAAAGAATAATATACTTCTTCAGTTTCACACGAGGGCTTCTTAACATTGAATGGGAGTATACATCATTCTTGTGTAGGATTTAGAAAATCATTTGAGAAGCGGGTCCAAAAAATGATCAGTGAAATAAGCATGACTGTGGAGTTCATCGAGCAGCTGCTGTTGGAGACCTGAGCCTTCTTTATGGAAATTCCATGAGAGGGAAAACATAGCTCCTGTGGGGTCTCAGAGACAGGGGAGCCCCTTCAGCATGTTATCTGCTCCATCTTAGGGCTCACGGCCAGCCAGCCTAGCTTCAGAGTTCTGTGCTCCTTTCCAGCTCTGGCCTTTGTTAGTCTGCAAGCTCCCTGAGGATAATCAAGCTGATATTTCATACAGAAAGTAACTTTCATATAGAAAGTAACACAAAGCAATTATGTTGACTCATTTTTCTAGTAACATCCTTAACTGACACACGTCCTGACTTGGAGCCCGTTTTGACTTTGCCTCTGTGACGTATGAACTTAGCAAATCCTTTGCTGTCTTGGCCCCATCTCCACACTTTTGTAATAGATGAGCCAAGCTAGATAGATGCTCTGGGCCCTACAATGAGTGGCTCCACACCATTAAGCTAATGGATCACAACCCTGGGTGTTTATTACAATCACCTGGGAAGCTTTTATAAAACACCTGTGCCTGGACTCCACCCCAGAGCAATGAGACCAGGATCTCTGAGACTGAGGTTTTGGGTTTTATTTTTTAAAGGATTCCTCAGGTGAGTCTAAAGGGCAGCCAAGGTTGAGAACCACTTCTCTAAGATCTGAGTTACTGTTTTGGAGGTATGACCAAGACTTATAAAACTAAATAACCGTGAAAATGTTAAAGCCATTCTTTCTACCGTCAATTCTCATTCTGAACCTCACCCAAGCCTGCTCTTCCTTTCCTAGGCTCTACTTTTAATTTGCTGCTTCCAATCTTTTGTGTACGGGGAACCATAACACCAAGATTATTAGGATTGTGAGGGTCTGAGATCTCGCCAATGCGAGAAATACAGAAGCTGCATCCATGCTAATTGCCTGGAGTGTTTTGTTGTTCTTCTTGTTAATTCCTAAACCTGGGCCATATTTTAGATAATTAAGGCTGATGACTAAGTGAGCTCAGGGTAAAAGGGATGTTATAACTTTAACCCATAGGGATGAAATTTTGTCTCTAGGTTAATGGAGAATCTGAGACAAGGATATACTAAGTAAAACTCAGGGACTGATCATAGCTTTAATCCTTGCATGGCTACTGTCTCTCTCTAAACAGAGTTTTCTTTAAGTTTTAAGCCCTTCTCAAGCTCTAAGGTGTATATGGCGAACTTGGTAAAATGCACATGCTAACTGGATAGAGTTGGGTTGAGATCCTGAATTTCTAACAAGCTCCAAGGTGGGGCTGACGCCGATAGTCTATGAACCACCCCCAAGTAGCAAGGTCCTATGCTAACTCAATACACACACAACACAACTGCAAAAGCAAACACCCATAACCCCGTCTCAAAACACACAAAATGGTTGACGCTGACAAACTGGTGCAGTGAGCAGCATGTAGGATCAATAGAATTGTAACAGACACTTTGAGCTAGAAATGAGGCTCCCATTTGCCCGGAGACAGGTTAAAACTTACCTAAATTTGTATCCGAAGCCCTTTTCAAGCATGGGATTACTCCACACGTTGGGTATTATACCCACCCTATCGCTGGGGCTGCCCATCAGCCTGGTTCTTTTTTTTTTTCTTTTTCACAGGCTCCGGACACGCAGGCTCAGCGGCCATGGCTCATGGGCCCAGCTGCTCCGCGGCATGTGGGATCCTCCCGGACCGGGGCACGTACCCGCGTCCCCTGCACCGGCAGGCGGACTCTCAACCACTGCACCACCAGGGAAGCCCCAGCATGGTTCTTCTTGCTGCACCCTTAATTCTTCTTTAATTTAGTTTGATTGCATTAATTTGACCTCAGAAAAATATTTTGCATTTCTCTTTATTCCTCCTAGAAAAGTGGCTCTTCATCTTCATGCTTCTAACATATATAAACTGAGATAAATATATTAACTGTATAGCGCTTTTAGTTTTCATACTGAAAATGTCCTCTGTCCCATTTACACAATATCTCTTGACCTAGCTTTTCAATTTTAGGATATTTTAAATGGAATTCTCATCAATTAACAGCATGGGGGACTTATTTTTACATGAGGTATATAAATATAGTATGTATATACTAATATGTATGTTTTATGTGCTAGGTCAGAATCTAGTTGTATCTTAATTTTTCCAAATTTTTAGTCAGTCTCCCAAAGACTGCTGAATAATTTATCCTTCCACACAAGATTTCTGACAGCAGAAATTTTTAAAATAAAATTATTTTATTGTTTTGGCCACACCACGCAGAATGTGGGATCTTAGTTCCCCGACCAGGTAGCGAACCTATGCCCCCTCCATTGGAAGCACAGAGTCCTAACCACTGGACTTCCAGGGAAGTCCCTGATAGTGCCCCTATTAAATATGAAGTTCCCATGTACAAATGAGTCTGTTTCTGGGCTCTGTTCTGTCGCATTTGACTGTTACTATGGTAAAACCACACTTAAAATTTTTTACAGGGCTTCCCTGGTGGCGCAGTGGTTGAGAGTCCGCCTGCCGATGCAGGGGACACAGGTTCGTGCCCCGGTCCAGGAAGATCCCACGTGCTGCGGAGCGGCTGGGCCCGTGAGCCATGGCCGCTGAGCCTGCATGTCCAGAGCCTGTGCTCCGCAACGGGAGAGGCCACAGCAGTGACAGGCCCGCGTACCAAAAAAAAAAAAAAAAATTATTACAAATTTGAATTTGAAATACTTGATGGGATAGGTCTTCTCTCTGTTCTTTTTTCAAAATTGTACTTTTGCATCTCTGTATTTTTTCTTTTTTTTTAATATCTTTATTGCAGTATAATTGCTTTATAATGGTGTGTTAGTTTCTACTTTATAACAAAGGGAATCAGCTATACACATACGTATATCCCCATATCTCCTTCCTCTTGCATCTCCCTCCCACCCTCCCTATACCACCCCTCTAAGTGGTCACAAAGCACGGAGCTGATCTCCCTGTCTGTATTTTTTCTTAATACTTTTGGGATTTTTACTGGCAGCTCATTGAATTTGTACAGTTAAGGAAAACCTCATATTCTTTGAAAACATTTTGTAATATCTCCTTTGAAAGTGTTACATATTTTGTTTTGCTTACTTCTAGATATTTTTTAGTTTTGTTGCTTTTCTAAATGGTGTATATTTTTTAATTTGCCATCATTTTATTTAGAATTGTTGCGTCCATCTCTGTCACTGCGTGCCAATGAAAACATATATTTTCTCTGTGTTTGTATCAGTGAGAAGATAACGATGCCTTAAAAGTTGGAAAGGATACACTTAAATTCTTTCTTTATTGACCTATAACGTACATACAGAAAATTGCATGAGGGAATGCATGAATGGTCTTATTTTTAGAGATTTTAAGCTTTTTTAAAAATTAAAGTATAGTTGATTTATAGTTAGTTTATTGTGTTAGTTTCAGGTGTACAGCAAAGTGATTTGGTTAATATATATACATATATATATATATACACACCAAATATATATATTCTTTTTTAAAAATTCTGTTACAAGATATTGAATATAGTTCCCTGTGCTATATAGTAAATTCTTGTTGAATGGTATTTTTTATGCTCCTTTCTGGTGTAAAATTTTGGTGTTGACTTTGCACCCAGCATCCTTGCTAAGCTCTTGTATTAGTTTTGATGGTTGGTTTATCTGCAAATAATAGTTTATTTTTCCCTCTTCCTTTCCAATCCTTATACTTCCTAATGTCTGTCTATCTGTTTCCCTTTCCCTCTCCCTCTGTCCCTTTCTCTCTCTCTTTCTCTCTCTCTCTCTAGGTCTCTCTGTCTCATTGCCTTTTGGTGTTCGTTAAAATATGTTAAGTAACATGAGTGGTTGATGGTAGGTGTTCCTGTCTTTAATAAGAATTCTAAAGTTTAACCAGTAAACGTGATCTTAGCTGAAAGTTTTGATAGATATGCTTTATCAGTTAAAGAATGTCCTACCATTCCTAGTTCTTCAGCTTTTTTTTTTAACATATATGTTGAATTTTATTGGATGCCTATTTTGCATCTATTGAAATGATCTACATTTGTGGTGAAGCGGTTACTGTAATGCCGTAGGTTAGCTACCCAGCCCGCATTTCTCTTCTTCTTCATGCTGCAGAACCCTCATTTTGGGGGGTCTCTACCTCTAAGTTCTTCAGGTAACTGGGAGTAATGATGACCCACTTCATCGGTAAATCCTGATTTCTCTAAGGTAGTTCTTGGTTTGGGGTGACCACATGCCTTAGCTCTGGCCCATGAGGCCTAAGCTGTTTTTTATTTAGATCTAGAAAGTTCTCAGCTATTACTTCTTCAATTATGGTTTTCTCACATTCTTTTTATTTTCTTCTTTTGGAAGCATTATTAAATAGGTGTTTATATTTCTGCATTCATCCTCCATGACTTAGCTCATTTTTATTCTTTCCTTCTCTTTTAGCTAATACATCCCAGGAGACTTCCTAAGACTGATTTTTCAGTTCAGTAATTTACTCTTTACTGGTATCCATTATGCAGTTTAGCCTATCTACTGAGTTTTTCATTTCAGGAGTTTTATTTTTGTTTCCACAATTTTTCTTTTTTTTTTTTTTGTTGGGGGATAGGCAAGTGAAGAATACAACTTAAAAACGATTGCAAGAAAAACATAAGACCGCTTCTATGACCTTGGGAAGAAATGTATTTTTTTTTCACGAAGAAACAAGACCCACAAACAAAAATGGAAAAGAATGATAAATTGAAAAAATTGTTCAGCAAACACAAACGGTGGTTTAAAAGATAAGCAACACACTCCCTTTCTTCACCTCTCCCTGTCTCTTAGTCTCTCTCCTCAAACTCCAGATACTTTACAAAGATACTTTAAAACTGACTCAGGGTTTATGAAGAGTAATGGTGGGGGGAAAAAAAGAAATTCAATCAAAGGAGAAGCAGTGCAAGCCTGCTTACAAGGAAGTACATCCAAATGAGGCGTGAGTCACAAGACGGGAGCTCCATGCACAGAAATGGTCACACGTAGTGGGAGGAGGGAATGGAAGTGGCAACAAAAGGATTAACTAGAATTTTACAGCAGGGCGTTTGGTCCAGCTGTTGTGAAGATCTCACTGCCACCTCCACACCCCACCGCCCTGGTTAAGGGAAAAACTACATCTGTTCTCTGGAGGAATGGTACTCGGATAGGAGTTGGGGCAGTGCCCTGGAAGGGGGCAGGAAGTCCATAAATAAGCAGACGACCCCCACCCCCGCCCACTGGAGACCCAGGCAAACTCCTTAGCCCTGGATAAGAAGAGAAACAAGCCCCATAGAAGTTCTGCCCATCCCCCAGATAGATTTCCAAAGCCAGGACAGCTGAAACTCTTATAGGGGAGCACAACTTCTGAGATGAGCTCACAGAAAGGAATCACAGGAGGGTGCAAGAACACACACGCCACGCAAAAGAGGCAAAAAACAGAAGAACTTACACCTAAGGGAAGAGAGCAGTCCAAACAGCGAGAAGCAGTATTTAAAACAAGCCTAATTGATATGCCCACAGAAAGTAAGGTTGTGTTTTATGGCAATGACACAAGTATAAGTGGTTATTTTTTTTTTAAATCATATTCTGGAGATGCAGTACTGTAGGGGTACAAGCACAGGCTCTGGAATCGGTTGCCTGGATCTACATTCCATCAGTCGCTTACTGGGTCTGTAACCTTGGGCAAGTCCCTTACCTTCTCTGCGCTTTGAGTTTGTTGTTTGGAAGATGGGAATAATAAAATTACATCTACTTCATGGGGTTTTTATGAAGATTAGTTAATATTTGTAAAGTGTTTAGAGTAGCTCCTAACATATAGTAAGTACTCAATTAATATTTGTTCTTATGATCTTGGAAACAAAATATGCTGTTGTTGAAATTAAAGACTCACTAGGTACGTTGAATAACAGAATAGATAAGATCGAAGCCTGGAAGGTTGCCTCCCTGAATGCATCACAGACTGAAAGTTGGAAAGTGTGAAATTAAGAGACCTGGAGGATAAATGCACAAATTCCAATATCTATTTAATAAGAATTCCGGAAGCAGAGAAAAGAGAATAAAAGGGAGGCAATATTTGATAAATAATTGAGAAATTTCCAGAACTAAAGACAATTGATATCATCAGAATAGAATAAATAAGGGAAAAGATATCTAAATACATTGTAAAACAATTATCAAGGATAAATTTTTAAAAAATCCTTGTCAACAAGCAAAAAGGATTGATCAATCAGTAAACAGGTAGATAGATAGATAGACAGCGCTTATTGGTTCTATTTCTTTGGAGAACCCTGACAATACAGAGGCAATATTGGAGGGTGGAGGCGGGATACAGGGCTTCAACACTCAGGTGCACCTGGGCAGGAGGCATGCTGGGATCTGGAAACAGACCTGCAAGGATGGAAGGAAGCGGAGATGAGGCCAGATGTCTCCAGTGGGTGGGGCATCTGGTGGTGCAATGAATCAGTGAATAAATTCTAGTCCTATGTAAATTACTCAGCAATGAAATAGAGCTGGGGAAGATTAGCTAAGATTACACTATACTTTTAAACATGGATTTTAAGCACATTATTATTAAGAGTAAAACTGCAGAGAGGGCTTCCTGGAAGGTTCATTAACGTTGGCAAAGTGGAACAAAAATAGTAACACTGTTTATTCACATTGCTGGGAAATGAGTCAGAGATTGCAATCTGAAATTCAAAGCTAGGCGCCAGGATCCTGGAATTGTACGTACAATTTTATTTGTATGGAAACATACGACGTTTTTCTAGGAAGAGGGTCCAAGACTCTAAAAATTAAGAATTATCCATCATGTGATTTGTGATTCTTGATAACTGAAGTTTCCCCTCTTCTTTAGGACAACTTAAGTCATTTTTAGGGAAAAATATGTCTCCTCCAGAATATGACATCTGTCCTGGAGTTCATAAAGACAGTAGACTAAGTATAAATAAGCTTTCTCTTATTGACTTCTTAGGTAAAGTGATTAACCATGTTATGCTTTGGAAACATTCATAAGAAGTTTTAATACCCAGGCCGACCTTCTGCCTAATAGCTTGTACGGCCCCTACTCCTGTGCCTTTTTAGTTCTATTTACTTCAGAAGGCATTTAGTTACTTTCTCTCCTCTTCCTGTTCACTCCTTAATGAGGGCCTGTGTATCTTCCTTCTTCTAATCTGTTGTCTAAATTTACATGACATTATCTGGATGAGGGGCTAAGGATGGCAGAGGCTGCATAAGGGCCATTTTTCTTAAAGCTTTGTGTCCTCACTATGATCTTGTTCATTTCCTGGTTTGTATTTGTGCCAAAAATCTGACCACTGGATTCATCTGGGCATTGCTGCATTTTGTTAAAACTAAACAAACCAGTTGTGGCAGTAACCTTGGGAGACTGGAATATATTTCTGGAACAGTTGCCGTTTTTTCCCCTCATTCTAATTTACAACGCTCTGCTGTTGGTTTGATCTCGTCCCAGGTTTCTGAGGACTGCTGGAGAAGGTCATAGCTTTTTTCTGATTTGATACATTCATCATGTCTGATCCCACGCAGCCCACTCAGCAGTCTTGCTGATTTATTATCTTACTCATAGTGAAGACTTCCAAGTTACTCTTTTTCTAATTCCTCACGGGAATGTAAGCTCCATAAGGGCAGAGACTTGGTCTTGTTTCCTTGTATCCTGAGCACCTATGAGAACCTGACACACAGAAGACATTTAAGAAATACTGGAATGAGAAAACTGTCCAGAAAAGTCTTACATTGGGAAGTGGCAGAAGCACATTCTCCCATCAACTGTTGGGTCACCCAGAGTGGGGAGTGGAGCAACACAGGGAGTCACCAAACTCAACCCTAAATTCACCTTTAATAACATTGGTAAATGGGATTTCATGAAATTAAGAATTTCTCTTCATCATAGGGCTTCCCTGGTGGCGCAGTGGTTGAGAGTCCGCCTGCCGATGCAGGGGACACGGGTTCGTGCCCCGGTCTGGGAAGATCCCACATGCCGCGGAGTGGCTGGGCCCATGAGCCATGGCCGCTGAGTCTGCGCGTCCGGAGCCTGTGCTCCGCAACGGGAGAGGACACAACAGTGAAAGGCCCGCGTACCGCAAAAAAAAAAAAAAAAAAAAAGAGAGAGAGAATAAAAACCCAGAGTGTTATATTTGCAAGGTCTAGAACTGACAAACTGCTCGCATCCAGAATACATGAAGAATTCTAACAAATTAATAGAAGCATGGACAAAAGACTTGAACAGACACTTCACAGAAGAGGATATCCAAATGACCGATAAACATATGAAAAGGTGCTGAACCTCCTTCCTCATCAGGGAAATGTCAGTTAGACCACAGAGAAATCCTACCCACCACAATGGCTAAAATGGAAGACACATCCCAATCCTCCAGGGTAGTTTCTTCACTACCCTACCCTGATGTCATAAACATATATAGTTATATTTGATTCAGAAATATTAAAGTTTGTTTATTTCTTTAACAGTTAGGTTTCAGTATGCCTGGAAGCCATTTTGGGGGTTACATAAAGTAAAAGTTCAATTTTTTCCACACAAAATTTCCTAATTCCATTAAGCAAATAGTGCATTTGTTACTTAGTGCCTTATGATATACTTCTTCCATATGCCAAGTTATCATAGGATCATAGGTGTGGACATATATCTGAGCTATCATGTTCCATTTTCCTATTTATCTATTGCTGCAT
The DNA here is from genome assembly GCF_059928025.1 of Delphinapterus leucas. Taxonomy (NCBI): domain Eukaryota; kingdom Metazoa; phylum Chordata; class Mammalia; order Artiodactyla; family Monodontidae; genus Delphinapterus; species Delphinapterus leucas. The sequence goes on from NC_143130.1 coordinate 172,496,565, forward strand.
CAATATCATACTTTGACTTACTTTACATTTATGATAACTTTTGATATCAAAATTACCTTTCCTTTATACCTGATTTATACCTTCCTATTGCCTTCTGGAAAAAAAACTCTTTAGCAGCCAAGGCTCATCATAATCTGGCCTTTAACCTCCACTACCCTCTCCTCCCCTACCCCACACCCTATGCTCTTTGTTCCAACCATAGCAATATCTACTTAAGTGCTCAAAATGTATCATGCAGGCAAAGACATGGAATGGGAAGTAAGGAAAGGGCACTGAATATGTAAGGCTTATAGTTCTATGAATAAGGAACGATTTTTAAAGAAACATGCTCCTCAAAATCCAGTATTAAACATAACATAACAACATAATTTTGGGCAGGAGGTTAGGAACCCTATAAGTGCATCAATGCTGAAGTTCTTATCTTGGCTGAAAGGAAGTGGCGGAGAGAAGACATAGGTATTAATCATCTTTAGCAGAGATTAGGGAAAATTAAGCAAAGATAAAAGATTTCATAAGTCAAGAGTAACTAAAAGAAAGCATAATAAACTAAACAAACAAAAATACCCCACCAAATCCAGGAATGCCCCGTTAGTTTAACACTCAAAAATGAATTAATGTAACTTACCATATTCACAGACTAAAAAAAAAGAAAAAAAAAATATGATCATCTCAGTAAATGCAGAGAAAGCATTTGACAAAATCTATCATCCATCCCTGATAAAAAGTCTCTGGAAACTAGGAATAAAAGGGAATTTGCCCCATCTGATAAAGGGTAATCTATGAAAATCTATAGCTAACATACTTAATGGTAAAATAGTTAACGCTTTCTAAGTTTAGGAACAAGGCAAGAATGTCTCTTCCCACAAATTCTATTCAAAATTGTGACGTTTCTAGTCAGGGCAATAAATTAAGAAAAATACATAAAACAGCAGTCCGCAACCTTTTTGGCACCAGAGACCGGTTTCGTGGAAGGCAATTTTTCCACGGACCAAGGTGGGGTGGGGAGGGGAATGGGGACGGTTCAGGGGATAATGCCAATGACCGGGGCGGCAGATGCAGCTTCGCCTGCTCGCCCACCCTCACCTCCTGCTGTGCGGCCCAGTTCCTAACCGGGGGTTGGGCACCCCTGGTATAAAAGACATCAGATTGGAAAGGGAGAAGGAAAACTGTCTTTATTCACAGTTGACATGATTGCCTATGTAGGAAATCTGATGAAATCTATTTTTAAAAAAGCTACTAGAGGTAATAATTTTAGAAGATCAGTATATAAAAATCAATTGTATTTCTCAATATTACCAACAAACAATCAGAAATTTTAAAAACATCATTTAGAATAGCATACAAAATGAGATGCTTAGGGAGAAATCTGGCAAAAGATGTGCAAGAGCTGTACACTGGCTACTACAAAGCATGGCTGAGAGAAATGAAAGAAGGCCTCAATAAATGGAGAGAAATAGAATATTTATGGGTTGGGAGATTCACTATTGCTAAGATGGTAATTCCCCCTAAACTGATCTGTTGATTCAATGCAGGCCCAATCCAAATCCTAGAAGTCTTTTTTTTAATTGACAAGCAGTGGGGAATGGATGGTCTTCTCAACCAGTGGTATGGGGGGAAGTGGATATATACATGAACCATAATGAATCCTTATCTTATACAATGTGCAAAAAATATTTCCAGATGGATTGCAGATTTAAATGAGATAGGTTAAATAATAAAACTTTAAAAGGAAGACATAACAGAATATCTTTGTGACCCTGAAGTAGACAGTCTTCTTAAGTAGAACATAAAATCACTAATCATAAAGAAAAAATAAAGTTGGACTATATTAAAATTGAGGAAGCCTACTCACATAGTACACTATAAAAGGATAAAGAGTCAGCTCACCAAGTGGGAGAAGATATTTTCAGTACATGTATCTGAAAAAGGACTCATATAACATATGTAAAGAGCTTCTACAAATCAATATAAAAAAAGGCAACCCAGTAGATAAACTGGCAAAATACTTGAACAGGGACTTCACTAAAGAGGTTATCCAAATGGCCAATAGACATATGAAAATAAGCTCAAGTTCATTAGGCATCAGGTTTAATGCAAGTTAAACCCAGTATTAGAGACCACTGTGTACTAACCAGAATTGATAAAAGGAAAAAGAAAATATCAACTTCTGGTTAGCTTGTGAACAACTGGATCTTTATGCCCTGTTGGTAGAAGTGTAAATTCATGCAATTTGGAAAATCATCGACAATTTCTACTAGTGCTGAAAACACATGTACCTGATGACCCAACAATTCCATTCCCAGGTACACACCCTACAGAAATGTGAACCTATGTCCACCAGAAGTCATGGACTAGAATGTTCATTGCAAAACTGTTCAGACTGGAAACCACTCAAAAGCCCATCAATGGTCAAATGGTATTCATTCCATCATGGTATTTCCATACAATGGAATACAACTTGGCAATGAGAATGAGCAAATTACAGCTATGCACAACAAAATGGATGAATCCCACAAACAGAAGGGTGAGGAAAGTTACAGCCATGGGTGAACTCGCAGACATTGGGCATAGAAGCCAGGCTCAAAGGGGTATGTACTGCATGACATTTACATTTGCATTCACGGAAAGCACCAAGAGAAGCAAAGCTAATCTGTAGCGTCATAAGTCGAGAGAGTGGTTATTCTCGGTTGGGGAGATAGTGGCTGGAAGGGGATACAGGGAAGCTCTTAGGGGTCTGGCCATGTTCTTCTTTATGGGCTGGGTCCTGTGGCACAGCTGGATTCAGTCTGTGATCATTTAACATGCTATACACTCACCGTATATACAATTTGCTGGAGATATACTATATTCAGTTAGAAGGTTTCTATTGTTAAAATGAAATGACCATCAAGTGTTAAATAATAAAGAGAAGTTATATGGAATTCTGATAATTAAAAGCCAAAGGATCAGCACAAGCTTAGGTGCTATTGGAACTTGGAGGTAAGAGCGGCTGGCGTGGCCTGGAGCGCTGCCAGTGGCCTTTGTGGGGGAGGGGTACTGGAATGGCCTCAAAAGACAGCCTCTGGATGAAAGGGAATAGGTCCTTCGGCTCCAGATAAAAAATAACCTTTGAAAAGTGGGCCAATGATTATAGCCTATTCTTTCTGTAAGGAACGGCACCAAGAAACGGAGGAGAGCTTAAACAAGCTTTATTTGGGAGCGCTCCTGGGCGAGGTTCACTGGCCCGACAGAAAGGAACTCGCGCCCCAGCGAGGGTTTGCGCAGAATTTATAGGGGAAGAAGGGAAAGGGGTGTGGTGAATCCGGGAGGGCGCAGGGTATTCCTTATTTGGTGGGCTCTTCGGGTATCGTGGGGGGCCGTTAGTCCCGCCCCTCGAAAGGCGGGAAGGCTAGGCCGGGTGGAAAGTCCCCAGGTCAGTTTCCGGAACTGGGTGGTCCGGAAAGTGTCGGTCTGATGCACCCTGTGAGTCTGATTGCGTTCCGCAGCCTCGTGCCATTTGGCCTTACACTTCCCACCCAGAGAAGTCTTTCTGACCAGCCCTTTAAAGGGAAAGATGAAAAGGGACTTTCAGCATATAGTGGGGATGGAGACACACCTGCATGATCTTAGTCAAGTTACCTTGCTTCTCTGAGACTCAGTTTCTTCATTTGTAAAATGAAGGGAAAAAGTGTCCCTTCAGAAGATTAGGGGAGTTACATATGATGGTTGACATAAAAATGTTAGTTAAAAGAAAATAAAAGATGGGCCCTAGATGGCCTTTCTTGGTCCCTAAGTAAACGGTGTATTATAGTTTCAGTTTAAGCATAAAGCTTTTCCGGGACCTCCTCCCCACCAAGCACCTGTGGGTAACAATGACAGACATATAAATAGCAGACTTCAGACTCCCTGCCCCCCAGGCTGGAGCTGCTGTTGATCAGCAGAGGCTGAGGGCACTGGTGCTGGGGTGACTGACAGGGGGCTGGAGGGGGTCTAGGCTCCTTACGCAGTTTATTAATTTAATTCCCTTTGCTGGAGATGAAGCAGCACTTTTATTTGAGGACAAGAAGCCTGCTCGTGGGTTCTTGAGTCCCCTGATGCCAAATGTGCATGATTCTTCACATTCTGAGACTGCTCCCTGCCACTGAAATCTGGGAGGTGAATGTTATGAGTTGCAGGACTCCCAGGAAACAAGAAGTGGAGGGCGAACTCAAAACATCTATTGCAGGGCTTCCCTGGTGGCGCGGTGGTTGAGAGTCCGCCTGCCGATGCAGGGGACACGGGTTTGTGCCCCGGTCTGGGAAGATCCCACGTGCCGCGGAGCGGCTGGGCCCGTGAGCCGTGGCCGCTGAGCCTGCGCGTCTGGAGCCTGTGCTCCACAATGGGAGAGGCCACAACAGTGAGAGGCCCGCATACCACACACAAAAAAAAACCACACCCCCAAAAATCACATCTATTGCCAAATCTCCCACTTCTTGGGATTTTACCACCTCTTGCCTGGGGTTCTTGTGAGAACCTCTTAAATTACCTCCCTGCCTCTAGACTCTACTTATCACCACCCTCCACTCCCACCATACCCCTCCCACCAGAGTAAGGGTAAAGTTCAAACTACAGAGCAAACTATACAAGAGTCTTTGAGCTCTGGCCTTGTTGAGTGCTGGAAGCAGGGAGACCATTGAGATTGCTGCTGTGTGCTGGGGAGGGATGGTGGTGGCCCATACAAAGGCAGAGGCAGCTGAGATGCTGAGAAACTAGCTGTTGAAAAAGCTCGCAGGAAGTAGAATCAACCGGAAATAAAAAAGAAGCAGCAGGAAATAAAGTAAAATCAATAATTAGGAGGATAAAATCAACAGGAAGTCAAATCAAACCAACAGAAAATAAAATAGAATCAACAGAAAGGAAATCATTTGGATGGGTTTGTTTTGTTTTGTTTTGTTTTTTGGTGGGGGAGGAGTAAAGAAGGGAGAGGAAGAGTAGGGAATCTCTCCCCAGATTCTTTCCTGGAATCAGTGTGGATGGGGTTGCCATTCCCTGTGATGGGAAACACAGCAAGAGGATGTCTTAGCCTGGGCCCCCTGCAGACAGAACCCGAGAGAAAGGCTTGTAGTGGGGCTGTTTATTGGAGAACATAGTACCAGAGAGAAGGAGGGAGGGCCTGGGGAAGTGAAACAGGAAGGGAGAACCCAATGCAAGGAGGCCTTATTAAACTGGCCACCACTCTGAGCGACTGCTCCGTCCCATGGACACTCTGAGTCCCTTTTTGAAATGCTTCTCAGGACTGTGCTCCTGGGGGAAGGCAGTGGGAGGCATCGGCCCCTATCCCATTGGTCAAGACCTGGCCGTCGGTGTTAACTTCCCACACTTCCGGTTGGGCAAGGATGAGTGCCCAGGAGTGTGACACCCATGAGAGAAGCCCTGGGACAGGGCATAAGAGACACATGGCCAAAAGCTGAGACCAAGCGACCCCTGTACAAAGCTGATCAAAGCTCAGCAGAAAAGGCCAGGGCAGCAGTGGCTGGAAAAGAGGTGAGGTGGGGGCGGGGTGTGTGAGAGCCTTGTACTCCGTTAGAGAGAGAGGTATGCGGGAGGCATCCCATACCCACTGCAAAGGAGAATAGATTAAAATAGAAAGGTCATGCCCCTGTGCTTGAGGGGCCCACAATCGCATAGGAATGCACAGAGAGGGACAAATTACACACGAGGTGTTAAGTGTGCCCTTACTGCTAATCTCTGTCAATGTCTATTTGCTTTGTGGCAAGTACTGATGTGAGTTAAGTGCTTTACCATGGATTTGTTCATTTAATTCTCACCAGCAATTCTGCAGGGAGGTACTATTATTAGCCCCATTTCACAGAGAAGTGATGCATTGTCTGAAGGCATAATCTAGTAAATGGCAGAGCCAGGATGCAAATCTTTTAACCCCTTTGGAGTTATCAGAGGAAGGAGAGGCTGAGTTTGGTGGGTGGGAAGGGGCAGATCAGCCACGAGTTGATTGGAATAATACCTCTTGGTGTTTGTGCAGAGGTGTTTGCATCTGTGATTTAATCAACGGTAATAATACAAGGCAGGACTCATTATCTTACATTTACTGAAGAGGAAAGAGAAACCCAGAAAGAGGTGAAGCATCTTGCTCCTGGCCACCCAGAGCATCAGCGGTGAGGTCACTGCAGGATGTCGGCCAGATGACAGAAGTGTAGCCCCCTTCCCCACTTCCGCCCTATAAGTGGGCAGCCTGCTCCGGGAGAGGGGTGACCAGCAGGGCCTGGGCCCACGGGCATTCCAGTGCTGTCCCCAAGTGAGTCAGGCACCACTAAACAGACTCAGTTTTACCTCTGATAATTTCCTCCCTCCATAAAGATTTGGGGCTACAGAAAAGAATGGATTCCTCAACGCTGAAAGCGAATGCCCCTTGATTCCAGACACAGGGGGAAATATTTATCCTCCTTTAGATCACATCTCCTGGGTCTTTTTCCCCGAAAGCCAGTCTTGGGGCAGTGGCCCACCAAGCTTACGGCAGCAGTCACACTCCAGATAGCAGAAGACATTTGTGTTCCCTTTGGTTTAAGTCAAAAAAGAGAGTTTTCGTGATGCACAGAGCCACCTGGACAGTCATCGTCCCCAGGGTAGGTGGGCTAGTCCTGGGGTGAAACCATGAAATGGACAATCACAAGGTATTTTATAAAGTAATCTCGTATATATACATTTATATATATTTATACTCATATATATATGTATAGTATATATATAGTATCTATATAGTGCTTATAAGGTGCCAGCCTCCCTGTAATCCTCTCAGCAGCCCTATGAAGCAGGTACAATTAATGTCCCCATTTTACAGAGGAGAAAATTGAGTCAAGCAGAGGTAAGTGATTATCCAAAGTCTCACAGGTAAGCAGGAGAACAGGGATTCAAGCCCAGGCAGTCTGGCCCCAGAGTTGTACTTTTAACCTCTAGCAAGTGTGACCTGTCTAGACAAATGAACATCGGACTGGACATTGGATTGGAGATGGACTGAATTGGACAGGTTGCCCAGATGCAGCTCATTGAGTAAGATTTCTGTTGCGCTCACCCCTCCTCCCCATCTACCCCATCCGCTAAGTTATTCTGAAGGCAATATGACCCCAAGGGGTACTGGGACCCATTGCTTTGACCCTCTCTTTGCTGCTGGAGATGACCCATCTGGCTATCCTTCTTGTGACTCAGAGGTTATTTTCCCTGAAAATGTTTGCTATGAGCCTTACTCAGCTCCTTGGCCCAGTCGTCTTCTAGTGTGACATCAGGGCTTCAGGCTGGGGCCAAGGTCCCCAGACACCCACACCGGCCTCTGGAGGAGCAAGCATGAATGACTCTGCTTGCACTAGATCCTGGGGACAGAGGGTGGAAGGATGCCTTAGGAAGAACCTAGGTGCTTTCACCTGGACCTTAGTGGGAGATGCTTAAGAGTGAAGACTTTGGGACACCAGTTGCTTCCCAGCTGATGACCTTGGGTGATCTGACCCCTCGTGGGGCCTCAGCTTTCCCATCTACAACCTGAGATGATTCCTAAGGTTCTTCTTGTTTTATTTAAAAATTTTTTTTTATACATAGGATTTTATTTTGCACTGCTATAACAACTTCATTATAGTCCAAGGGAGAAAAAGAAAAAGAAGGATAAAACCACCACACTGAGCAAATTACTAAAGCTTTTCTACTTTTAACAGGATTTTCCTTCTGGTAGGTTTATTGTCATATCCCCTTCAAAACCGACAAGATGCTCACCATATTTTAAAGATTATAGGTTGCCACTGAAAGAAAAATTTTACACAGTCACTGTACATCAAGGTTGAAAAACTGTCCTGTGAGAAAAATATACTTAGAAGTCATGTGAATAAAAGAAAAAGAAAACGTGATTGTGTTCAAGGAAAGATTAAAGTCCTCGTAATGTGCCATCTAAATGTGGACACTCACTCCTCCTGGAGTCTCTCGGGCGGGGGGGAGTTCTTTCTTCCACCCACCTCACTCATTATACTGTGTTTTTACCCAACAGTATGCATTAAGGCAAATAAATCCTTTTCTGAAGAGGTCTTAAAGGAACTGTGGACAAATAGCAAACTTTTGGCATTAAAACAGGTTAACACATACATAGCCTTTAGAATGTACATGAAGCATATTTCTCTCGGACTAGTGACAAGAAAAAGATGAACATGCTTGTTAACAATGTCAAAAAGTTTAAAATTCAGTGTCCAAGCAATTCCTAACGATGCTTCTGTAGCTTTAAGCTCTAAACAGTATAGACTTTACGCAAATGCATTAAAGAATCCAAGCTTGGCAAATTACACCCAAGCAGGTTATTAAACTATATATACAGAAAGTAAATGATAAATACAGAATTAAAAGAGTCCTTCTGTTTTCCTTATAGCCTTGAAAATTGACAAACTTCTGAGAACAATTCCATAATATTAAACATTAGGTAACCACAGATGTGGGGAAACCTAACTACACAAACCGATTTAAAATATTCAGGATGACTTTGTAGTGTTCAATACAATTCAGTTCGTAGGTAAGGGCACAAGACAACACTGAACAAAAATAATCACGTCAATTGACCTAGAAATCAAATGCAAATAGGTATGAATACAATCTCCAAAATCTGTCTTTTTAAGTGAACATTAACCACTTATTCAAAGTTACACAAGAATTTGAAGGATTAAAGTCTTCTTCTGTGACATAAAGCCATTTCGAAGAGTTTCATGTCTCAGCTGAGCAGGTGGGTGAAAGAATAGGTGAGTAGCCCCTTCTGGGCAGCGAGACAGTAAAAACAGACTCAACAGCAGCCTCCCCCGGCCTGCTGTCCTCCCTGACTGGCTGCGTGCTGCATGCGTGGCGTCAGTAGCAGCATGCTGAAGGCCAATTTTAATGCCATTTGCCTCATTATTAATGTCAAAGACTCCTTGGATTTTTTCATAAATTTCTTTTGCTGTATTAATAAATGCCTCTTCTACATTAGAAGCAGTCTTAGCAGAAGTTTCCATGAAGATAAGTCCATGTTCTCGTGCAAAAGCTTCTCTTCTAAATTCTAAATTGTAAGGAACGGCACCAAAAACGGAGGAGAGCTTAAACAAGCTTTATTTGGGAACGCTCCCGGGCGAGGTTCACTGGTCCGAGAGAAAGGGGCCACACAAGTCGCGGCCGGGTGAGGGTTTGGGCAGGATTTATAGGGGAAGAAGGGAAAGGGGTGTGGTGAATCCGGGAGGGCGCAGGGTATTCCTTATTTGGTGGTCTCGTCGGGTATCGTGGGGGACCGTTAGTCCCGCCCCTCGAAAGGCGGGAAGGCTGGGCCGGGTGGAAAGTCCCCAGGTCAGTTCCTGGAACTGGGTGGTCCGGAAAGTCTCCAGGTCAGTTTCAACCTGTGAGTCTGATTGCGTTCCCTTGCCTCGGGCCAGTTGGCCTTACATAAATCACTTTTATTTCCAGTAAGCATAATGACCATGTTGGAATTGGAATGCTGGCGGGCATATTCTAACCAGGTTGTCAAGTGGTTGAATGTGTCTCTCCTTATAATATCATACAGTAGTAAAGCCCCTGCTGCATCTCTGTAATACGACCTTGTGATGGAACGAGGTCCTTGTGATGGACTCCTGACCTGCTGTATCCCAAATCTGAAGTTTTATCTGTTTCCCATCAATAGTTTTCATTCGAGCACCGGACTCTACACCAATAGTAAGGTCATGCACTGGCTGAAACCTCTTGTCTGTAAACTGTAGCAATAAGCATTATTTACCAACGCCCGTGTCGCCGATGATAATGTACTTGAACAGACAGGCGTACGCCATGGCCGCGGCCGCTCGGCGCCAGGGCAGGAGGCTCCCGTTCCGCCGCGCCCCTCACCACGGCGCCGCACGGCCTCGAAACGCCAGGCTCCGCCCGCCGCCGCCGTCAGCCGCCGGGAGTGAGGTGCCGAGAGGAAGCGGGAGAAATCGACACCGTCGGAGGCAAGGGAGACGGCGCCCAACGGAGCCCAGCTGAACAATAACAGCGGCCGCGGCGCCTCCGCCCCGCCTCCCTCTTCTGGTTTTAACAGCCCCCGAGTCTGAGCGTTGTCTTCCGCCCAGATCCTCCAATGGCTCCTGGATCCCTAGGGCTGTCTCTGGTCTCTTTTCAAAAGCAGGTAGCACAGCTGGGTGATTCTTCAATGCAACATGCATTGCTACAGGGAGGACGTAGGCTAATACCTTCTACTGCTCCAAACAAAATAGCCTTACAGTCTTTTATTATATTTTTAAAATTAATTAATTTATTTTTGCTGTGTTGGGTCTTCGTTTCTGTGCTAGGGCTTTCTCTAGTTGTGGCAAGCGGGGGCCACTCTTCATCGCGGTGCGCGGGCCTCTCACTATCGTGGCCTCTTGCTGCGGAGCACAGGCTCCAGATGCGCAGGCTCAGTAGTTGTGGCTCACGGGCCCAGTTGCTCCATGGCATGTGGGATCCTCCCAGACGAGGGCTCGAACCCGTGTCCCCTACATTAGCAGGCAGATTCTCAACCACTGCACCACCAGGGAAGCCCTATTATATTTTTTTAAGAGGAGAATAAAAATGGAGAAGTACCCTGGTAGAATGTTGACTTTGCCATCCTAGTTGAATCTAGGGAAGAATCCTTGCTGAAAAAAAATGCCAACAAAATGTATCTTCTTATTTTTTAGGTTGAGAGTGAAATGGTGCATTTTCTAGGCAGTTATAACTTCAAGACAAGTTTCCTGTCTCCCCTGGTGGTAAGATGGCCACCCCTAAGCCCCTACCATGAAAAAAGTCTGTGGCGACCACTGTAGGGACACAAAGAGATAAATTAGTGCAGCAAGGCCTTCCAGGTATTGTGATAAAGGTCTTTATAAATCATAATGGGGACACAAAGGAGAATCAGCTCCTCTTGGGTGGACGGTTGGGCACACATCTGCTATTAGTTAGGACAAGTAACCCTAGCTGCTGTGAAAATCATGCCCCAAATTTCAGTAGCTTAATGCAATACAAATTGACGTCTCACTCCAATGTCGGCATTCTTGCTTAGGGGTGGTCTTTCTTTCCCCCCACCATCCTGGGACCCTTCCACACTATGGCTGTGCCATCCCCTGGGGTCTTGGAGTCTGCTGCTGGATCCTCTGTCTCTGGCTTGGAGATGGGAAAGGAGAGAGACCAAGCCCGAGAGGTTCTCATGGGCTAGGCTGTGAGCGACTCTCCTCACTTCTAGCTCACAGTCCAGAACTCAGAGACCCAGGTGCATCCAGCTGCAGGGGAAGATGAGAAATGGCGTCTAGCTGCACGCACAAGACGAAAGGAAGCAGGTTTGGAGCTGTCAGCCTCCACCACGAGCCTCCACAGCAAATCCATCTTATTCCCCTGCAGGTATGTGTTCCCATCTGAGTGTGCACTCTGTGGGGGTGGTCGGCCGTGTGGGTTGCAGCGCCGCTTCTTATTTAGAATTCCAGGCTGGAGCAGAAGGTTTTGGGCTTAAAAGGTGCTCTCTACGTTTCTCTTGGCAGGTTGATGAGTGCATGAATGCTTGAGTTGGATCTCATTTGAATTTAATATAATTTTGAACTAACACTGTGATTTGCAAAGGCGCTGCTTCATTGTATACGAGAAGAGTTCTAACTGGCGAAGGAAAATTCTTTGAATGTAAAGGACCTTTATCCCTTGCAAGCCTACCTGTCCTGACCATGAGATCAAGTTTAACACCATCATTCATGGGATGGCAGACTAGGGAGATGGTAGATGGAGTGTGCAGTATGAGTTAAACTAGCCTGTATGCTATCGTAGCATGAGTCTAAAACCCTTATCTAAACTAGGGTGGCAATTATCATTCTATGCAAAAGAGATGACTTTTTCTTTGGTAATAGCTCTCATTTGGGGGCTCACGGTGGTAGCCATGGTAGGTCAGGACCTCCGTCTCCAAGGGCCATTTGCCGTTAAGTAAAGACAAGGAAAGGATAGTGGGAGTAACAGCAGCCGCTGTTAAGGAGACCCTGAAATATTATCTGGACCAAAGTTTCTTAACTCCAGCACTACTGACGTTCCGGGCTGGACCACTCTTTGTGGTGGGGTCTTTCCTGTGCCCTGCAGGGTTTTCAGCTGCATCCCTGACCTCCATCCACTAGATGGCAGTGGCACCCTCACACGCACGTCCGAGTTGTGATGACTTAAAATGTCTCCAGACACGGCCACATGCCCTTGGGGATCAGAATCACTGGAGTAGAGAACCCCTGATGTAGGGAATCCCTGATGAGACGTGCAGATGTGGGGCCACATTTCCTAGTTCTCGCTCCTGCTCTCTTTAAGGCACAGCACACGAATCCCCAGGCACCATTGTACCTGTTTAAGGAAGATGTGGCTGAGAACTCTACCTGAGCTGTCAGCATCCCCTACCTCCTGAGCAAAAGGTCGGGTTGGAGGGATGGGGGTGAGCCATCCAGGCTGCCTTGAAGGGTCCATTCCAGCAAGATTGTTCCATGCTGACATGTTTCACCAGGCAGCATCCACAGAGTCCATCCTGATGGAACCTAAAAGGGCATCTCTCCGGTCAGGTTCAGGGGACTTGGTCAGTTCCAGCTACTCATGGAGAGAACCCCCCAGAACCAGGAGGCACAAAAGCCACCACATTCCTCAAGCACCGCAGCTGCCAGAGGGGCATCACCCTTCTTCCCTGCACCCATTGCCTGAACCCAGAGAACAGAGAGCTTTGCTGAGTGTGACTCCTCTACCTTCGATGACAAAGCTTGTCGAGGGGTTTCTGGCTCATGACTCTTCACGTCTGATGTCCTCCTTGTTTCAGCTCAACAACCTTGGAAGTTTCATAGAGTGAAGATAACTAGCTCCATTTTATAGATGAGTAGACTGAGATGAAGGGAGGTTGAGTGACTTTTCCAATGAGAACTCAAACCTCAAATCATTCAAATCTCAAATGATGGTCCTTTGAGTCCAGGTCCACACTTGCAGAGCTGCTGTTTACAAAGTTAGGTGGGATTTGGGGCTGTTCAAATCCCTGCAGTCATCTGCCATGGTGAACTCTGGGGGATGTGTATGTCTCTCTCCCTCCCTTAGGTAGGATGCCCTGGGGGTGGGAACACGATCTCTGGGATCTGACAGCCGTGTTCATGTTTTAGCTCCGCCGGGCCCATACCTTCTCACCTTGAGCAAATGGCTTAACTTGCCTGACCCTCAGTTTCCCCACCTGCAAAACGAGGATGATAACAGTCACTACCTCCCCTGCTTGTTGTAAAGATGCGACGCGGAGCCGTCAGCACAGCGCTCGGCAGCTGTCCTGCCCACTCCCCGTGAGCTGTGATTGTCTCTTGTCTGTTTTTCTGCCAGTTAACACAGCTGGCTCTGCTCTCCATAAAACGGGGGTGAACCCCTCCTAGCAGAATGGGTATTGTTTTCGTTTTTGAGAAATGTAATTAAAATCTGGAAAGAGTTCACTAAATTCCAGACAGAAGATAAGCCCCCTTTATGTGGCTTGTCCCCTGAGTCTACTGCACACACCATTCTTTAAAGTATTCTCTCTCTCTCTCTGAGCAATTAGCGTTTATCAATTTAGCCATTTTTAATGAAACAGGTGATTAGGGCTCAGTCAGCTGGCAACGTAAAGTAAGTAGAGGGCATGGAGGGTGGGAGTCCAGCTCAAAGGGAGGCTGGGGGGTTAACTGCATCTTTCAGAGGGTCTTGGCGGCGTTCAGGAGGAACAGGACACTGGGACACGTGGATGATCGAGGGCTGGAAGGGCGCTCCTGTCAGCCTGGAATTGAACAGCAGGCGTCGCACTCGTATTCACGTCTGAGCCTCACAACCACCTAATGATGAGGAATGACTCTTCAGGAAGGTCTGAAAACCCCAGCCTGGCTCCAGTGAACTGATGGATTTATGGGCTTTTCAGTGCCGAGGTCCTTTAATTTGATATCCCAGATTTGTGCCTTGTATATTATTATCTCCATTGACAGATGGGGACGTTGAGGCCCAGACTAGTTAAGTGTCTTAAACCGAAGCAGCTGTTTACGGCTTAAAGCAGCAGAGCTTTGTGGACACCAAGGCCTGCTCCTTACGCGGCACCAAGCTGTGTCTCACCAAGGCCTGCTCCTTACGCGGCACCAAGCTGTGTCTCACCAAGGCCTGCTCCTTACACGGCACCAAGCTGTGTCTCAGCCTCTATCAGAATAAGGTGGGACAGCCAGAAACGAGGTGGGTCTGGACCAAAGGAAAGACAATGGCATCTTTCTGCGGAGAGAGGTTGCTGATACATTCAATGGAGAAACAGTTTCACAGCATTTAGCACTTAGCGTTTTGCATTCCTCCCGCCGTGGGCAGTCCAAGGTTTGGGAGACATAGACGAATTAGATTGATGGGAACCAGAGGGGCTGAGTGGAGGCAAAATGGAGAAGAAGCCAACGTTTGGAAGGAAGGAGTGATCCTCAGGGCATGGACAACTGAGTGAAACAGTGGGCATCCAGAATACATTTGGAGAAGGAGAAACAGAAGCTGAATATGTAGTCCAAGCACCTTCCTAATTAGAATAACCAGAGGGATTGCAGCGAAAATGAGAAGGGGGAGGTGAGAGTGACTTCTGTAACTCAGACCGTGGCAATGCTCATCAAAGACTTAACAGTTCTCCAAACAGCCAGGAAAGGGAGCCATTTGATCCCTATTTACTTTCTGTTTCTAGGCTCTGTTGTGTCCCCCTTCTCAGAGCCACAAGGAGAATTTCAGAAGGCATCACCTGTGTTAAGCCAGCAGGCCGTGGCTTCTATGCGGCTCTTTTGATGCACTTAAATGGCCCATTTCCCAGTTAATTGTTAAGACTATTATTAAGAATGTTTTATGTGAAGGAGAAACTATTTTCTCTCTTAATCAAGTTTTCTACCTTGGTCTGTAAAATAGAAACTTTTTTTTCTTTTGGAAATGTTGGAAAGTGGTTTCTACCCTTTAGTCCACTCTATCAATTGACTACTTCTGGAAGCAGGAAGAACGACTTAATTGGCTGGAAGGATGGGTAAAGGGACTGTACATGAGTGTCTTGGACCCTTCTGGGCTCTTTCTATTGGCCTCTGCAGACTCTAGAGGGTAGAGCTTCCCTCCCACTCCTTTCCTCCATGGGGTAAGCAGCCCTGGATGGGGCCCGGGCCAGTCCTGGTAACTCACTAGACGCTTTCCTGGCCCCTCTATGATTGGCAGGGTATGAGTTGGCCCCAATTCTCCTCTAGCTACTTGACTCCCCCGTTGTGTAATTCCATGATCTGGGCTTCCCGGAGCAGGTGACAATTATGCTGAGATGTGAAGAGCTCTTAGAAATTAGTCATGTGAAGATAGATTGGAGGAACAATCCAAACAGAGGACACAGCAAGGAGGTGTCAACTGAAAAAAAAGGCACAGCCTAAAAGTTGAGAGTTATGTTTTATTTGGTGGACAAATCTGAGGACTTAAGCCCAGGACACAGCATCTCAGATAATTCCGAGGGACTGCTCCAAAGAGGCAAGGGGCGGGGAGCCAGGATATATAGGGGGTTTTGCAACAAAAGACCAGGTAGTTGGAACATCAAAAGATTACTGTTAATTAAGGAAAACCACATATCTCAAGTTAATGAAATTAGCACTCTTCTATGTATGGGAAGATGCAAGAGTCTGGGCTCACTGAAATCATTCCTCTGATGTGCACTTCAGATATCTGGGGCCAGTATCCTCTGCTTTCTCACCCCGTTTCCTCAGGGTGCACCCTCAGGGAGTGGCTGCAGGATAGGCATTGTTTCCATCCTGAGTTCCCTCAGGGCTCACCGTCCAGGTGGCTGTAATGTGATGGCTTGATGGCTGGCACATCATTTGTTCACTGATACGGCAGGCGACATTCCTAGTTCATAGAGGTGAGAGACAGGATGACAAAGGTAGGGTGGTACGTGTGTGTGCTATTCCCACAGCATAGGAGGTGAGGCAGGGCATGGTAGGAGTTAGGCTGGAGCAGTCACAGGAGGAACATCACAGGACCTCCATGTCCAGCTCTGGAACTCTCTCGTTTTAAAAAATTTTTTATTGGACCACAGTTGTTTAACAATGTGTTAGTTTCTGCTGTACAGCAAAGTGAATCTGTTATACATATACATATATCCACTCTTTTTTAGATTCTTTTCCCATATAGGTTATTACAGAGTACTGAGTAGAGTTCCCTGTGCTCTACAGTAGGTCCTCATTCGTTATCTATTTTCTGTGTAGTAGTGTGTATATGTCAATCTCAATCTCTCAATTTATCCCTCCCCACCTTTTCCCCCTGGTAACCGTAGTTCTGTTTTCCACATTTGTGACTCTATTTCTGTTTTGTAAATAGGTTCGTTTGTACGATATTTTTTAGATTCCACATATAAGTGATATTGTATGATATTTGTCTTTCTCTTTATGGAGAACAGTATGGAACCCTGTTTATTGTGTAGACTAATTGAGTTCTGAAACATGTTTCTTAGAAAATTGGCCTTGTGACATGGTCCTTGGGAAAAAGTCCCAAGGCCAAGTATGCATGGGCAATGCTTTAGAGATTCCTAATAAACAGTAGCACATTAGGGAACTGAGAATCCTTCAATGAAGAAAACTGTTCAATTTATTGACTTGGTAATAATTTGTAACACTCTGAAAAGCCAGTATTTTAAAAACCTCTTTGGAAAACACTGTTTATGGGTAATCAAGGGTCTTGGAAATGTTTTCTGAAGGAGAGTAATTCTGCATGATTTATCTTTAACCGTATAGAGGTTAGTTTTGAAGAAAACAAAGCTGTATAGAGGAGACTAGTGAGGAGAGGGCTATAGAAATTCGGGGAGAGACGTTAAGAATATATGAACCATTGGGAAATATTGAGGAAGGAAACGGGTTCAGAGATGTTTGGGAGGTAAAATAATCAGAACGGGGAGATCTATTGGATGTGAAGGGTAAGGGGAGGAAGACTCAAGGATGACTTCAAGGTTTAACCAAGTAGATAGTCATGCCACTGACAGAGAGAGGGCACTTTTGGACACGTTGAGTTTGAGGAGCCATGATGTGTCGGTGGAAGGATCTGGTATGCAGATATGTATGAGTCTGGCTCATTGGAAGAAGTTCTGGCTTATGTTACTATTTTTTTTTTGTGGTACGCGGGCCTCTCACTGCTGTGGCCTCTCCCGTTGCGGAGCACAGGCTCTGGATGCGCAGGCTCAGCGGCCATGGCTCACGGGCCCAGCCGCTCCGCGGCATGTGGGATCTTCCCGGACCGGGGCACGAACCCGTGTCCCCTGCATCAGCAGGCAGACTCCCAACCACTGCACCACCAGGGAAGCACTTTTTAGACTTTTTTAAATTTATTTTTTTATACAGCAGGTTCTTATTAGTTATCCATTTATACATATTAGTGTATATATGTCAATCCCAATCTCCCAATTCATCACACCACCACCACCCCGCCGCTTCCCCCCTTAGTGTCCATATGTTTGTTCTCTACATCTGTGTCTCTATTTCTGCCCTGCAGGCCAGTTCATCTGTACCATTTTTCTAGGTTCCACACATATGCGTTAATATACGAGAGTTGTTTTTCTCTTTCTGACTTGCTTCACTCTGTATGACAGTCTCTAGATCCATGCATGTCTCTACAAATGACCCAATTTCGTTCCTTTTTGTGGCTGAGTAATATTCCATTGTATATATGTACCACATCTTCTTTATCCATTCGTCTGTCGATGGGCATTTAGATTGCTTCCGTGACCTGGCTATTGTAAATAGTGCTGCAATGAACATTGGGGTGCATGTGTCTTTTTGAATTATGGTTTTCTCTGGGTATATGCCCAGTAGTGGAATTGCTGGATCATATGGTAATTCTATTTTTAGTTTCTTAAGGAACCTCCATACTGTTCTTCGTAGTGGCTCTATCAATTTACATTCCCACCAGCAGTGCCAGAGGGTCCCCTTTTCTCCACACCCTCTCCAGCATTTGTTGTTTGTAGATGTTCTGATGATGTCCATTCTAACTGGTGTGAGGTGATACCTCATTGTAGTTTTGATTGCATTTCTCTAATAATTAGAGATGTTGAGCAGCTTTTCATGTACTTCTTGGCCATCTGTATGTCTTCTTTGGAGAAATGTCTATTTAGGTCTTCTGCCCATTTTTTGATTGGGTTGTTTGTTTTTTTTAATATTGAGCTGCATGGGCTGTCTATATATTTTGGAGATTAATCCTTTGTCCATTGATTCGTTTGCAAATATTTTCTCCCATTCTGAGGGTTGTCTTTTGATCTTGTTTATGGTTTCCTTTGCTTTGCAAAAGCTTTTAAGTTTCATTAGGTCCCATTTCTTGATTTTTGTTTTTATTTCCATTACTCTAGGAGGTGGATCAAAAAAGATCTTGCTGGAATTTATGTCAGAGTGTTCTTCCTATGTTTTCCTCTAAGAGCTTTATAGTGTCCAGTCTTACATTTAGGCCTCTAATCCATTTTGAGTTTATTTTTGTGTATGGTGTTAGGGAGTGTTCTAATTTCATCCTTTTACATGTAGCTGTCCAGTTTTCCCAGCACCACTTATTGAAGAGACTGTTTTTTCTCTGTTGTATATCCTTGCCTCCTTTGTCATAGATTAGTTGACCATATGTGCATGGGTTTATCTCTGGGCTTTCTATCCTGTTCCATTGATCTATATTTCTGTTTTTGTGCCAGTACCATACTGTCTTGATTACTGTAGCTTTGTACTTAGTCTGAAGTTGAGGAGCCTGATTCCTCCAGCTCCATATTTTTCCCTCAAGACTGCTTTGGCTATTCGGGGTCTTTTGTGTCTCCATACAAATTTTAAGATTTTTTTGTTCTAGTTCTGTAAAAAATGCCATTGGTAGTTTGATAGGGATTGCACTGAATCTGTAGATTGCTTTGGGTAGTATAGTCATTTTCAAAATATTGATTCTTCCAATCCAAGCACATGGTATATCTCTCCGTCTCTTGGTATCTTTAATTTCTTTCATCAGTGTCTTATACTTTTCTGCATACAGGTCTTTTGTCTCCCTAGGTAGGTTTATTCCTAGGTATTTTATTCTTTTTGTTGCAGTGGTAAATGGGATTGCTTGCTTAATTTCTCTTTCAGATTTTTCATCATTAGTGTATAGGAATGCAAGAGATTTCTGTGCATTAATTTTGTATCCTGCAACTTTACCAAATTCCTTGATTAGCTCTAGTAGTTTTCTGGTGGCATCTTCAGGATTCTCTATGTATAGTATCATGTCATCTGCAAACAGTGACAGTTTTAGTTCTTCTTTTCCAATTTGTATTCCTTTTCTTTCTTTTTCTTCTCTGATTGCCGTTGCTAGGACTTCCAAAACTATGTTGAATAAGAGTGGTGGGAGTGGACATCCTTGTCTTGTTCCTGATCTTAGAGGAAATGCTTTCAGTTTTTCACCATTGAGAATGATGTATGCTGTATGTGTTGTATATGGCCTTTATTATGTTGAGGTAGGTTCCCTCTATGCCCACTTTCTGGAGAGTTTTTATCATAAATGGGTGTTGAATTCTGTCAAAAGCTTTTTCTGCATCTACTGAGATGATCATTTTATTCTTCAATTTGTTAATATGGTGTATCACATTGATAGATTTGCATATATTGAAGAATCCTTGCATCCCTGGGATAAATCCCACTTGATCATGGTGTATGATCTTTTTAATGTTGTTGGATTCTGTTTACTAGTATTTTGTTGAGGATTTTTGCATGATGATGCAGTCTTTGGAGCTGTCAATATTTAGTTGGTCATTTGAACAATGGCACTGAACAAGAGCCCCTAAACAAGGATGTGTATAAAATTAAAAGAGCCACAGCCTGAGAATAGAATGCTAAGAAATAACATGTAAAGGATGGAAAGAGAAGGAGCCTATGATGAATCCCAGGAAGGAATGAAAGTGGGATGTGATAAACCAGAAGCTGCGATGCTGTGGAAGCCCTGAGAATAAGAAGATTCAAAAAAAATCCAGGGATCAGCAGAGTCAAATCTCAGAGACAAGCACAGTGAGACGAGGCATGGAAGGAACACGTCCCATTGGTTCTCAGAAGCTCACTGTTGACCTTGCTGAGAGCCGTTCCGGGAGGATGGTGGAGGTAAAAACCAGTTTTAATGGGCTGAGAAGTGAAGGGAAGATGGTGAATGGCATTAAAGATAACTCTTGACAAGTTGGGAAGAGAACAACAGGTGAGAGATTGGAGGACAGCTGAAGTGAAAGAGATCTGAGCATGAAGGTAGTTGAGAAGAGGAGGTTAAAGAAGCAGGAAAAAAGAGGGGAGAATTTATGGAGCAAGGAGAGAGGAAATGAAGTGGTAAAGGAAGCTGAAAAAGGACAAGTAAAACGTTTTGACAATGACATGGGTGGCCTGATCTAGGAAAGACCATGAATTTTTAGCAGACCTAATCAATGCAGCTTGCTGTAGGGATGATGAGACTGGAATGGATCATCTCCAGAGCCCCCACTGGGTCTACGATGGGATATGCTAAAACCGGCTAGACCAGTGTCTCTACTGCTGGACACATAACAGCCACCATCTACTCGACATTCCACTTAAATGCCTCACAGGCACCTCAAACTCAACTGGACAAAAGTTGATGTCGTATTTTTCCTCCAAGTAGGCTTCTCTCCCCGAGTTCCCTCTCCCAACTGATGGCTCCACCATCTGTAACTCAGGTCAGAAATCTCATCTCTAACGTACCTCATATTCCAGTACTTTCCTCCTGTTATCCTCCCCATCACCGTTATCAACACCCTTTTCTCTGTGATGATTGCAGCCTCTACTGCTAGAGAGATTTTCTTAAACTATTAGTCAGAGCATGTCACTCCCCTGTTCAATAAAAGAAATTCAGATCCTTAGTCAAGCATTCAAGGCCCTTCAGTATCTGTCTCTAACCTCATTTCCAGCTTCATTTTCTGTGTCTTCCACTCATACATCCTTAAGTTCCAGCCAAATGAATCTAACCCCTGTTTGTGGCTGTTGAGTGTTCTACCTCTTTTCTTTCTTCAGGCTGTTACCTCTGCCTAGAATGCCCTTCATTCCCCACCCCCACACACACCAGTATGGCTTTTAAAATCCCACCCTGTTTTCAAGAATCAGGTCAAATGTCAGCCCTTCCATTAATCTGATCCCCCTTTGCCTTCCTCCAACTGAAAGTACCACGGTCCTTCTGTGAATTCTCAGAGGACTTAAATTAAACCTCTTCTTACCATTTGCATTTTGTCTGGGCTTCAGATAAATCCCACATGTATCTAACTATCCCTGTTCAACTGTGAGCAATTGGAGAATAAGGGCCAAGTCTTAATCTTATTCTATGTGTTCCCCCCAAGGTACCAGGCATAAAAGGGACTTCGGAGTCTTGTTGGAGCCCAGTGGGAATCTGTCTACACCACTTAGAAGCTGTATGACTTGGGTAAGTTTTTGAACCTCTCTGAGTTTCAGTTTCCTCCTCCCTAAAACAGGGATAATGATACTGATCTCACAGTATCATTATGAGAATTAAATAAGGCAACAGGAGCAATGCAGTAGGCACTTGCCTGGCACATTGTAGATGTTAAATAAATACTTCCTCTTCCCTCCAAATCATAGCTTTGAACAGGTGAAAAGAGAAGTAGAATGAAGTGAATCAGATGTTACCCGTGACTCTATTTCTGAGAGAACCTGTTTACTGGGCGAGGGAAGGAAGCAAGAGTAGAACCAAAGGCGATTTCTCCTCCCTTCCTGCTTCTATTACTTTCATTATTTTCTGTAATGAACATCTTTTATTGTTTAAGTTAGAAAGCATTGTTATAAATGAATGTGTGTGCTCAACTTATATTCATATTGATAAATGCTATTTTTCACTGACCACACATTTTCTAGGCTTCTTTTTAATAAATTTATTGATTTTATTTATTTTTGTGGCTGCATTGGGTCTTCGTTGCTGCGCATGGGATTTCTCTAGTTGTGGCGAGCGGGGGCTACCCTTCGTTGCGGTGCACGTGCTCCTCGGTGTGGTGGCTTCTCTTGTTGCGGAGCACAGGCTCTAGGCGCATGAGCTTCACTAGTTGTGGCATGAAGGCTCAGTGGTTGTGGCACACGGGCTCCAGACACAGGCTCAGTAGTTATGGCGCACGGGGTTAGTTGCTCCGCAGCATGTGGGATCTTCCCGGACCAGGGCTCAAACCCACGTCCCCTGCATTGGCAGGTGGATTCTTAACCACTGCGCCACCAGAGAAGTCTTCTGGGCTTGTTTTTGAGAGTTTCTATCCAAAGACTGTTGGCAAACCATCTGTAAAATGCTCATCTCTCTGAACAACCCTGAAGTTACCCAGATCCCCACAGAAATTCTTCTCTCCCCACATTGTGCATTCAGTTTCCTTTCATTTGTCTCCAGGGTGACCCCTGCAATGAGAAGTTTTCATTGCTGCTCTCTGCCAGGATTTGAAAGGGCACACGGGGCGTGTTTAATAACTTGTTTTTCCTGTTGGAGTGGGTGATGGACGAGATGCATTAAAGTGGTATTTCCTACCTGGATCATGTTGCCACAGTAGTACTGTTCTCCTTGAGCCAGGGTGAACCATCATACCAGGGATCCTGAGATATGCAGGGGCAACCCCAAATCCCAGAGGATGAGATGTGCAGGACAGGGGAGGAGGCCAGTGTGATTCCAAACAGTGATACAGCAGAAAGAACATGGGATGTGGAACCAGCCCCAGCTGACTTAGGTCCCAGCTCTGCTGCGTCTTTGTTTTGTGACTTGAGGCAAATGTCTTGTTTTGTCTCCCTGGTCCTCAGTGTGGTCCTTGGGAACTTGAGAATACAAATACCTTCTTCCTTGGGTTTTTGGAGGGTTAAGTGAAGGCCATTAAAGTTCCCAGTCATAGTATCTGTGCATGATGTAAAGGCTCAATGGATTAAAATCCCCTCTTTGCATCTGTGATTCCTCATCTGTCTGGAGAGGATTTCCTTTCAGAGGATATTGACATTCATGGGACATCCAGTTTCTGAGCAAGCACCCACCACGTGTGCCCAGATGATATGGAAGTACCTTCCTTTGCAGTCAGGGAGATGAGACTCTAGTGGAGCTTGGGAAAGGCTGATGAAATATTTTTAAGTCCTCAAGTCCAATACTGCTGGTTGGGCAGAGTGGAGTCCTGAGGCTGCAGGAGACTCCAGAAAGCAACCTGTGCCCAAGACCTGGCTTCAGACAGCACAACCTCAGTCCCTGAATGTTGACATCTTCCCTTCCTGGACGAAAGAAGGTTCCTGGAGGCCCAGGAAGGCTCAGGGGTCCCATTCAAAGACGCACAGCTGTTGCCTGTCATCAGGAACACAACGACCGTTTCTCGGACGAATGAGTGAACAAGTGACTGAAGACCATCACTGTCCAGTGGTCTTCAGAAGGCATCTGGGCCTTCCCACCCTGTCACAACCCATCCTCCCAGTCTGCTCTATTCATCGTCCTGAGGAGCAGCCCTGATTACTTCAAGCCTTTGCTCAAGCATCTAGAATCCCTTAGCATGGAATTAGCAACCTCATCTCTGATTACAGAGTTCTTCCTGGTGGGCCTAGGTTCTGGATCACAGACCTTTCCTCTCACAATCCTTGTGGCTTCCTACCTTCATGCCTTTGACCATCTTGGTTCCTTTCCTCGCCCTTTCTTTAGCTCAGGAGGCTCTTCCTCAGCATCTCCTGCCTTCAAAGTTCTAGTTGAACATGACCTACTTGGAAGGCATCATGTCCTGTGCTCCCAAAGCACTGCCTGCCCCTCCAGGTTGCTCCTTCACAGCCAGCTGTGGAGTGGAGCCATTTGTGTCTGTTACCCATTCAGATGAGCTCAGCAAGGGTGGGAGAAGTAGACTGATTTGTCTCCATGGCCCCAACTGCCAGCCCAGGGTTTGGCATGGAGGAGGTGCTAGGTACGCACTTGTTGAATGAATGAATGCATGAACAAACGAGCATAGTTCCTGATCACCTGCAAGGAGCTTGGGGCAAACAGGGCATGAGCTGGCTGCTTGATTGGGGTAATTGAGAGCATGAGTGGTGCTAAGATGCGTGGACTACAAGGGCTGAGAAGGAGGCTAGGCTCAGACGAGGAGTTTTAGCGAGAATCCTGACTAGCCTGGGGGTTGTGAATATCATGGGTGCCATGTGGAGGTGGTGGGTAGATATTCTAATGTCTGTTAACATGTAATGAATGCTTATGATGTACCAGCACTCCAATTGAATTTATCCCATGCCTTACTTCATTTATTCCTCATAATAACCCTATAAAGCAGGTCCAGTATTACCATCATTTATTATCATTCTCATTTTGCAGACAAAGGGGTAAAAAAATTCACCCACAGACACCCAGCTAGTGGGTGGTGGAGCTAGGAGTCCAGCCAGTTCTGTTTGGCACCAGAGTCTATGCTCTCAGCCACCTCACTATATTCATGTGACATCCAATAAACGGTGCTTTCACCTGCTACACAGTCTTGTCAGGGCCAGTCCCAGAGCCAAGACTACAAACTGGTCGATGATCTATGAGATGCTAAGAGAACAGGTGTCATGTAAATAGCTTAGATCTCTGCATGCCTGAGTACATTTGGATCTGTTTACTAAAGATTGTTTATGATGTTGTTTTACCCCATCTGGACTGCTATAACAGAGTACCATAGACTGAGTGACTTCTAAACAACAGAAATTTATTCTTACAGGTCTGGAGACTGGGACATCTGAGGTCAAGGTGCTGGCAGATGCGGTGTCTGGTGAGGACCCACTCACTGTCTTCTTGCTGTGTCCTCGTGTGGCGGAAGGGACAAGGGAGCTCCCTGGATGCTCTTTTATAAGGGCACTAATCCCATTCATGAGGGCTCCACCTTCATGACATAATCACCTCCCAGAGGCCCCACCTCCTAATACCATCACATTAGAGATTAGGTTTCAACATATGAACTTTGTGAGGGACACAAATATTTAGTCTAGAGCAAACAGTTTTAAGCATAGCTCATAAGTACAGAGGTCATCACAGTTTACCAACCTCTTTCCTTTTCCCTATCTCATTTGATACTGTGATGGTGCTGTGATGCTGCTACTGTTTTCCTCTGTGTTTTACAGATGGAGCTCAGAAAGATCAAGTAGCAGGTCCATAGTCACGATCTAGTTAGGTGGTTGGACTGAGAATTCAGTGCATGTCCATTGCTTTCTCTTACAAGTGCTGGGGTCTTGGAGGGTAGTTCGTTAATGACACCCCCTTCCCTGTTCAGATAAGAAAGTGGATGGAACATCAAGATTGGGAGCATGGCTTTTATCCTTGGGTAAGTGAGCTTACTGAAATTAAACCCTAGCATTAGACTGACTTAACCACCCTGTCCTAGCAGCTGGGGTGGGACAGGGCACTGGGTCCATGTGTGGGGCCCTTTGCCCAGGTTAGTCTTAGGGCATATGGAAGAGTAGAGAGTTCATGCTTCAGCAGGGAGGCTCAGTCTCAGGATGAAGACGGGAGGAATTAACTTGAGTTTGCCTGGTTGAGTTTTCCATAGTTGCCAATTGGGTAAGTCATTTCAGCCTCCCAGCAGGATTGAGGAAAGGGGCAGAAAGAGGCCGCTTACAACGTTCCTCCCATGGAAGGAACCAGGAAACATCGGGAAGTACATTAATCATGTACCTTCCTTGACAGTGGAAATATCAAGAGTAAGAAACAAGTGTTCCTACATAACAGTACGAATCACTGAAAATGCTAGACACACTGTCAGTGCTAGATTGTTGCAAAGAAAAAGTTTATCATGCCTGACTAGAAAGTTATGAATCCTTAGGAACTTAGGCTAGAATATAGCTGGTGAAGGGGACACAGTTTCCCTCAGTGCCGTTGAAAACAATCTTTAAATTTCCTTTCTGAGCATCTACCCAGTAAAGAATGTGGCAGAGAGTCAGGAGAAATTTTCTACCTGATTAAATGTGTTAGGAAGTTAAACAAGAGCTTTCCTGTAATTAGCAGGAAGCAATTATAGAAAACAATGGCTTTTTTTTTTTTTTTTTTTTT
This sequence comes from Delphinapterus leucas, assembly GCF_059928025.1. NCBI lineage: Eukaryota > Metazoa > Chordata > Mammalia > Artiodactyla > Monodontidae > Delphinapterus > Delphinapterus leucas. Next base: position 172,522,542 of record NC_143130.1, read on the forward strand.
GCGGTACGCGGGCCTCTCACTGTTGTGGCCTCTCCCGTTGCGGAGCACAGGCTCCGGACGCACAGGCTCAGCGGCCATGGTTCACGGGCCCAGCTGCCCCGCGGCATGTGGGATCTTCCCGGACCGGGGCACGAACCCGCGTCCCCTGCATCGGCAGGCGGACTCTCAACCACTGCGCCACCAGGGAAGCCCGAAAACAATGGCTTTTTAATTTGAAATACAAAGCTACAAAATATGAGAAAATTCTTTAGGCGTTTTTGATGGGAAGCTTGTCCAAAGTTTCAGAACTCTATCTCAGCTTGAGATGTTTGTCCTGAAGACAAATTTTTTAAATAATGTGGAAAGAAACATTCTATGCCTAGGAATATATTAGGTGAAATTTAACTAATATTATTTGAAAAATACCAAACTGTTCCTGGGTGTTTATGCCTTTAAAAAATCATCTTTATTGAGGTGTAATTTACATACTACAAAATTTACCAGTTTTAAAAAGTGTATAATTTTATGGGTTTTAACCAAGGTAAATAGCCATGTAATCACTAGTAATAATTATTAGTTAGAAAACTATCAAATTCTTTATAGAGCCGTTTTTGCCTTTTATAAATCTTCAAGGAATCGTTTGTTGTTCTCTAGGATTTACTACGTTTCGCTGATTTCATATAGAACTAGATATTTTATTAAGGGAGGGAGCCATTGAAAATTTCCCTTGCAGTCTGCGTGGACTTTTAAGTTGAAGCCATAAAGGAAGGGAGGCACAGTCTGTTGTAAAGGAGAGTTATTTGAAAGGGGAGAAAAAAGATTCACTTGATTACAAAATTTATAAACCTAAATTCATAAAGTAGCTGGAGATCCTGGAGCAGACATTGCTGTATTCAGCTCTGGAATGCTAGTACCCACACTCCACCAACATTCTCTCAGGATTTACGTTAACACTTTACAGTTAGGAAGTGCTTTCACAACCAGTTTACAGTTTAGAAAGTGCTATCGCCATCCATTAACTTATTTAATCTCTTCCTGCTTGTCCTGAAGCTAAACAGGCCCTCAGATGAATTCACTCAGAGTTGGATCATAAAAATATTCATCTCTGTTTGCCTGCATGTCCCTTGCCAAACATGGCTCTCTTAATGGCAAGGTGGACGGCTCTACTGCCATCAGGCTGGAAATTAATCAGTCACTATCCATCATTCTGTGGCTTCTGTCTCCATCGAACACTGGGTGTCAGGCCTGATGAACTAGGGATTCTGATCCAACAATAACTGGGAACTCCAGGCTCCATAGCCAGGTCCCTGCTGCTCTGGCTGGGTTTTGAGGATGTGTAACAGAGCAATGCAGGAGAAGGACCCAGAGTGAGTTTCGAGAAAAGAGTCTTTTGCTAAAGCCTAATTGTGGGGCCGAGGGAGACTCCTTAGGTGGGTAAAGGGTGGAAGTTAATACCCTCCCCATCTTCAAGGGTATACTCTGCAGGCCCAGGACACAGAAAGAGACGGACAGAAGGATCAGTGATGCCATTCCTCATGGCAACGCCCAGGTTCCTGGCTCCCAGGTGAAACCAGCTTACTACAATGAAGGCCTCTTGGGGGCAGTGATTTAGGAACCAGGGAACCTGGATCCCAGCGCCAATTCTGTCAAGTAGTTGCTATTCACCCTTGAACAAGCCTCTTGCCTTCTCTGACCTTCAATTGTATCATCTGTAAAAGGAGAAGAGTTAATGATGTGATTGCTGAGTGTCTTCTAGAACTGGAATTCTAGGATTCCATGGAAGGAGACCTAAGGGGTGGGGATATCTAAAAGTAGCTACAAGGTGGGTTGAGTGGTGGGCTGAAGAAGAGGGAGGCTGTGTGTATATTCTGTAGACGTAGAAATCTCATAAAAGCAGGACCCCCAGCTCCTTCTTACCTCTCAGTGACTCCACTCAGCTCTCTTTCTCCATTCTTCCTCTCCTTGGAACCTCATGGATTCCCCCAAATTGAGAGAGATTGCTCCATTTTGTAATATAACAGGTCAGTACAGGTGGTGAAGGCTTTGGAGCAGGTAGATGTTAACTCAGATACTGACTCCAACCCTTATTCTCTTGGCAAACAGCTTCTCCTTTCCGATCCATATCTGTGAAGGAGGATAACGCTCCCCATGTCACAGAGCTGTTGGGAAGATCAGACTAGATGGCATCTGTAAACACAAACTCAAACATAATGTGGTCCTTGGGGAAATGGCTGATTCTAGGGCTGGGGAAGGGAATAGACAAGGTGACCCTGGAGCATCTTGGAGTGTCAGAAAGTAAGGAAGTGCTAAAAAGAAAATCCACAGTGATGGGAGTATGCCAAAGGGATACAGCAGCCAACTGAAAAAGCTCCTGATGACCACAGCTGGAGCATCGAGATAAATAAAGTAGTATTGGATTATCACCCAGAGCATAAAATAAATAGCCATGAGTCCATGGTGATATAAGCACATGATTGACTAAATAAATGAGGGAGAAAAGGTAAATCTTGCCTACAGAAGAATTCCAAATATTTTATGTATCAATAGATCTTCCATCCTCAAGAAGGCAGAGCACGACTCCGCACTCCTCAAGAGTGGACAGCTCACAATGACTTCTGAAGGATGGCAGGATATGCCACCCCAAAGTGTACCATTTTGGCATAAGGATTATTCTGAGCTGAAGATAATTGAGAATAAGCAGATACAAGAAAAGCTCTCTGACCTCTCTCTATTTGTAGAAAAGCAGTGCATACATTTGTAAAGATGTCTCCATTCCCCTCTCTACCAGGAAGGACAGAGTTAATCGTAGGAGACAACTCTAGTCTCAGCCCCAAGATAGCACCAGGGAAATCTACATAACAAACTATATTAACTAGCCCTTATCTTCCATTAGTTCCCCCATATATTTGTGTTCCCACCATTTGCCCTCCCTATAAACTCAAAATCCTTTTCTTTGTCCTGTCACTTCTCTACAAAATTCATTGTTTTGTTAAAATGCTATAAAGCCCATGTTTTCTCTACAAAATTCATTGTTTTGTTAAATTGCTATAAAGCCCATGTTCTAATCACCCCTATGAGTTATTCATCACTGAGTACTCCCACTTGTATGCACGATGCACATGTTAATAAACTTGTTTTTCTCTTGTTAATCTGTCTTTTGTAGTCTAATTTGCAGGGCCTCAGCCAATGAAGCTAAGATGGGTAGAGATTTTCCTCCCCTAAACTTCCTTCTAAAGGGCACAGTGTGGAAATGTGCAGATGGGGAATGAATAATTTTGCAGTGGAGAAATCTAACAAGCATGACCCCTTGGCCAGGTGATCAAGGTCAGCATCAACAGTGATGTCACGTGGACAGTGTGTACCCTCCCCTGTTATGATGTCATGATCTCTGTGATCTTCATCCCTAAAGCCCGTAAGCCCAGCCTAATCATGAGGAAGACATCAGACAAATTCCAGCTGAGGGACATTTTACAAAATACTTGACTCCTCAAAACTGGCAACGTCATCAAAAACAAGGAGAATCAGAGAAACCTTCACAGCCAAGAGGAGTCTAAGGAGATGTGACAACTAAGTGTGTTGTGGTGTCCTGGATGAGATCTTGGGACAGAAAAAGAAGATCATTAAAAGCTAAGGACATCTGAACAAAGTTTGGTTCATTAATTGTGACAAATATACCACACTAATGTAAGATAATAATAGGGGAAATTGTATGCACGGTATATGGGAACCCCTATACCGTACTACCATTGCAATTTTCCTATAAATTTAAAACTATTCTAAAATTAAAAGTTTATTTAAAAATTCAGCAGACTACGTTCATTCAGTAAAGAGACAAACACTTCTGCACACTTTCTTAGGATCTCCTTGTATTCTCAAATAATAGATATTCATTATGAAGCTTATAATTTTGAAAGGTAACATTAATTTTCAGCTATTTAATTTCAGAGGGCAGGGATGAATGTAATGCATTTAGAAAGATACTGAAGACATCTTTGGTTCTAGCTGTGGTTAAAAAGTCATTGGCATTTACAATATCCAGGACATGGAAGCAACCTAAATGTCCATTGACAGAGGAATGGATAAAGAAGATGTGGTACATATATACAATGGAATATTACTCAGCCATAAAAAAGAATCAAATCATGCCATTTGCAGTGACATGGATGGACCTGGAGCTTGTCATACTGAGTGAAGTAAGTCAGACAGAGAAAGACAAATACCATATGATATTGCTTATATGTGGAATCTAAAAACATGGTACAAATGAACCTATTTACAAAACAGAAATAAAGTCACAGGTGTAGAAAACAAACTTATGGTTACCAAGGGGGAAGAGGGGGAGTGAGAGGGATAAATTGGGATTAACCTATACACACTACTGTATATAAAATAGACAACTAATAAGAACCTACTGTATAGCACAGGGGACTCTACTCAATGCTCTGTAATGATCTATATGGGAATAGAAGCTAAAAAAGAGTGGAAATATGTATATATGTATAACTGATTCACTTTGCTGTACACCTGAAACTAACACAAGATTGTAAATCAACTCTACTCCAATAAAAATTAATTTTAAAAAAATCATTGGCATTCGAGATGATGTTGGCTATAACAGTTGAAAGCCCAGACTTAGCCATTAGACAAAGCTAGCTTGAAATCTTATCTACTATCTGTGTGGCTTTGGGCAAATAGACTCACCTCTCAGGGCCTCGATTTCTCCATCAGCAAAATGGGAATAAAGTACCTGCTTTGCGTTCAACACTTTTGTGAATATTAAATGAGATAAAACACATGAAGCATCTTGTAAAAGCTGTAAAGCTCCTGGTCCCTGGTATGTGCTCCACAAATGAAAACTCCCAAGGTAGTCATGCCCAAGTCACTGCCGTCCCCTTCACGAGCACACACATCACTTGAGGGTCTTAATAAAGGGCCAATTTTGGTTCAGCAGGTCAGTGGCGTGTAGACTCTGCATCTCTCACAAGCTCCGAGGTGATGCCAATGATACTGGTCCAGGGACCCCAGGATGTCTAGTGAGGATCCAGTCTGTGGACCTGACCCTGACCAAGACCACTTGTTTTGGGGCAAGTGACTTTCCTCGCTGAGGCTTACTCTCCTGTCTGTAAAAGAAAAGAAATGAAAAAATAAAAACTAAGCACTTTTCTTTTCAAGAGCAATGGGTTTGCCTCTCAGTGTGACAAAACTGGTTTACCTTGGTGCTGTCCGGCCGCTGCCGCTGTACCACCAGGCTCTGGAGGCCCAGACAGCATCAACGGTACCTGCTCCCTCCATCAGTTTCTCAGGAGATGACGCTGCCTCCAGCCTCCCTGACTGCTTAAAGTTTGTAAAGATCATAGTGGGGACCTCTAAAAGGCTCAAGGGGGTGGGGGACGGAAAGCCCTAATTTTACAGATAACACGAAATGAAACAAATTGCATGATTTCCATCTGAATTCCCTTCCTCACGGCTCAGTTTTGACACGCAGGAAATAAATTGCCGTCAGCCCTACCCCAGACCAGCTGCTTCCAGTCAGAGCAAATGGATCGTGATTTAATGAAGACGCCACCTGTTACAGGGTAAAAATCCTAATTAACCAATATATAAATCAGAACAGAATTAGCCATCAAGTCATTAGAGTTCTATAACTGCTGAACGGAACGTGGAGTCATGACCACGTGGAACAGCCTTCCTCTAAGCAAACACGAGACTGAGAAGGGAAACCCATTCCTCACCTGGGATGCAGCAGCCCTGGCGGGAGGGGTCAGATTCTGCGGCATTAATCGAAATAAACAGCCGCTTGGTGTCCTGAGTAAGGAACATCCCTCCTATTTATTGGACACATCACAGTTTGCCAAATGCTTTCACACCAGGGGTACCTTGAACCCTCTGCCACTCACTCCATGGGTAGGGCTGGTGGTCAGAGCCACGGGGTTAGTGACTCACTCAGGAGCTCACAGCCAGAAAAGAACCAAGTCCCGAATCCAGGTCATTGGCTTCCAGATCCTGCCATGGCAGCTACCTCCTCCTTAGTGAGTATCCCCAAGGTGTTGTGTCATCCTAAATTATTGAGAGACTCTAATTACCAGAGGCTTCTGGCTCTCTGCAGGGTCAGATGCACTCTGCCTCTTTCATATGTTGGAGGGAAGACCCTAATGCCCCGAAAAGCTGCTTGAAGTTCTTCTCAGTACAACATTACAGATGGATTGAGGGGGAAGTGGGGGACGAGCTGGCTGGGAGACCGTGTCCATCTTTTCACAGCTGTACGGGCAGATCCTGTAGTTCTGTGCCTTGTACATAGCAGATAATAAATAGTTGTAGAATGGGTAAGAGAATAAATGAATGACCTTGACAAGTCCTTGCATCTCTCTTACTTTAGCCCTGGAGCTCTAGGGAAATATTAAGTTGCTCTCTCTTGCCTATAACACAAAGCCCTCTGCATATTATGTGTTTATCAAAAGTCTTTTTAAGAAGACAAGTTGTCTCACCAGATGATGCTCCCCCACCGCCCCCGCCAAGGCACAGACAAAGGAGCAGAAAGCTTTTGGCTCTATTGCTTGTCAGCCTGGAATTGTCCTACACTAGCCGCATTGCTAGATGCAGACGGGAGCTCATCCTCAATCATCCTCCCTACTGATTGTGTCCTTTTTCTTTTGGAAATTGTATCTTTTACTCATTTTACTACAGAAAGCTCAATGTTTTCCTTACTAATGGGTATCAGTTCTTTACAGAATAAAGACAGTAACTTTTTGCTGCAAATATTTTTCCTACTTGCTCTTCCCCCTCCATGCCCACATGCCATGTGTAGAAATTTTACTTTTTGCTGGAGTCTCTTTTTCCCATTGTTTTTCCTTGGGCTTTTTTTTTGTGTGTGTGTCTGTGTTGGGTCTTCATAGCTGCACGTGGGTTTTCTCTAGTTGGGGCGAGCGGGGGCTACCCTTCGTTGCGGTGTGCAGGCTTCTCATTGCGGTGGCTTCTCTTGTTGCAGAGCACGGGCTCTAGAGCGCAGGCTCAGTAGTTGTGGCGCACGGACTTAGTTGCTCCAGGGCATGTGGGATCTTCCCGGACCAGAGATGGCACCTGTGTCCCCTGCACCTGTGTCCCCTGCACTGGCAGGCAGATTCTTATCCACTGCACCACCAGGGAAGCCCTGGGCTTTTTTGCTATTACTGCTATACTTAGCAAGTCTTTTCTCCCCTAGATGTTGGATAAATATTCATTTCTAGTTCTTCCAGTGTCGCACTGATTTTCTAGTTTTTATCTTACCTCTGTAATCCACCTGGAATTGATTGTGATGTGCGGAGTGAGAAGTTTTCCTCTTGGTTTTTTATTTCTTCATTCTCCATGTGGCTGCAAGGACCCAGACGAGCACAACTTACAACCGGATACAACTGGATGCCATTGTGAGCCGGACTGGATCCTGGGACTTTATCAGGAATGTTGAGTGTCTAAAATTAGGTCTCTCTAGGAAAGGAAGTCTGAGTCATGTTAGTACAAATGGAAAAAGAAACAAGAGAAGGAATTAAATATGTTGTTTTTAGGTCCCAAATTTATGCTCGCTCATCAAGGTTCGAATCCAGGGCCATTTTTCCTGGGAGCCTGCCGATGCAGGCGACGCGGGTTCGTGCCCCGGTCCGGAAGGATCCCACATGCCGCGGAGCGGCTGGGCCCGTGAGCCATGGTCGCTGAGCCTGTGCGTCCGGAGCCTGTGCTCTGCAATGGGAGAGGCCACAACAGTGAGAAGCCCGCGTACCGCAAAAAAAAAAAAAAAAAAAAAAAAAAAAAAATATATATATATATATATATATATACAATACAGTATTATTAACTATAGTCACCATGCTATATATTACATCCCCATGCCTTATTTACTTTATAACTGGAAGTTTTTACTTTTTGACTCCCTTTACCCATTCTCCCACCCACCCCTGGCAACCACCAATATATTCTCGATATCTATAAACTTGGTTTTGTCGTCGTTGTTGTTTTTGAATTCCACTTATAAGTGAGATCACATGGTACTTGTCTTTTTCTTGTCTGACTTATTTTACTTAGCATAATGCCCCCAAGGTCCATCTATCTTGTCCCCAGATGGCAAGATTTCATTTTGTTTTATGGCTGAATAATATTCCATTTTATATAAAATTTACCATTTTGACCATTTTTAGGTGTATAGTTCAGTGGCATTAAGTACATTCACATTTTTGTGCACCCACGACCATCATTTATCTCCAAAAAGTTTTCATCTTCTCAAACTGAAACTCTGTACCCATTAAACATTAACTCCCCATTTCCACCCCCTCCAGCCCCTGGCAACCACCATTTGATTTTCTGTGTCCATAAATTTGACAATTCTAGGTTCCTCCTATAATATTTGTCCTTTTGTGTCCAACTTTTTCACTTAGCACAATGTCTTCAAGGTTTATCCATGTTGTAGCATGTGTCAGAATCTCCTACCTTTTTTAAAAAAATTTTTAAAATTTATTTATTTATGACTGTGCCGGGTGTTTGTTGCGGTGCGCGGGCTTCTCATTGTCGTGGCTTCTCTTGTTGCTGAGCACGGGCTTCAGCTGCGCGGCCTTCAGTAGTTGTGACTCGTGGGCTCAGTAGCTGTGGCTCTCAGGCTCTAGAGCTCAGGCTCAGTAGTTGTGGTGCACGCGCTTAGTTGCTCCGCGGCATGTGGGATCTTCCCAGGCCAGGGCTCGAACCCGTGTCCCCTGCATTGGCAGGCGGATTCTTAACCATTGCTCCGCCAGGGAAGCCCCAAATGTCCTACTTTTTTTTTTTTTTTTTTGTGGTACGCAGGCCTCTAACTGTTGTGGCCTCTCCAGTTGCGGAGCACAGGCTCCGGACGCGCAGGCTCAGCGGCCATGGCTCACGGGCCTAGCCGCTCCGCGGCACGTGGGATCTTCCCGGACCGGGGCGCAAACCTGTGTCCCCTGCATCGGCAGGCGGACTGTCAACCACTGCGTCACCAGGGAAGCCCTGTCCTACTTTTTTAAAGTAGAATAATCTTCCATTGTATATCTATACCACACTTTATCCATTCATCTGTCGATGGACCTTGGATTGCTTACACATTTTTGGCTATTGTGAATAAGGCTGCTCCGAACACAGGGGTACAAATGTCTGTTGGAGTCCCTGCTTTCAGTTCTTTGGGGTATATACCCAGAAGAGGAATTGCTGGGTCCTATGGTAATTCTATGTTTAACTTTTTGAGGAACCGCCGTACTGTTTTCCACGGCAGTTGCCTCATGGTACATTCCCACCAGCAAGGCACAGGGTTCCAATTTCCTGGGAGGTATTTTTCGTTACCCCAGCCCCAGCCAGGGTCTGATGGCACCCCTCTGGGCCCCAGAGCACCCCTCTTACCTCCCGTATTATTCACCACATGGCATAGCTGTTGAGCTGGTTCTGCATCATCACTGGGTGCTCTCATCAAGGAAGAGAACTTAGCTTCTTTATTAGCTGTTGTTTCTCCAGCCCCTAGCACAGCCCCTGCTCATAGATAGCCCTCAGGTAATCCGGGTTTAATGAGCGTTCAAACTCATGAATAAGTGGCACTCGTAAAGTTCCTTTGGGTGCCTGCCACGTGTGCCCAGTGTCTTCGTGACACTACCTCATGAATACTCACAGCAAACAATGACGGCAATGACGACTCACTTCATTCACCCACAAGGAAACTGAGGCGCAGAGATCTCAGGGACTTGACTACAGTTTCTTGGACCTTCAGTTTATGATGATACTACATGTCCTTACCTTGTTTTGAGCTTTCTTTTTCAGATGAGGGCACTGAGGCCCAGGGAGAGCCCCAAGGTCATACCATCAACCTGCTCTCAGGCAGACTCATGTTGCGCATGGAACCAGGATGCTTTAGGGATGCCAAGACCTTTATCTCTCTCCAGCTGGGCAGCTAGTGGGCGGGTCTTGCTAGTGATTGGCTCTCAGAAAACAAACGTTGGTCTGAGCCAATTTGAACTTGTTATACAGTTTGGTACAACACCACTAGACATGCCTATGGCAACTTTCCACGTTTACAAAGCACCCTTACTTTACTGTCTTGGCCCCGTTAGTTCGTCACCCTTGAATGTGATAAAGTCTAAGGCAATTGATGACAAAGCACCTGTGGGACTGTTTAAATGACCAGGATGCTCATCTATGTGTACAAAAGGAGAAGAAATTACTGACCTTGGGAATTCTATGTCCCCTTTTGTGATGGTTAATTTTACATGTCAACTTGGTCACAGAATGCCCAGATATTCGGTCACACATGATTCTGGGTGTGTCTGTGAGGGTATTTCTGGATGAGATTCGCATTTGTATCTGTAGACTGAGTAAAGCAGATTTCCCTCTCCAATGTGGGTGGGCATCAGTTAATTCGCTGAGGACCTGAGAAGAATAAAAAGGCTGAGTAAGAGGAAACTCCTGCTTCCTGACTGCTTGAGCTGGGACTCTGTCTTCTCCTGCCTTCAGACTAGAACTAAATAATTGGTTCTTCTTGAGCCATGAGCCTGACGGCTTTCAGACTGAACTACACATCGAATTGGTTCTACTCTGCAAAACCCTGACTAACACATCAGTATAAGGAGATGGTGTCTCTCCAGCATCCACTAGGGGGACATATGCTTCCCAAGTGACAACTACCGCCCTATGCCCAGTGCTTGCTGTTTATAAAGTGCTTCCACAGACCTCCAGTTTAATTTCCACAAAAACCTTGGGAAGGAAGAACTGGTATTTTCCCATTTACAAATGGGAAAATTGAGACCCCCAAAGGCTGTGATTTGCTCTTGACCCCACCAGTTTCCTGACTCCAGTTCCAGGGCTCTTCTCGTTTGGGGTTTGGCCAGGCTTGTTGGCCTTCCTCAGGTGTGGAGAACAGAGCCAGGTTGAGGTTCTTGGTTAGGAAGCCATCCCAAGACCTGGGACTTAGAAGCAGAGTTCTGGGCTTTATCCAATGGATCCAGTTCAGCAGGATAGAAAGTTAGGAGGCTGGGACCAGAGGGATATGGAATTGCTGGGTCCTATAGGGGATTCAGGGGTTCAAGGGTTCTGGGTGACAACATAGTTCAGGATGTAGCTGAACTGGGATGCTGAGATGGACAGGAGTGAAGACCATGCAGGTCGGCATGCATGATGCATAGACAAATGACTGCAGCAGGAAGGGAGAAGACATAGGGAGAGGTGGAGCCTGTAGCAAAGAGAGTGCTTAAAGGCCTTCACCTTCTGTTAGGAGCTGAATGTCCGTGTCCCCCCAAATTCATACGTCCAAGCCCTAACCTCCAGTGTGGTTGTATCTGAGATGGGGCACTGAGGGAGTAATTAAAATCACATGAGTGGGGCTCTAATCTGATGGGAGTAGCGTCCTGGTAAGAAGAGACACCAGAGAGTTCTTTCTCTCCCCATTAGCCCCCTTCCCTCACTTTCCTCCGTGTGCACACAGAGAAAAGGCCACGTGAGCACACAGCAAGAAGGCAGCCATCTGCAAACCAGGAAGAGAGCCCTCACCAGGAGCTGACCGTGTTGGTACCTTGGTCTGGGACTTCAAGCCTCCAAAACTGTGAGGAGATAAATACCCGTTCTTTAAACCACCCAGTTTATGGTATTTGTTATGGATGCAAAATTGAGTATCACACATTCCTTCTTTAAAACAAACATATAAATGTGTACAGGCTGATTCAGCCTGTGGCCCCTCTAGTCTGCAATCTGTTAGTCAGAGTCATTCATGGTGGAATTCAGGTGCCCAAATTCTCCATTAATAAAAGAATAGCCAGGAGCTTGGGAGATGGTTAGCAGGAGGGAAAGGCCATGGAACCATGGAGCCTGAGGATGTGATTCTTAAAAAGGTTTGTATGTGAAGTTGGTCTAGAGGGGGCTGCGGGGACTAAGAAGGATGCTCAGCCTGTCTCTGATCGTGACGTGAGAGCAAGCAGCGTTCATTGGAGGGGCCTGTCAGGGGAATGGTACCTGAGGGAGAGCCTGGCCTCAGGGTGGGATACAGAGGGTGGGCTGAGAGGTTCAGGGTAGATGGAAATTCTGTTCCACAGGAGGGGGTTCCAGAGAGCATGGGGAGAGGAATGGGGAGGAAAGGAGAGCAGAGGAAATTTGGGTCAGGGAGCAATATAGGGAGGTGGAGTGGTTTACAGGTGGGATGGTGGCCAAGAAGAGAGGGAAGGGAGAGGTTTGGAGGGCTTACCTACACCCAAGGGGGTTGATCCTGTACCCATGCATCAGAAACACCCCATGAGGGGCAACTTCTAGCCCATCTACTCCCAGAACAGTATCCAAAGCAGAAGGTCACTTTTAGGGCCTGGGCCAGGATGGAGGACGAGGTGGCAGAGGGATGGAACCCAGTGACAATGCAGGCATCAGACCCCATCTTTGCATCACCGATCAGACTCAGAAAGGCCCATGGTGGGGATAGGTCAGGGGTCTGGAGAAAGTGGCTCGATTCTAAGATGCCACCTACTCTGGGAGAAAGAGAGTGGGAGGAAGAGAGTGGGAGAAAGGCTGTCTCCACTGGGACCCCTGGGAGTAGGGGTGGGGCTGGATTCCCCAGCTAGGGGGTGGGGCAGGGGGCAGAGCCCTGCTGGACCAGAGGCTGAATGAACTCCAGCAGAGAGTTCTCATTTCATTCCTGCTGACAATGATTTCTGTTTTCATATTTTAATACTAAATTATGAAATATTTAAAACACCTATAAAAAAGTAAAGACAATGTCACAGCGTATTTTCTTTGAAGAAAAGTACTGCAGGTAGTACCAAACTTTCACCTCCCTCCTCCCAGAAGTTATCTCTGTATTGAAGTTAGCATAAAGCCCTCCTGCCCATATTTTTACACTTTCACAATTTCAAGATAAATATCAAAACAATTTATAGTAGTATCTTGTATGTTTTTCAAATGTACACACATAGAATCATACTGCATATACTCTGTGGCAAGTTTTAAAAATACACACACACACACACACACACACACACACCTGCCAGACCCAGGTGGTTTTTCGCTTTTTTTTTTTCATTGCAAACATAGACTTTATTTTTTAGAGCAGTTTTAGGTTCACAGGAAAATTGAGCAGAAAGTAGAGAGTTTCCCTATGCTTCCTGCTGCGCTCTGCAACCCACTACCTCTCCCACTATGGACAGCAGCATCAGTCCTAGGACTAGCCCAGACTCCAAGAGCTGGACATGCGCTTGGACTCATCCATCCTCAGCTATGTGGCCGGTCCAGTGGCCACCGCAGAAGGCATTCAATTGTTAGTTAACACCAGGGGCACGTACATTTGTTACAATTGCTGAACCAGGTGGTTTTAGAGGTGAATGTTTCCAATATTTAATGTATGCAAGGACTAGGGGTCCCTGGTGTATAGGGTCCTACCAGCCTCGTCACTGTGCCATCAAGACCCCTTGCACACTCTGTCTCCTCTGACATTAGAGGAGCCCCAGTGACTGAAAAAGCAACACTCGAACTCTGTTCCAGAACGAATGCATTAGGTCACTATGGTTCCCAGCTTGGGGGTACTACAGAGGCTATTTCCTCTCCCTGGAACAGCCTTCCTGCTGTCTGCATCTGGTGACCTTGCAAATTAAGGACCACGCCCCCTTCTCACAGATGTCCCCTTCACTGCCACCCTGTCTCATGAGCAGAACTGAGCCCTCCTGAGTATGGGGCACCTGGGATGAATGATAGAGAGTGTTGCTTCCTGAGCCCTTGGCATTCTAAGGGCAGGCAGGGGGAGTTCCCTGGTGGTCCAGTGGTTAAGATTCCAGGCTTTCACTGACGGGGGGGGCCCTGGTCTGATCCCTGGTAGGGGAACTAAGATCCTGCAAGCTGTGCGGTGTGGCCAAAAAAAAAAAAAAAAAAAGGCACGTGGGACTGTTTTCTGGAGACAGTCAAAGCCACTCCCTCTCAGGAAAATCTGGGCTGATTCCAGTCAGGCAACTGACTCTAATTCCTCCTGCCTTTGGACACTTTGCTGGGATAGCGTGGCCCCAGCAGGATGCCCATGAGGCAAGGTGAGTGACATCTTCCTTTCTTGCTTACCTCCTCGAGCCTCTTCTTAACGGGAGCTGCAAACAGGAACTGACACCAGCTCCTTGACACCCTGTCAGACTCGCTGAATAAGTGTGGGACCGGCAGGCCTGGTGAAATAATGGTATTTTTAGACGCTGGCTTGTGGAAACTTTTCTTTCCCCTGGTCGTGATATGTTTCCGATAACCTCTGTTCACTCTAAAGGACTCAACTATGTCTATCTCTGTAGAAAAAGAGGATTTCAGAGTCCAAAGTTACGTTCAAGACCATCTTCTTCCAGACTCCGACATTTCAGGTGAGAGAGGTCCCCTGATGCCACCCTTGCCCTCCCCCCCACAACTCCCAGTCTCCTTTCCACGTAGTCAAGAATGATCTTTCGGGCTTACCCTGGTGGCGCAGTGGTTGAGAGTCCGCCTGCTGATGCAGGGGACATGGGTTCGTGCCCCGGTCCGGGAGTGGCTGGGCCCGTGAGCCATGGCCGCTGAGCCTGCGCGTCCGGAGCCTGTGCTGCGCAATGGGAGAGGCTGCAACAGTGAGAGGCCCGCGTACCACACACACAAAAAGAAGAATGATCTTTCAAATTCTAAGCTGAATTCATTACACACCTGCTTAAAGTCCTTCAGAAGTTCCTCCTTGCCACTGGGATACAGTGACACCTCCTCTGTTGGTACCAAAGACCCTGCGTTACCTGGGCCCTGCAGGAGGCTTCTTCACTATAAGTATACTTACTGAAATTTTCCAAGCAGGATGTGTACCTCCAAGCCTCCTTGTGTTTGCTCTTTGCTGGTCCTCCTGCCAGCAACTCCATCACTGCACCTGTCCACTCGCCTTCTAGGCTAAGCTTGAAGGACGCCTCTTCCTGGAAGGGTTTTCTGACCCCTGCCCACCACCCCCCTGCCCCTGCCCAGCACCCTGGATGAAGCACATGCTCTCTCTCCAAGTTCCTGTAGCATCCCACAGGGTCCCTGTGTGGTGCTGGGATTTGAAATGTGTGTTTCATGTGTATCTTCCCCTTTCAACTCTGAGCTCCCTAAGGTCAAGGGTCTGGTTTTTCAACTCTAATATCCTCGTGCTTGGGGCAAAATTAACTCTCAGAAAAACCTTGTTCTTGTATAGGGAGCACAATAGCAGGATTCCCATGCCAGTGTGAATCCCACCACCTTGAATGCCTGATTCAAAAATGTGAAGACTCCACTGATAAGTTAGGCCACTGCATATGCCAGACTGGGGTTGCTCCAATATCTTCAAAATGCATAAATGGCTTTTTAGTCCTAACAAGGCTGTCTTACTGCCCCAGCCATGCTGGGAGCTCAGAGGTGGGGCTTGGGCAGCTTCAAATGAGACAGTTAAATAGGGCATTACTTAAAGCCACATGCCTGATAACATAAGCCACTCAGTACGGGGAAATCTTTACAAGACAGAAATCTCATTATCTTTAAGAGGTATAGAGCAGAGCGCCCTCTGTCGGTCATTTCTGGAATTGCATAGGGTCACATTCATTTTCTGATTCCCCGCACTCTGCCAAGGGTGGAGGTAAATGGTGAATAAGAAAGACGTAGACCTCCACCAGTGTGATAGGGAAAGCACTTCAACAATCTATTACAAGGGTGGTGAGTGTCCTAAGTGGAAACTCAGGATGCTAAGAGAACAAGAGTGCAAAGACCTCACCCGAGCTGCGTGGTCAGCTGGGCTTGGGGAGGAGGGAAATGAAGCCGATTCAGTTCACCTAATATTCACCAATTGACTGTTATATGCCAGGCATTATCATAGTTCTGGGGATACAGAGGGAAGAGGCAGAGCATCTTCTCCCAAGCAGTTCAGAGCCTAAAAGGGGAAGGAGGGCAGGAGACTTCAAATCTCTGATAACAGCAATGACAACAAAATAACGGCTATTAGCCATTTTGCATGATAGCTGTAATCATATAATATTCTAAGATTACAATCCCAATAGTCCTGTTCTCAGATGTGGAGCTACGTGATGTCGATATCATTATTTCTTTTGAAGTGTGAGGATTCGGGAGCCTCTTGGTTGACCCTGCAGCCCTGCTGTTTCCACTGCATCGTTCGTCTCTCCAACCTGATTAACTATAAAATACAGGAGTTTCTGGTGCACACGCTTCACCACAACCCGGTGTGACCAGTATTCCTGTGACTCTCTCTCTACAGATAAGGGACCCAAGACCCGAAAGGTCCTGAGCTTTGCCTCGGGTCCCACAGCTGTAAAGAGGGAGCTGCTCTAGAGCAAGGTGGTTTGGAAGGAGAACTTTGCAGTCAGACAACCTGCCGTGGGTGACCAGGCATGCGACCTTTGGCCCCATACCATTTTCTCAAGTTCTCCATCATCTATCTCATGAGATTGTCTTGAGAAGTTAAGGTAGTAACGCGTTCAGAGCCTGACACATCAAGCAGTCAACGTTATGTTATTAATTGTTATCATCATTATTCTCACCAACTCCTGGGGGGAACATTTTTTCCCCACTCCTTGTGTTTCCCTGTGAAGGGACTTCCACTAAGGTGAGACTCTTGGTCTCTCCCCCTCACTCATTCATACCTCCTCAGGGAAGGGGGGCAACCTTTGCCCGACTGGGCGCCTGGGAGAGGGAACCGCGCGTGCTGGGCCCAGCCCTTTCCGGGTCCCCTTTGAGAGCTGGTTGCTGGGACGGTACAGTAGTCTAATTCAGAGGTACAATTATCCGGATGTCTCACCACTGAGCCCCTTGCCTCAACCTGACTTTTCTTAGCTGAGGTTTGAAGCTCCCCTGTCTGGCTCCTGTGTCTTTTCTCTGTGATGTGTTCTGAACTTGGTGTGGAAAACCAAAAAGAGTCTTATTTACCAACTCCTCCAAACCTCAACCTTAGGCAAAAGTGAAATCCAGTCCTTGTCCTGCAATTTCTCACTCTGCTTTTGCTGCCTCTATAGGATTTCTTCTCTTTCTGCCTAAAGATCTACGGAAGCCTGGACTTGCACTTAGAGTCACCCCAGAACTCAGGAGCCTGGACAGGTCCTGGGAGGTAATCAGCCCAAGGCCATGACTCCTCAGGAGATGGGAATTGGGACTAGGGCGGGGCTGGGATCCCAGGAAGATAGCTGGTCAAGGATGGAGATGGACCCAACTCACAGACCCTGCCTGGGTCCTTTCCCCCATAGGAGCTGCCTCCCAGCACCTGGGTGGGTTGCAAGCTTTCCTAGGCTTAAGCTGGGGAATGACCTGCCTAGGTGTCAGGTATTCAATCAAGAGAATTAAATCATTAGGGATGAGGGGTGCTGGCGGCGAGAATGAATAAGGCGGGAGAAGGAGGTGCCGAGGCCCCCAGGGGGCCAGCCCCTCCAGCCCAGGCCCCGGTGTGCAGGTCAGCCCTGCCTGCTGGGAACAAGAGGAAGCAAGGTCTTCATGGCTATGCTGGCCGCATTCCTCCAATCCCTCACAGTGAAACCCCTTTATAGAAAGTGAACTGAATCTCTGACTGATTTGAAGCTCTCAGCCCAGGCCTGCCTTGTGCCTCAGGGAGTATGAGGGCCGCACGGCTATTGTCCTGACAGCAGTCCTCCCGAGGCTGACTCCCACCTACCCCTCGAGCTACACGCCTGGCCCCCTAGGCTCCTGCCCACTGCACAGCAGTCGTGGGCACTATCAGGACACTGTGCCTTTGCTTATGCTGTCCTCTCTGTCCATAGTGCCTTTCCTCCTGCTTGGCCTGGACAACTTATACTTAACCATCAAGGCTCAATGCAAGTCTCTTTCTGGTGAAAGGTGAAAGCATTCTCCAACCTTCCTTTCTCTGAGGTTCTTCTTTTTTTTTTTTTTTGGCAGTACGCGGGCCTCTCACTGTTGTGGCCTCTCCCGTTGCGGAGCACAGGCTCGGGACGCGCAAGCTCAGTGGCCATGGCTCACGGGCTCAGCTGCTCCACGGCATGTGGGATCTTCCTGGACCGGGGCACGAACCCGCATCCCCTGTATCGGCAGGCGGACTCTCAACCACTGCGCCACCAGGGAAGCCCCTCTCTGAGGTTCTTTTGCCACAGACCCCACCACTGCCCTATTGCGTTACTTCCTGTCCCATAAATCCTTGCCCTGACCCTGAAGGCATTTGAGTTGCAACCCCTGCTGGAGTTCTGCCACAGTGAGCTCTTTGAAGGGGTGTGTTCAAAGATGTTTCCCTGTATTAGTCGGGGTTCTCCAGAGAAACAGAATCAGCACAATGTATACATAAAGAAAGAGATCTATTATAAGGAATTGGCTCACATGATTATGGGAAATGACAAGTCCCAAGGCCAACAGTCTGCAAACCAGAAATCCAGGAGAACCAATGGTGTATTCCGGTCAGAATGTCAACAGGCTTGAGATCCAGGAAGAGCCAATATTTCAATTCAAGTCTGAAAGCAGGAAAAAAAAAAAAAAGTCCCATCTCAAAGGCAGTCAGGCAGGGGGACTCCTCTTATTCATGGCAGGGACAGCCATTTTCTTCTACTCAGGCCTTCAACTGATTAGAAGAGGCCCACCCACATTGGGGAGAGCAATGTGCTTGACTCAGTCTACTAATTCAAATGATAATCTCATCCAGAGACACTCTCACACACATACCCAGAATCATGTGTGACCAAATATCTGGACACCCTGTGGCCCAGTCAGATCAACACATAAAATTAACCATCACATTCTCCAAGATCCCCTTCTCCTGATTGTTTAATCAAACACACATCTAGGTATTGTTGTGAAGGGATTCTGCAGATATAATTGAGGTTAGGGATTTTAAAATAGACTATCCTGAATTATCTGTGTGGTGTCAATCTATTCATATGAGCCCTTAAAAGCAGAGAATTTTCTTTGGCTGGAGTCAGAGAGATGCAGCAGAAGGGGAAGTCAGAGAGAGTCCAAGTATGAGAAGGATTTGATAGGCTGTTGCTGATTCTGAGATATAGGAGGCCACATGCAAAGCCCAGGGAAGCCTCTAGGAGCAAAGAAGGCCCCCTGTTTATGGTCAACAAGGAAATGGGGACCTCAGTCCTACAAACACAAGGAATGAAATTTTGCCAATGACCTGAATAAATGCAAAAGCGAATTCTTCCCCAGAGCCTCCATAAGGATGTGGTCCTGCTGACATTTGATTTTAGCCCAGTGCTGGATTTCTGACCTAAAGAAACTGTGAGATAATAAATGTACGCTGTTTTAAGCTGCTAAGTTTGTGGTAATTTGTTATGAGAACAATGGATAATGAATGCAGGGGA
Organism: Delphinapterus leucas; assembly: GCF_059928025.1. Lineage (NCBI taxonomy): Eukaryota > Metazoa > Chordata > Mammalia > Artiodactyla > Monodontidae > Delphinapterus > Delphinapterus leucas. The sequence goes on from NC_143130.1 coordinate 172,541,774, forward strand.
GGTCCATGCCTTCCTCATTGCCATACACCCTGCACCTTAACATGGTGCCTGACACACAGTAGGTACTTGCTACATGTTTGTCAACTGGCTGGATTACAAGGCAACGCCCAAGTGACAAAACCTAGCCCTGCTTGCCCTTGGAGGGAAGGCTCAGAATAGGAGAAGCTGGTTGACATCAAGTTGATGGACAGCCCAATTCAAATCTCTAGTCAGGAAAACTTGGGCGAATCATTGTTTTCTGCAGAAGATGACGCCTTGGTACATGTGTTCCATAATTTGTGGAGATGGGTTCCAGTTTATTGCATTTCTCATGAGAGGAAAGAAAATTGATTTATCTTCACAAGGTCTTCTTTTTCTTTTCCTGATGGTGACGAATGTCTGCAGCTCCATCAGAAGATGGCAGATGAAACATAAACTGTGGGTTGTTGTGGCAGAAGAGTCCTGACCCTTCAGGATCTAACAGTTTAGGAAGAATGTTATCATGCCCACAAGTAATTATACTACAAAGCAGAGATGTCATAGGATGAAGGGCAGGGCAAGAAGCCTGGCATAGCAGAAAGCATCGTGGACTGGGAGCCTGAAAACTTGACGCCTGAACCACTCACTCCTGGTTGCATGACCTCTGAGCCTCGGTTTCCTTTTTAAATGAATCTCTCCTGGTTTCTTCCGGCTCTAGGAATCTGATGATATATATACCAGAAAATTCTGACCTTGGCTCTTAGGAGGCCCCAGTGAGGCTCAATCTGACAAGATGGTACCAATTCATACATTATTTCAGCTAGAAAAGAATATACATATTTCAGAATTTTGAAAAGTTTTAAATTTAAGGATTTAAAAAAATTAATAGATTTTTTTCTAACACCTCCAAGACCTAAGTAACTGGAAAAGACTCTAGAGATCAACCAGCCCAGTGGTTTTTTAACAAAAATATTTAAAGCTGAGAAATGCTTTCATCAAGTTATCACCCAAGAGCATTCCCACAGGCACTGAGTAAGAAATGCCTAGAGCTCTGTGAAATAGTTTGAAAATCGCTGGTCTGGCCTATTTTGAAAACAAAGAAATGGAGTGCTAGAGGGGTTGGGTGATTTGTACAAGGTGAGTGGCAGTCAGGACTTAGATCCACGTACTTGACCCCAAGACAGCGTTCAATCCATGACACTCCCCCCCACGCCCACCCCACCACCACAACTAAGAAGATAAGACTGCTGGGGTAGGAAGCTACTTCACTCTCACCTTCCTTTTCTCTTTATTTACAGGCAGAAAGAGACAGATGAGAATATGGATTAGGGTCATTATCCCTCAGCATATGTCATTGCTAATAAGTGTGTTCTTTGTAGATTCATTAATCCGCTGTTAGGAGCTGAAAATGAGGATTTCAGATGCTTGGTGATATCCTAGATGCTCTGAGAACCAAGTCCCCCTGGACAGAATGTTCTTTAATCTTTCTAAATGGTCTGTAATGGAAGCTCTGGGTCTGGCATAGGGAACACAGTCTATTATAACTTATTGATAAGATTTTTTAGAACAGGTTTCATTAAAAAGTGTCCCAAATGACATAACTGAAGCTTATTCTCTATTCCATGGTGACGTTTTGAAATGTAACTTTAAATGGTTCTCCCTTTGTAAAAAGTTTCTTAAAAAGAGGATTGTTGACAAAGTAGCAATGGTCTAATTTTAATACATATTTTAGCAATACAATTTAAAATATCAATGATGGTTTATGTGAAATCTTATTTACTTTAGAGTTGTATTGTACCTTAGGTATTACCTAGGTTGCCTCTGTTTTCAGAAGAGAAAACTGGGACCCTGAGAAGGTAAGTGGCTTTTCCAAGATTGTGAGGCAAGTTTGGGGCATAACTGAAACAAAAGTCCAGCTCTCTTGGCATGTGGACCAATGAGCTGTCCCTGAAGAACACACCCAAGGCAACTCTCAAGTAGTAATCGGAAAAAGGAAATTCTTTATTTATAGGAGAGTGGTTAAGGGCATAGCCTTTGTAATCCGACTCTGTAATCTTGGGCAGGTTACTTACCTCTTTAATTCTCACCTTTCGCACCTATAGAATGAGGGTAATAAATGCACCAACAAGGTAGGACTATTGTGGTGTTTAAGTAGTACAAGGCAGGTAAACATAGAATTCTTGACATGGTAAATGTTATTTATGACTGTTATTATTATTAACTTGTTGAGTTTTATGTGTTGTCAACATGAATGTTTGCAGAGAAACTTGCTTCTCTCTGCTCCAGTTCATGATAAATTCCTATTTCTTAGCATGTCAAATGCTGGATTTTGTAAAATCTGAGAAAAGCATATATTCCCTTGCCACCCAAGATCAACGTCCTCTTGGTGGATTACTTTCTATGTTTGCTATAGAAGGCTAAAAGCTAATTCTAAAGGAGCAGAAGAGTTGGCCAATTCCCTTCAACAAACATTTCCTGAGCATCCCCCCTGTTCTGTTAGGCTGTGTAAAATGCAAAGGCAGAGAAAAGACATGGTTCCTGGGCTCCAGGGGCCCTAAGATTGTGGAAAAACAGACATCTCTAAGTGTCTCTGATGCAGGTGTTAAGGCAAGTGTTCCTCTAGAAGGAAAAATAAAGCAAAGTGGGAGTTGATCTTACAGAGTGAGAGAGAATCATTCTAATAAGACATATGGAAAGATCTCTGAGAGGTAGGATTTGGCTCAAGTTTTAAAGAGTTGGTAGAACTTCAACAGGTAGGCAGCTTCTTAAGATAACTCCCAATGACCCCACCTTCTGGCAACCACAGCCTTGTGTGATCCCCTTCCCTTAAGTGATTTTCTTCTAATGAATAGAAAACCACAGTGTGGCGGGGAAGTCACTTCCATGATCAGATTACAAAAGATTCTGACTTCTGTTTTGCTGACTCCCTTTACTGATGATTTTGATGAAACATGTTGCCATTTTGGGGAGATCCATGTGGTAAAGAACTGGAGGCATCCTCTGGCCAATAGGCACCTAGTAACTGAGGCCCTGAGCCCAACAACCCTAAAGGAACTGAATCCTGTCAGCAAGCATACAGATGAGCTTGGAAGTGGACCCTTCCTCAGTTGAGCCTTCAGATTAGACCCCAGTCAGGTCTCAATTATAGTCTTGTGAGAGATCCTGAACAAAGGTCCCAGCTAGGCTGTGCTGATTCCTGATCCACAGAAACTGAGATAGTAAATGTGTGAGGTATTAAGCTGCTAACTTTGTGCTAATTTGTTGTGCAATAGATAACTATTACAAGTGCCTATATGGGCAAAGGACACTACAGCAATGAAATACCCTGAGCCATGGTCCAGGAAGCTATTGCCTTGTCTGTCACTTGCCTTATGGGATTGTCTTGATGAGAAGGTGAGGCTAAGGCAATTTGTACTTCCTGGGCAGTAGATTTGTGGAATAGCAATCAGACTCATGTGGCTGGACCATAATGCTTGTGGAGAGACACAGCAGCATATGAGGTTAGAATGACAGGCTATAGCTAAACTGTGAAGGGCCCTCAATACTCAGCAAAGGACTGTAGACTCTATGGGGAGCCACTGAGGGTCTTGAAGCAGGGAAGTAACTCTAATAGAGTTTCTCTACTGAATATTAACCTGATGCTGTGTGCAGGACAGAATGAAGGGAGACAACTTGGAAATGGCTGCAAAATCCCGGGGAGAAGTGGTAAAGGCCTGAACTCTGACCAAAGAAACAAACGATGCCCCCAAAACATACCATCATAGAATTCTCATTTGTGTTGGAAGTTCTCTGAGCATTCCCCTGGTTTATGAGGCAGGAACTTTATCAGGCATTTATTTGACCTCCAACCCATTTTCATTCCACACGCAGGGGCAAGCTCATATTGGAATTGAAAACAATCACAGGCTTGACTTTGGGGACATGGAAGGAAATGTACCCAAGAAGGGAAAATGGGGTGATAGGCTATTTTTCAGCTTTCCAGAGAAGACCAATTTATAAACCTTAATAAGAGCGCCAGAGTTCCATGCTATGTCTTCTTTGCCTTCCAATGTCCTGGTTCTCAATCTAAGGACCCCAGATGCCTAGGGGCCCGTGAAGGAGGATTTAATGGTGTTCAAATCTATCCCAATATTTCAAAAAACACATAGATATCCCGGTAGTTACTCACAATAAAGCAACCCAGCTAAGAAGGAAGGCCAACTCACTTTGGTTGAGGCTATAAATGTAAACAGTGCAGCGTGGCAGTTCTGGGTGGCCAATTAGAATTCCTATATACTTTTTTTGGGTAATAACTTAATTTTTTTCCTCAGAAATAATCCATTTATTAACAAACAATCCTAAGTTCCATTGTAGATATAATATGCCATATTCTTTGTCCAGCTTTATTGAGATAGAATTGGCATATAACATTGTAGAAAACATGTTGGTTTGATACATTTATATGATTACCAACGTATCATCAGTTAACATCATATAATTACCATCATGTCACATAACTATCGTTTCTTTTTGTGGTGATAACATTTAAAATCTACTCTCTTAGCAACTTTCAAGTATATAATACAGTACTCTTAACTATAATCACCATGCTGTATATTAGATCCCCAGAACTTATTCACCTTGTAACTGGAAGTTTATATCCTTGAACAAAATCTCCCCATTTACCCCACCCCCAGCCTGTGGGAAGCAACACTCTACCTTCCTATATGCTTTTAATTAACGAAACTAATTAACACATCAGAATTGGAGGATGTTTGGTGGTAGTAGCCTAATGTGATGGTCAATAGCACGATAAAATTCTGGCTGTGTTGCTTGTCAGTTGTGTGTCACTGCGTGATTCCTCAGTGAGATGCTTTTTTTTTTTTCACCAGCAAGCTAGGGCCAATAACTGCTGATTTTAGAATTGTTATTTAGGATGAAAAGGAATAATATATGCAAGTTTCCTGGCACTCCATAAATGGTAGCTATTTTTAAAACAATTGAGTAAAATATAAAATATTCTGGCAAAAGGAGATTGGAATAAAAGAAGCTGTCTATGGTTCTGAAAGGTCAATCACCCCAGGTTTGCCTCTTCATGCCAGGGGCACTGGTTCAGCTGTCTTAATTTCTCTCATGGACTCTTTCTTCAGCCTCTCGGCCAGGTTTTCTTATAATAAGTTTTCTCACCTTGGTATAATTCTCTCTCTATCCTTTTGCTGGAGTGACCTCTTAAGGTCATGGACCTAGTCATCTCATGCCCTTGGCAAACCCCTTCCAGAGCATACAAGACTCTTCAAAATAGAGTAGCTTCGGACTTCCCTGGTGGTGCAGTGGTTGAGAGTCCGCCTGCCGATGCAGGAGACGCGGGTTCGTGCCCCGGTCCGGGAAGATCCCACATGCCGCGGAGCGGCTGGGCCCGTGAGCCGTGGCCGCTGAGCCTGCGCGTCCGGAGCCTATGCTCTGCAACGGGAGAGGCCACAATAGTGAGAGGCCCACGTACCCCCCCTCAAAAAAAATAGAGTAGCTTCTTGCCTGTCTAGCAGCCTCTCTCCTTAATTCCCATGCTGTCCTCTGTGTCCTAATCTCATTGAGTCTCTCATCATTTGTTTCCCAGATCTGACCCTTTAATACCTCTATGCCTTTGTTCATGCTGTTCCCTCTGCTTATAATACTTCCCCTCCTTCTTCATTTGGCAATCTCCAGCTAATTCTCAAATGTCAATTCTAATTTGACTTTTTCTGTGTTCATTTTCTCCACGCCTCAAAGAGATGTGGCTCTTCTTTCATCTGCCACCTTCATCAGACTCGATCATATTCCCATGATAGCACTTGTCTTCTAACAGTTCTATCTCTTGCAACAGAATACGAACACTTTGAAGGCCAAAGATGATGTTTTATTTACCTTTGTGTCCCCAGCACAGGAGGGTATTTAGTACTGATCAATGAATGAGTAAGTGAAGTTACCTCTTCCCCTGGCCCAGCCCTACTTTTGCCCATTGGAACCCAATGCATTCTTCATGGCTTCTTCAGTATCTCCAAATAAATTGGCCTCTTTGTGAGCACTTAGTATTGTATTTTGGCTCATGGCATACCCACTTGCTTTAGGTACAGGTTTTATCTCCAATACATGATTTTATTTATTTATTTATTTTTTGCAGTACGCGGGCCTTTCACTGTTGTGGCCTCTCCCGTTGCGGAGCACAGGCTCCGGACGCGCAGGCTCAGCGGCCATGGCTCACGGGCTCAGCCGCTCCGCGGCATGTGGGATCTTCCCGGACCGGGGCACGAACCCACGTCCCCTGCATCGGCAGGCGGACCCCCAACCACTGCACCACCAGGGAAGCCCATACATGATTTTTTATACTATGTTTTGTTTAATAAATGTGTGTAAAAAATAAGAAAGTCATTTACAATCAAGTTCTAATAGAAACACACATGGATTTAGAGCTGGGGTAGTATCACTTCACAGGTGAGAAAACAGAAATCAGAAGAGAAATGGTTCTCCCAAGTAGCACAGTAGTGGGTTGCAGAGATAGGATTAGGACCCAGGTGTCCTTTCTCCAGGATCTTACTGTCCACTTTCACCAGGCTTGCAGAACACAGAATTGATGCCTTAGCTTAACTGTCTGTACTATTTTAATTATAATTTTATTATTATTAACAGCATTTAAAAATTATGTAACATAGATAGCTAGTGGGAAGCAGCCGCATAGCACAGGGAGATCAGCTCGGTGCTTTGTGACCAGCTCGAGGGGTGGGATAGGGAGGGTGGGAGGGAGACGCAAGAGGGAGGGGATATGGGGATATATGTATACGTATAGCTGATTCACTTTGTTATACAACAGAAACTAACACAAGAACGTAAAGCAATTATACTCCAATAAAGATGTTAAAAAATATATAAATAAATAAAGTAAAAAAAAAATTATGTATCTTTTCAGAACCAATGACAGGGCTCCTGGATAGCAATGTTTCTTTCAGCTGAAATTCAACACCAGGAGTCAATATGGCTTGTTGTCTTTGAAAGGACACGTGATTAATGAGAGACCCAATGATGCTGACGTAGGTGGACACGTATGCAGTATACAAACAATCACAACAAAGACCATTGGGCACAACAGAACAAAACAAACAACATGCTTGGAACAGGCTTGGAAAAGAACACAGGATTTGAAGTCAGAAGATCCATGCTCAGGCTTCATTCTGCCAATTCCAAGATGTGTGACCAGAGGCCAGCACTTAACTCCCCCAAGCCTGTTTCCAAATGTGAAAACTTGTAATGGAAAACTCATTGCCTGACTATACCAGAGCGAGGACATTTAGTAGATGCTACTTACTACATAATGCGTGAAAGATACAAGACAATTATCGGTGTAAGGTGCTGTGCAAAAATAATTGAATTAAAGAACACAGCTCATCAGCCTTTCCCCACAGACCTGCAGACAGAGATCCCATCCTCTCCGCTAGGGTGCAAACAAGAAATGTATGCTTGTTCTCAACTCGTCTCTCTAAATCCCCACAGGAAGCCCCACCATTATACCCTCTCAATTGCACTCTTATGTGGTTCCTCCTATTGTGACACCCACTTTCCTGCCCGGGGTGTGATCATGAACGTCTGCAGCCTGGACCCTCGCAGCGCATATCCTTCTGATCCAGCCCTCCCCAAGATGTAATGCGTGCAGACATCGCTTGGGGTCTGGTTAAAATGCAGGCTCTCATTCACCGGCAGTGCAGGGTATATCCCGAGAGGGGCCAGCGCTGTTGGTCCATGGACCATATGTACAGGAGAAGGGCTCCAGTCAGTCTCCTTGAACCCAGCCTTGTACATGCCTACCACCCAGTCTCCACACTGACCACAGAGAAATCTTTTCAAGGCATAAATACGATTATGTCACTGCCATGCTTAAAAAGTCTGAGTAGGCAGATTCAATGTCAGGATTCTCAACACTGGCTGCAGATTTCAATCACCTGGAAAGTTTTAAAAAAGCCCAGAGCTCAGGCCCCAGTACAGACCAACTAAATAAAGCTATTCAGAGGTACCAGGCAAAGGTATTTTTAAAATAGCTCCCCAGGTGGGTCTAACCATGGCTCCAAGGATTCTTCCAACACAAAAACTTACAACTTACCCCATCATTTAACCATCATGATAAGCGCAGATAGATTCCTTATTCCCAGGTAAAGAAGCTGTGGCCCCAGTGGGTTAAGTGCCTTGACGTTGGGCCCTAAGTGCTCCATCATATGACGAGGTGGAAGGAAAGGAGAAAGCGTGACCTGCAGGAGTCCCAGTTCCATCATCCCATGAATATATTTGCAATTGCTTTCAGCATCTCTTCTAATTATTCCCCAAGCCACCATGGCCTTTGATGAATTGTGGAAGAGATTGCTTGGCATTTTCAACCAAATGCTCTGATGCTTGAACACGGCAGTGGATGGAAAGTGACAGCACGTTAGCAGTCACTGCATTACCTCTGCTGTCACAGCTCACTCCTCTCTGCCCACAGCGTGGGCTGGGCTTCCCATCTCACAGAGCAGAGAAAAATGCTTCCAAAAGGTGATGCGACATCTCAAAATGTCAGACTGCCAGTTGCCACTGTCAGCTTTTATGGCCCATGGTATCTATCAGATGGAAACAATTAAGTCCCCAGAGCATGGGATCTCCCTCGGAGCTCAGGTGGACAGCAAAAAAATGTATATGAGTGAGGAGTGTTGTAGCATGTACTGGGCTGGCACCTGGCATCAGGACCTCTTCCCATGAGGTGGGCACCTCACACATGTGATCTGTTTAATACTGAATGCGGTTCCAAGAATTCTGCACTGGGTCCTCACTTTACAGATGAGAAAACAGGCTCAGAGCAATGAGGTGGTTTGCCCAAGGACACACAGATGGGAGAGGCAGGGCCAGAATCAGCCTGCGGCCAGATGCCAAACCTGCAGTTTCTGGTACCCAGAACAGTGTGAAGTACAGAGAAGATACATAATCAACACGTGATGGATGAATGAGTGAATGAGTGACTCAATGAGTGAACGAATGTCTCATGACATGCTGCCTTGAAGACAGCCTCCACCAGTCATTAGTTATAGCACCTCGGGTAGGTAACTTCACCTTGCCTGGCAAGGATGAAATACCTGTTTTTATCATCGGTGTTGGAATGGCTGATAAAATGGGTTTAAATTGCTGATACTGAGATCAGGGTAAAGGGAAATATCCAGGTTCCAGGGGACAGTGGTCCAAGAGCTCTTCTCTTCTCTGGGCCTCCAGTTCCTTATCTATAGAATAGGAGCGTTGGATGAGACGGACATTGAAATCCTCTGTTTTACAGATATTCTAGGAGCCGGTAAATCTAGTAATGCTTGTTGATGTGCAAACAGTAAAGGCCTTGAAGGCTTTCTCCCCATGGCCCTAGTGCACCTTCACCAGAGTGCCTTTGCTTGCACAAGGCCTGGATAAAACAGAAGGAGGTTGAATTGGTGTCTGGCTCCCTCTGTAGCCCTCTGGGCATCATCTGTTTCCTGCTCTGGGCATTATTTCCCTTCTCTCACGGCTAAGTTCTCCTTTGCCAGGCCCCCAGCCTGGCAGTTAAGGCCCCAAACTTTCCTTTCAGCATCATCTCCCACTGTTCCCCTTCCTGGCCCAGCCCAGGCCACCTGCTCCCCACGTGGTCCTGCATGTTCCCATCTCACTGCCTCTGCCTGGACTGCGCCCTCAACCTGGAGTGCTCTGCCCGCTGGTCAAACGCCTCCCCTCCACTGAGCTCCCCAAATCCTCCTTGTTCCTGTAGCGCTCTGTCCCACATTAGACATCATTCATCCATTCACTTATACATTGACTCTCAGTGAGTCTCTTGAGCGCTTGGTCTGTGCCAGCCACTATGCTATACACTTTTCCTCTGTCATCTCATTGAATCCTTTCAACACCATGAACCTGGTATCGTAACTATGTGCCTTTCACAGATGAGCAAACAGAGGCACAGGGAAGCCAAAGCCACCCAGCTCATATGTAGCAGAATTTGTGGATCATGTGGTCTCCCCACAGATCCCAAGTTAGCCCCCTTGTCTAGCACCTCTTCTGCCGGATCCTGGGCTGCCTCAGAACAGGCACTGTCATTCAGGCACCCAACATTCATTCAACAAGTATCCACTGAGCACCTCCTATGTGCCAGACCCCATGATGGTCACGGCAGTTCTGATGGGTGCCATATGGCCTCCCACTCCTGTGGGGTGCCTGGCCCCGGGCTTGGCTTCGTAAAGGATGCTCTGAGGTTTCTTGCCGAATGGCAGGGCTGGTAACACTATGTGAGAAGAAGAGTTCAAAGCTGACGATGGCTGCAGGTATGAAGGTGATGCACAAGGGGTGTGCTGCCCATCTGTGGGCTCTGCAGACACTGGAAAGAGGAAGCTGATGGGGGCAGATGGGTGTTCAGAGACAGGGAGGCATGGTCTCATTGACAAGGCGGGGAAAACCAAGGTGAGGGTGCAGGAAGACGAGCCTCACTGCTCCAGATTGGCCCAGCGCGGCTCCCTGAGGCCTGAATCCAGACTGCAAATCCCGCCTGCCACAGAAGTAGGTTTGAGACTGTGCACATGGGTGGCCCGAGTCAGCCGCCTGTCACCTCCTCTTAGAGGCCAGCCCTGTTCACAGACTGAAGACCTGGGAGGCAGGTGGTGGAGAGGCGGACATGGAACCAGGCTCCCTTCCCCAAGCCCGGTTTTGTTTGTGCATCAGAGAAAGGAGTTACTGCCTGGCTGTTGTATCTTGCAGGTTGGTTCCTTCTAGAAGCTTCAGCTGAGGGCTCTAGAAATTGCTGCTGCTCCTTGCCCTGGCTAAGTAGAAGCCCTGCGATTTGGTTTAATGGAACACTCATTTATTCATTCTATTATGGGCTGCATGTGGCATTGGGCGCTGGGAGAAGCATGAGGGGGAGAAAAACAGGCCCCAGGGAAAAGACAGACCTGTACGCGGCTTGCCCTGTCCCCAGGAAGGAAGGCCACATGCTGTTACTGATGGGTAAGCAGAGCACCGAGAGGACCCCAAGCGAGGAAGGACGGGCCCGCTGTGCTTAAGGAAAGCTTTCCAGAGAAGGTGAGATTTGAGCCGGACTCAGAAAGCGGGGGGGGGGGAGGTTTGGCAGACTGAGAAGGGAGTAGGTCATTTCAAATAGTGGTGCAGACGTTATTCTAATAAATTGATCTGATAGTGGCATAAAGCCCTCTGCTGCCCCCAGTCTTCCCCCGCTGGGTTTCCTCTCCCAGGGAATGGACCTGCCCCTGCCGACCAGCCACCCTTTTACCTCCACAGTTAGCAAATCTTCAAGGCCTATCCAGTCCACCTTCTTCATGGCTTTCAAATTTTCTGCTTCTCTCCATTTACGGCACCACGGACAGCTCAGGCCGCCAGCGTTTCTCGACCAGACCCCTGTCACGGCCTCTCAGCCCCACACAGCCATCTTTGCTTTCCTCTGGGTTCTCTTAACACTTGGAGCTTATGTCTATTGTTGACTTTATCACATTGCATTTAGTAGTTTTCCTTGTCTGGGAGCTCCTCGTCCCTTTATCTCAAAGGCAACATCTGGCACATAATAGATGCTCAGTAAATGTCTGTTGAAACCACTCGGTGTTGGCTTTCAATACTGGACATACAGTGACCCAGCTGAAAGTTAAGGCCACTAGCCAGGGGGTTTCTCCAATTCATCTGACTCCCAAAGGGTACAGACCTACTGCTTCCCCTGGCCATTAAACTAGGCATTTCCATGACCGAAATGATGGGGCAGCAGCACTTTGAAAGGGGGTAGAGGGAGGCAACATCATCATGAACCCCAATTGCGGGTGAGAGAGAGTAAGTGATGATGTTGATAGGTAGGGGCCTGGCTGGTACAGTGTCCTGGTGTAGGAATGCACGATCCATAACCATGCGGATTTCATTTACCTCCTAGAGACTCTGCTATTTTGCAAAACTGAAGAACTAGCGGGGCTTGGGAGACTTAGCCAGCTTCCAAGACCTAAGAATAGCAGATGGCACGGTACCCTGAAAAGAACATGTAATTGGGAGTCAGGAGACCCAGGTAGGGATTCTGGCTCTCCTGTGAACTGCCTATGTGGTATAGCCAGGTACTCACTCCAGCACACGCTCCTGCACTCGCTAAGGGATCCCCAAATATGTGGCTTGGATTTGCTTGGGAGAACTGCTTTTCTGTGGTTTCCTACACTCAGGCAGCACTGGAGGGGAGCAGCAGTGATGGTCAAGCTAGCCTGGGTCTGATACTTAAAAAGTGGTAAGCAGGTGACACAGCATGCGGTTAGCACATACCATCCACTCTCCACTCCGGCAGTTTTCAGGCTCTCCACCTCTCACGCCCTGCACCAGACACACAGCATCCCTCAGCCTTCCCTACTCCCACACTGGCTCTCCATTTCTTCTGCTGCGACCTCCAAGGTTCCCCTGTTCCATACTCATCCTGTTCTTGGTAAACTCAGAGCATTCTTCAAACAGATTCCATCAATGTTTTGGGGGAATGGCCTTGCGTTCTTGGTGGAGTCCAATGTGCACACCTCAAGCAGTGGAAATTTGCACCGATATTGGGAGTTTGGTTCTCTGCCCCTCCTTTCTCCTGGGTGTGCTGTGCAAGCCTGTCGTAGGCCCAGGGAGCATTTGCCGCCTGGCTGAAAAGCAGCGATCCCTGGGACAGAGCCAGGCCTGCCCAGTAATCACTCTGCATACATCCACATGGGGTGCAGCAGCTCCATCCCATCCCAGGGAGTTATTAAAATCTTGGGAAGAGGAGCAATTTTTGAATGTTTTGCAACACTCAGCATTTACTTAATTTTACTTGGCAGGAGTCTCTGGACTTTGGCTTAAGAGAGTCAAGCATTCTGAAAGCCTCCCCAAGACAGACTCTGAGAGGAGTGTGGGTCTCCTCGAATACCTATGGCTCCATCAAGGATGTAAAGGGAGACCCAGGAGATTGCACAGCTCTTTGGGATGAAAAAGAGAAACAGAGAGAGACAGACAGACAAAGAGACAGAGGAAGGCAGAGAGATTGATCGACTTAATTGCACCTTGGAATTGTTGTAAGAGAGCACAGGACCTGGAACTGAAGTGGGATGTAAGTACTGGTCCCCTTACTCATTGGCCGTGAGACCTTGAGGTATGTTACTGCCCCTTCTAATCCATAAAATGGAAAAAGGATGATCTCCTTCAAGTGTTGCTGGCAGGATTCATTAAGCGAGGGTGGTACTTGGTACACTAGAAACTGAACACTCAGAAGCTAGTCCAGCAGGCAGGTGGATGTCAGCATCACTGATGGGGACTCAGGGCATCAGGCTGGATCCTGAGCCCAGAGACTGTCTTGGTCAGGACTGCAGGCAGACAGAGCATTAAGGCAAGGAGACGAGATGAGGGATCAGAGGCCAATGACACAGGACAGTGGTCCCGGGTTGCTAGTGTCAGGGCAGAACCAGAGGTCAGGGTTCATGGTTCTCATCATCCCCGCAGAGAACAGACCCTCAGGGCAGGCTTGATGCTGCTCCATGGCAGCGCAGGGGCAAGCAGAGCTGAGACACAAAAGGGCAGTCAGAACAAGCCCCTCCCGGAGAACTGAAAACCCCACGGGCAGCGAGGGGCAAAGCACCGGGCTCCCAGGGTGTGATCCTTCTACCTCTCTGTGTCTCTGCGTCTGCCTCTTCCTCCCGGCTTCCTCTGCCACCCCGTCCTGGCTCAGGTCCCAGTGTCCGTCACATGGACCATTACAACTCCATCACTGGTCTCCCAGCCTGCAGCCTCAGCTTCCCCAGCTTCTTTGCAACAGCTTTCAGTGGATCATTTTAAAACACACATCTCAGTATGCCCTACCAGGCTGAAAACCTTCGAATGTGTCTCCCCACAGAGCAGTTTCCAAAGCGGTGTTCCAGGGCACCATAGCTCCTGAAGAATGGTGTTTCTTGGAACAAAGGTTCTGTGCCCAAATTATATTGGGAATTCTGGGCAAAGCAACACAAAGCGAGTGTCCACGCAGCTGGACCTCTCAGAGCCCTTCCAGTACAAATGTTCCTGTGAAACTCCCAGAAAGCGGGAGCGACTCCCCGTTTCCAAGCTTGTTTGGAAACCTTCTTCCTCTTTCTTTTGTGTTAAAGGTGTTTCAGGGAGTACAGTGTGGGGAAAGGTGACCTAAAGAATGAAGTCCAAATTCCTCAGCCTCACATTGAGGATCTTCTGTGATTGGGCCCTAAGGTCACGGAGAATCAAGTGTTGTCTCAAAATGGGTTTTCTGTAGCCATGAAAGCCTCCCTTGGGAACAGACGAACTGAAATTAAGCAAAAGTGATCTTTCACCACAGCTTTTCAGAGTATTTGCAGGCATGTGATCCTGGTAGCACACTTCCATAAATATTGATTTGACACACGCCCTTTGTTTTATAAGGAGGATGAAACCGAGGTTGAAACAGGAACAGGACACACAGACATGGCCTGGCCGTGTGCTAGCAGGGGCAGCACTCTCTCCACTTCACCAGGGATGAGTGCATCCCTAGAGAAACAGGTTTTGGAGAGTCAGGGAGCAAGTTGTACCTGCTGGAGTGCTGACCGGGAAGATTAATGCGATAAACACAGGAAGCAAATACAGAGGAGCCTGAGGGGGTAGAGGCCATAGTGATTTTCACCGGCTGGTTAGACTGAACTGCAGGATTTCAAGAGGAGAGAATTACGGCCAAGGAATAAAATCTCCTGTTGAGAAAGGCTGGTGACAAAATGCTTCTGGGGAAGTCCAGCCAGCTCCAGAAAGCCCTCATCTAGAATATTTGAAGAATCAGCCACGTGTAAGGATCTTTTTTAAGCATTAGTGCCTTACTTCTGGTTTCCTGGGAGCAGAGCCCAAGACAGGGCTTCTGGGACACACAGTATAATGAAGTAGATGTCTTAGGAGAAAGGGAATGAGGGAAAAGGAACAGCTCAGGGGAGGCAGCAAGGCTGTGTCCTCCACTGACGTCTAACTTCATCTGGTCCACGGGGAGCCCAGGGACGTGAATTGTACCACAGAGCTGGTCCCAGCTTGAAGCAAAGGCTGACGTTTATGCCGGAGTATCAGTGTGTTATCGGCTGCCCCACTCCAGGGAGTGAGGGGCTTGTGATACAACCTTCCAAAAGAAGTGGCTTCTTTCAGCTGAAGGCAGTTCTCCAGAGAGGGGGCAACTATGAGCTGTGAGCAGCCAGCACTCAGGGGGGAAATGGAGGCTCTGCAGAAGCGAGGGGATCTGGTGGGATACACACACAGCATCCAGTGTAATACACCTCCTACATACTGCAGACGGGGAAACTGAGGTCCAGGGAAAGTCAATGACTTGCCAAAGATTACATTACTCAGTCTCTGAGGTTAGGGCCCTATTGTCAACATGTTTCACAGTTTCATCCATACATCCTTGAAGGCAGAGTGTGGCCTCTGGTAGAATCTGTCTTTTGTGTTTGCTCAGCGCAATGACTATTGAACTTGTGGGCATGATATGAGACATATCTCTTTAAACTGGTGGCATACTTCAGGGCCTCGACATTGCTGCGTCTGTAGTACAGACTGTAATGAACTGTCTTCTCTTTATGCTTGTGCCTAGGGGTAACTTTCTTGTAAAAGGGGCTAGTTTAAAAAACAAACAGACAGCAATATCCTCTCCAATATGTTTCCCTAAGGGATAAAAATGCATCCTCAAATGAATACGAATGTTGGAATCATAGAATTTAGAGCTAGGAAGGGAATCTCAGAGATCACCTAGGGAGTGGAGATGGGGGGGAGCTCATTTTCAGCACCAACAATGAAACACCACACTCTTTCTTCACCCACCTTTTCCTTTGGCAGGTGTTTACTGTAAGCCTGCAGGTCAGAAGCAGTTAATTCTTTCTCTCCATTCTATTAGTCAGGCACATGTAGGCAATAAAATAATATCCAGGATATTCTGTAATATCACTTGCAGCCAATAAGAGCTTCTAGACCATGTGTGAGAATCTAAACTACCACCTGAGTTGATATTGTTCCATCCCAAAGCAAAGAAACTTGACATTTTAATTAACTTGTGTGGCCTGATCATGGGCAAATGTAGGTGGTATCTTGATATATGGAAACAGCACTTGAATCTCAATTTCAACCTTCGAATATCGGATGCCTAATTGGAACTCAGTGAATATTTTCATATTATAGATGGGGAAACTGAGGCCCAGGGTAGGCAAGTGATTTTCCCAAAGCCACACAGTAAAGAAGACACAAAACTGAAACTCAAAGTCAGACATTTCCTCAGGACTCAGGGATACCCCACATCAAAAGTTAGGGCCAATGGGGCTTCCCTGGTGGAGCAGCGGTTGAGAGTCCGCCTGCCGATGCAGGGGACATGGGTTCGTGCCCCGGTCCGGGAAGATCCCACATGCTGCAGAGCGGCTGGGCCCATGAGCCATGGCCGCTGAGCCTGCGGGTCCGGAGCCTGTGCTCCGCAACGGGAGAGGCCACAATAGTGAGAGACCCAAGTTAGGGCCAAGAAGATAATTAGTGAACTTGCGCATTGCAAACAGAAGAGTTCTCTACATATGTAAGCGCTGGCCCTTCTGGAGTCCATCCTTTTGAAAGACTCTCTTGACAAGCAGAAGGACTTGAAAAGTCAGCAGGAACAGGGAGAAGCTCAGGACTTACAGTTTTTAATGAGGAGAATCAGGACGTTTTTCTGTGGCTTTTCTTGAAGGTGATCCCTATAACGCTGACGGACGATCCCTTCCCATTTTAATAGCAGTCTGGTGGTGATATCATAGCAAATAAATTTAAGTGACATGTGGAGGGCAATTGCAGAATTTAAACTCTAACCAAGCACTGTATTTTTTTTTCTGAAGATGTGACACATAGCTGATTGACCTGCATTCTTGAGTCATATTTATAGGGCAAAAGCTTTCTTGGCAGCGACGTGAATCAGTTCGTGATCTTCAAGACTAATAGGATAAGCCAGCAAGAAAAGCTGGGTGTATGTGACTCTTTACATCTAGAAGAGCTGGAGTCATTATAGTTCTCCCTGGGTACCACTGAGTTCAATGCCACACTGACTCAGGGTGCCCACCCAAGGCGCTGTTCCCATTAATGAGAGCTGCCTCCACAGGTGCCAAGACAGTTAGGACGATGTGGCGTCATTTGAAGGGCATTGCTGAATCCCTTTCTTTGAACCTCTCCTGCTGATTCTGAAATGCCTTTAGAGTGGCTCAGTTCAATTTTGTTCATTGATATCCAAGCTGGAAGGGAGCAGAGAGTATCTAAATTGACATTGTCATTCGACAAATGGAAAAACAGAGGCTCGTACCAGGAGTGTGTCTCACCCGTGATCACAGTTAGTGACAGAGCCAGAACTAGAACCTAGTTCTAGACCCTAGAACTGTTGGTTTTTCCTGGAGTTCTGATTTCACCATGTCCTGTAGTCGTCCCAGCTGAACAAAACTATAGTGGGTAGCATCAGGCTCTGCTGTGAATAACACAGCCACGTATTCATTCTTCAACAAATAACTTTACTGAATATCTGTTATATGTGAGGTACTCTTCTAAGCGCTGGGAACATCGTGATGAACTAGATAAAGGCTTTGCTTTCATGAACGTCTAGGGAAAGAGATGCGCTGATAAACTAATAAACAAGTAAACAGATAATGTCAAGGAATTAGATAACCCTATAAGAAAAAAAAATAAAGCCATGTAAGCACTTAGAGGGAGAGAGATGATTCTAGGGACCTATTCTGGAGAGACTGACCAGGAAAGCTCTCACTGTGGAGGTGGCCTTTGAGCGGAGACAAAGTAATGAAACAAGTCATATGAAGAGCACCCCAGGCTGAGTGGAGAGCAGGTGCAAAGGCCTTGGGGTGAGAATTAGCTTGATGCATTCAAGGAACAGAAAACAGATCAATGTAACTAGAGTGAAAGGAATAAGATGAGAGTCTTAGGGCAAGATAGCTCAACTCAAATAATGTTAGTGGGAAAAAGGTAAGGAAGCAGAGGTAGCAGCAGATCACTCCTGAGTGTTTTTCGTATAAACAGGAGCATAGAAACAGGGGTGTGTCTAGAAGTGAATGTGGGGTCTAGAGAACTGTTCTTAATTTGTGAGATATTCCAGCATGGTTGTGTGCTGATGGGGACGGTCCAGTAGAGAAGGAAAAAGTGGTGACATAGGAGAGACAATGACGCTGGAAGAAACAAAGTCCTTGAGTAGGAAAGTGCTTGGAACCCTGGTGTGTGCTGGAAAGGACCACCGTTGATGAGTCCGGGACCAATTCTTCCACGATAACAGGATGAATGCAAACAGGTTGGTTGATTTTTGAGGTGGGAAGATTCAGTAGTTTTTTTCTTATTGCTCTTATGTTAGTTTCTCAGGGTAACAGTAGGTGAAACCCACTTCTACATATATACCCAAGAGAAATGAAAACATATGTCTACTCAAAAACTTGTACATGAATGTTCAAACATTATTTATAAGAGCCAAAAAGTGAACCCAAATGTCCATTAACTGATGAATGGCAAAATGAAAAAATATCATGTGGTATATCCATATAAGGGACAATTTTTCAACAATAAAAAGAAATGAAGTATTGATACATGCCACAACATAGATGACCCTTGAAAATATTATGCTAAGTGAAAGAAGCCAGCCACCACCAGAGACCACAAGTTATATAATTTCACTTATATGAGATGTCCAGAATAAGCAAATCTATGGAGACAGAAAGTGGATTAGTGGTTGCCTAGGACTGAGATGGGGGTTGGAGGGGAAAGGGGAAGTGACTATAACAGGTATAAAGTTTCTTCTTGGGGTGATAAAAATGTTCTAAAATTGACTGTGGTGATGGTTGCACAACTCTGATTATACTAATTGCATTTTAGATTTTAAATGGCTGGATTGTATGGTACGTGAATTATATCTCAGTAAAGCTGTTAACAAAATAAGAGAAGAAAGCATCTGTTGTCTTAGTCTGCTCCAACTGCCATAACAAAATACCATAGACGGGGTGACCTAAACAAAAGCAATTTAGGTCTCACAGTTCTGGAGGCTGGGAAGTCCATGATCAAGGTGCCAGCTGATTTGATTCATGGTGAGACTCACTTCCTGGTGTGCAGACAGCCACCTTCATGCTGTATCCTCACATGGTCTTTCCTCGGCGCTGAGAGAGAGATTGAGCTCTGGTATCTCTTATTATAAGGGCACTAATCCAGTTATAAAGACCCCACCATCATCACCTCATCTAGCCCCAATGACCTCCCAAAGGTCCCAGCTCCAAATCCCAAATGCCATCACACTGGGGGTTAGGGCATATGTGGATTTTGGTGGAGGACACATATTTTCAGTCTATAATGGCTGTGGATGGGGTAGGGTGTTGGAGACGAAGAAAAAGACGAGGAATGGGATCTTGGAAGGGGACCATGGGTTGGCTGTGGACATATAATAGGATAGCTGGACAGTTCCAAAGGCAGCCTTGAGGTTTATGATCAAAATTTAAAGTGATAGGACTCAGCACAGTTAGTGTTTCGTTGTTAGTTTTTTTTTTTTTTTCCCCAGCTACGTTTTCTAATAATGTACAGGGATAGGCAGAGAGTTGAATTTAAGCAGGGTTGGAGTTTTAGCAGGAGAGGGTGAGCATAGGGAATGCTGAGAATCCAAGGGAGTCATTATAGTGAGGAACCTTGGATTCTAAGGTGGGGAAGTAAGAATAGGAGGACAGGAAGGGAACGGACAGTGAAAGATGGGAGGGGCAATGGGGTGGGTTCCTAGTGGGTCAGGGAGGTGCTGGAGTGATGGTCTCAGAACAAGTGAGCGGGAAGAAGGGAGGTGGTGGGTGGTCCAAGCTTGGTGTGTTAGTTTGGGTTCTCCAGAGAAACAGAACCAATAGGAGATATACACATATATATCATAAAATATTATTATGAATAATAATAGAATATATATCTCATCATATCATATTACAATGAACTGGCTCATCGAGAAGTCTCAGGATCCACAGTCAGCAAGCTAGAGTCCCAGGACTGCTGATGGTGTAGTTCCAGTCCAAGTTCAAGTGTGAAGGCCCAGATGGAAGGCAGTCAGGCAGGCAAACTTCCCTCTTACTCTCAGGAGGATCAGCTTTTTTGTTCTTTACCAGCCATTCAATGAGTTGAATGAGGCCCACCCACAGTGGGGAGGGCAATCTGCTTTACTCAATCTACCCATTCAATGCTAATCTCATCTAAAAAAGCCCTCATAGACACACCCAGAATCATGTTTGACCAAATGTCTGGGATCCCCATGGCCCAGTCAAGCTGATAGATAAAATTAACCATCATACATGGTATGCCTGAAATTGAGATTTGGGTAGTGGAGCATTTGTTGGTACTGAAAAAACAGAGACCTAAGATATGAGTTGGATTTTTGTTCTGTCTTCTGGGACAGGGCAGTCTGGTCGAGGAGATGGAATAAGCATACAGATGATGCTAATTCAAGACCAAGGGTTCTAAGAATCACAAATCCATGTAGTGTTATATTATGGACTGAATTGTATCCGCCCTCCAAAATTCATATGTTGAAGCCTTAATCCCCAGGGCCTCAGAATGTGATCATATTTGGAGGTGGGCTTTCAAAGATGTGATTAAGTCAAAATGAGACCTTTAGAGTGGACCCTACTCCAATATGATTGGTGTCCTTATAAGAAGAGGAAATTTGGACACACAGAGAGACACCAGGGATGCGTGTGCACAGAGGAAAGGCCAAGTAAGGACAAAGAAGAAGAAAGCCATCTTCAAGCCAAGGGAAGAGACCTCAGAGGAAACCAAACCTGCCGACACCTTGATCTTGGACTTCCAGCCAAACTTCATAGCCAGAACTATGAGAAAATAAATTTCTGTTGTTTAATTTACCAGCCTGTGGTATTTTATTCCTGCGATCCTAGCAGACTAATACAGGGTACAAGGAGAAAGACATTTCATGTGGCTGGAGAATAAAGAAGTTCTTCCTGAAGTCTTTCAAAAACCTATGAACAGAGTTGACTAAAGGAGATGTGGCTTCAGTAAAGATTTGCAACCATGGTGCTGGCTGAGGGTCACAGGGCAGAAGAGCCTTTGAGACAGAGATGAGAAATTTCACGGGTGTGTGTGTGTGCGTGTGTGTGTGCGCGTGCATTTGTGGGGCAGTGCATTACAAGAACAAAGGCGGGAGACAGGAGAGCATGGGGTGGGTCAGGGGGCAATGAGAGGTTGGGTTTGGTAGGGATGAATAAGAGGATTAGGCTGGGGTCACATTGTGGATACTGCTCCGGTGTGTGCCCCTACTTCTTCAGGGCTTGATGAAGATAAAGGCTGAGGGAGCCACTGTTTCCCCAGAAGTTACCTGGAGGAGAGGATGCACTGATGGGCGGTCATCTTAGTAGTGACAGTGAGCCTAGACCCCACCTGTGAGATACAGACAGGACAAGTCACTGGAGGCCGTTAGGAGCATCAACAGGGAAGGAGTCCGGCATCCCCAAAGGGCATGGGATCCTTAGCAGAGGTGGGCTCCTTGCAAAGAGGACTTGAGCTTGGGGGTGGTTCCTTAGGAAGGAGCAAAGTCAGGGAGATAAACTAATGGAACCAATATCTCCTGAGCAGATTCTGGGTCCCAAATACTCTATAGGCCCTTTATGCCCATGATCTCAGCTCCTTCTCACAACGACCCAGTGAGAAGAGCGCCCTTACCCTACCTTGCAGATAAGGAAACAGGCTCAGAGAGGGCAGTCACATGCCCAAGTTAGAGACTGAGCTGTACAACCTAAATGTCCCTGCTTTGCTCCCCTACCCCACCCTGCCTCTGCAGTCATGTTTGCAAGGACAGATTGCCTGGCCAGTGGAGCCACCTGCCCAGTTCGGGTTGACAAGTTTCTGCCCACCCCTGTGGTATGAACAGGCATTGTTCTCCCAGTCAGAGGACTTTCTCTACCATCTAGGTCTCCCTGGGTTCTCAAGGCCACAAGACCAGCAATCACAGATTCAAAGGAAGCATTTTGGTCCAGGGAAAGCCTCAGGGCTCAGAGACCTATAAGGTTAGGGTTAAGGTTAGGGTTAGGGTTAAGGTTAGGGGGATGTGACAAGTGTGCTCATAACGTTCTCTGAACTCTGGCAGAGGCTGACCTTTCAGAGCACGACTGATGAACTGGAGGGTAATTCTTTTCAGCCAGGACCCGTCCAAGCAGAGACAAAGAACAAATTTCACGTGCCCTGCAGCCTGGCGCATCGCACTTTAACCTTCAGTGGCAGGAGGCCTGGGGGAAATTATTTCATTTATTGGTGCTTACTATGCACCCCGTGCTCTGCACATATCATCTTGTAGCTTAGAAGCACTAAGGTCAACTTAGCAGGAGGGCGAAAGCCTTGTCACATGGGCCAGCATGCGACACCCCCAGAGACCTGTTGGGTGGACAGAACGTGTGGCGGTTCTTCTGGTTTGTCCCCCATGACTGTGCTGAGAGCATCGCTGGGACAGTTTGCAGTCTGAGCGGCTGGCGAGAGACAGAACATCTGAGTTCCCCACGTCATCACTGCCACTGCCAAGCCTCTTGGATGGTTTCTGCTCTTCTGGCAATTTCAAGCCTTCTCCCCAAGGGCTCAGTGGCTACCCCTCCATGCTGCGGGCATTTCGACTGTGAATTCAGCACAAAATCAAAGGCTGTTCTGGATTTTTCTCCTTTCTTTACTAGGAACTGTTCTGTTTCATTAGAGCAGATTTGAGCAATTGGTCCTCCTCCACCAGAAAGATTTTGTGTGCACAGTGATCCCGCTGGGCCAACTCTCGAGATAGCCCTTATTTTCTGAGCTAGTGGTTCAGCGGGGGTGGATCCAAGGAAATGTACTAGTGTGGAATCGCGTCTATTAGTCTCCGTCTCTCAAATCAGTTGGCTTCTCTCCCGCTGGTCTAGATCACAGCCCTATTAACTTTCCAGATACAGCATCTAAGCCTCCTCTTCTCCATCCTTCCCTGTCACTCACCTGGAAAGGCTCAGTGAGCCTGGAGCAGGAAGGAGGGGAAAGGCTACTGCGGAAGTTGGGAGTAAATGTGTGAAGGGGCCCAGGGTACCAGGGGAAAGGGGAGGATAAAACTAGGACCAAGAAGGCTGAGGGGAGGGGCTGGAAGGTATAAGATGAACCAATTTTCTGAGAACCTGTTACAAGTCAGACACTGCCCTGAGCCTTTCAAGCTCAACATCTCAGGCAGGGAGATCCTTCTAAAACATAACTCTGACCTCACTACTTCTCTGCTTAAAACTCTTCGAGGGCACTTTGGAACCCATAGAATAAAGGTCCAAACTGCTTCTTATGCCACTGAAGATGCCCCAGCTCTGGACCCTGCCTAGTTTTTGACCATCCGCCCTTCCCTTCTTACTGCATGCCGTTATCCCTGATTGCACACACAGACTGACACTAGCAGTTCCCCAGAGATCCTCTCGTGGCTCTGAGCATCCACGAGATGCGGAGCCCTTTAGCCAGGATGCCCTTCCATGTCTTCATCTGTCAGATAATGCCTATGTGCTCTTTAAGTGTCTCCTCCTATGGGTGCATCCTCTCTTCTCCCCCAGGCTGGGACAATCGCTCTTTGGATTCTCACATGCCCCATCACAAGCCCCATCCTACACACATTCCCCACATGATAATAATTTGTCTTCTCCACTTGGAGGTGAGCTCCTTGAGGGCTGGACCTGGGTCTTTCATCCCTGATCCCCAGAACCCTGCATGGTGCTGAGCCTGTGGCTGGCCCTCTGAAAATGCCTGTGTATGGATGAATGTCTGGGCCCATTTGCAAATAGGTTGGCAGCATACCAAATTCCTTTCAAAAGCAAACAGTGTCAGAAAGCTCCTGGTAACCAGTTGCTTTTTGGTTCCTATGGAGGTGGCTGGAGCGATGTGGACCATTTGAAGCCAAGGGGGTCATCAGAGGGCTTCAATGGGTACAGGCGTGGAGGGACCCACATTTCCAGCAAGTCCAGGAGAGGAAACAAGAAAACCACTGGAAGATCTGGCTTCTAAGCCATTCATGCCCAGGCAACTCAAAGGCAGCAGAACACTCCAGGCTAAGCCAGGAGTTTATTTATTCTGCCACTCTCAAGCCAGCATCAATAATCTAATGGCTACAGAACGGCTAGCTTGCCCTTCCTCACTTGTACAAGCCCAGGGCACCCCGCGCCCCAGCATTTAGACTTTCATTCGTTCACTTACCAACTCCTTCATTCCCTCAACACATAACCTACAAAGCACCAGCTCTGTGCCAGGCTCTTTGCTAGTGTCTGGCAATTCAGAGATGGGCAGAGACAGTGGACTCTCTGAAGGATGTGGTAAGCAGGTGGTCCATCCAGCATGATGAATGCCACGGTGGATTAAAATACAGAGAAGGGCTCCTCACTTGGTCAGGGGTTCATCCATCTCGGTTTCTCCATCTTGCAGTGGGGGCTTGACATCTCTGGTATTCTATGCAATTCAAAGAAAACAGGGGCCTGAAATAGTCCTGGAGAGCCCAAGTTAAGGCCTTCTCAGGACTCAGAGAGAGGAGCTTGATCCGGTCTGGCTGGGGCAGGCCACGTTCCCTCCACGGAGCACCAGGCCTTCTCAACAGCACCAGCCCGGTCCTTTATCCCTTGGCTGGCTGAGGCAGCTGCTGGCCTCTGCCTAGTTTCCTGAAAGGAGAGGGATGCAGAGGGGCCAGGGCTGAGAGGATCTCTGGCCTTCCTCGGCGGGGGCCTTCCCTATACTTACAATCTGGGCTTTGCAAGGTGGCCTTGTCTGCGTCTCATTCCAAACGTGGCCAAGGACTGGTTTATCTTCGGAGAGCACTGAATGCTCAGCTGCAACGAGGGCCATTTTTCACTCTGACACTATCACCCCCCAGCCTTTTGCTGTGTGAGCTCGTGCTTGCTGTCACTGCATCTGCTCTTCAGACCAGGGACCGCCGTTTGCAGTGGAAAGTCAGTCCTTCCGGGTTGCTGTATCTCCTGCCTCTGACCCAGGTAAAATCCCTCCCCCTGGCCTTTCCCCATCAGAAGGATGCAAGAGTGGCCCTTCCCCATCATAACTAAAAGCAGCTGGAACCAGTTGGACTTTTGAGATGGGTAAACTCCACCCTAATCCCCACTCAACACTCCCCTGCCTTCACTCGGGGTGTTCTGTCTCCTCTTTTCACCAGCCAGTCTTCAAGAGCAGGGAGCTGCATCTTCTCCTTCTCTTGCCTTCCTGCTAAATTGAGTTCAGAAACAGCAGACATCCAAGGAAGACAATAAATGTCACTTGATTGGCTGAGGTCAGAAGAGCTAGGAGACCTGAAATCAGAGATTGTGGAAAGGTCCTCAGTTTTTCCCACCAGGGAAGACTGGAACTTGCCCTTATAGGGGATGAGCTGGGGATGAGTCAGGGACAGGCAATGCAGCCTGGAGGCTGCTGCCTGTGGCATCAGAGAGAAAGTGTGCATTAATCAGAGCTCCCCAGGGAAACAGAGCCAACAGGAGATAGATAGATAGGTAGATTTATTATAAGAATTGGCTTATTTGATTATGGAGCCAGACAAATCCCAGGATTGGCAGTGGCCAGCTGGAGACCCAGGAGGGCCAGTGGTGTAGTCCCAGTCTGAAGGCCAGCAGGCTGAAGACCCAGGAAGAGCTGATGTTTCAGTTCCCATTCAAAAGCAGGAAAAAGCGCATGTCCCAGCTCAAAGGCGGTCAGGCAGGAGGAGTTCCCTCTTACTCAGTCTTTTTCTTCTACTCACGCCTTCAAATGATTAGGTGAGGCCCACCCACACTGGGGAGGGCAATCTGCTTTGCTCAGACCGCTGATTCAAATGTTTATCTCATCCAGAAACACCCTCACATGCACTCCTAGGATAATGTTTGACCAAATATACAGGCACTTATGGCCCAGTCAAGGTGACACACGGAATGAAGCATTACAGGGAGAATCTTGCACTGAACTTCTTTGTACTGATTCTCACCACTTTGCAGAGTGATTAGCCATTTGATGAGGAAAGCGTAGCACCGGGCTGTCAGCATTTGTATCCTGGATTTGTCACTTTCCCTCTGTGCGAACTGGGAAACTTTGTTTAACCTTCTGTGTCTAAGTTATCACCTCAGTAAAGTGGAGCTATAAGTAGAAACCACGTGGTGGTATCGTGAATATCGGAAGAGTTGTGACCATGTGAAGCTTGCTTAGCACACTTAGCACAGTGTCTGGTGCATAACACATGCACAAAAATTGTGAGCTATTACCATTGATGTTATTACAAACCTCTCTCCCCTCCCCTCCCCTCCCCTCCTGACTGTGAGCTAACTCAGTACAGAGAAAAGTGCATGGGGTTTGGATCCAGGGAGACCAAAGCTGGTTCCCTTTCTTAGCAGCTGCACATCTTGAGAAAATCACTTATGTTCTCTGTGCCTCGTGTCCCTTGTCTGTAAATGGGGATTATGTGACCTCACTAGATCGCTTCAGGGATTAGAAAAGCGTGCATACAATGTTCAGCCCATGTAAGACACTCAACAGTCGCTGGCTCCTTCTCCACCCCTGAACGGCAGAGATTACCCCATCTTTCCTTAGCATCCCCAGAGAGCACCTACCATGTAGTAAACATTCACAAAATAGGTCGAAGGCAGTGGCTTTGCCTGATGAGAAACATAACCCCACTTATCCCCAGAGATGCCTTCTAGAGATTGGGCACAACAGACACCAAGTATGGCGTCATATCCGCACAGTCTCTGGGAGGGCAGTCAGTGCCACAAGCATTTGGCAGGCTCTTGCTGGTGCCAGGTGGAAGTGAGCTGATGGAAGGCAGGACAGACAGCTGGTGGGAGAAGAGAGAGGCCATCTCTCAACTCTGGGGCAGATGGAAGTGAACAGACAGAATCAATGGTATTTGAGAATGATTCAGAACAAAGTGGAAGATTATTCCAGGTCCTCTAGCTCAGTTGCCTCCTGCCCTGGAGGAGAATGTGTCCCAGGCGCTGGTGCCATGACTCCAGACACTAGGTCTATTGAGGCCCATGAACCATCACCTCACTGACTAATGGCCTTCTTTATGTCAACCTGGTGTCTTCAGTCTGTAAAGTACCTGTACCTCATCACAGTCCCAAGAGGCAGGCCAGACAGGGGTAATGGGTCCCATTTTTCAGAAGAGTAAACTGAGACTGAGAGAAGTGCACGGATTTGTCCAGGGTCATACAGCTAGTAAGCAGCAGCTCTTCTCATTGTCAGGTTAGTGTTCTTTTCTCCATGAAGACAAAACTAGTGTCCTTTCCAAGTGTCCCTGGTGGCTGGCCAGGCAGAATGTACAGCCTCACAGCTGTGTTTTGGGCTGGCAGACATCCCCAAGTGACTGGAGATGGAGGATTTCTTCAACAGCAAATTGAATCTAAGTCACTGTGACAGGAGCTGGGCATCTGACTCCAAGTCAGTCCAAGTTGTCAGGACGCATGTCTCACCCTCCAGGTCATTTCTTCCCAGCACTTGTCAGTCACTCTGCACCAGGTCTCCTCCCCTCACCCCCTCTTCCCCCCGCTCCCCCCCTTCCTCCTCTTTATTATCTGCCCCTTTTCTTCCATCTTATTCCATAATCTCTTTTCTTGATCGGATTGCAACACAAAGTTCATATTTTAATGGACTGGCCTTGGGATAATGTCACTGATATACTTAAAAACCATTCAAGGGACTTTTGTGGGGTTTTTTTGGTCCCCTTTAGGGTCAGGGATTTTTAACCTGGTGCCGCGAATAGTGATTGGCTGTAAAAACGACAGAGAATACGTGAAGTTATATTAAACATATTTGTAGTTATGATTTTATGTGAATTGAGGATGGGGGTGCATAACACTCATCAAATTCTCAAAATGGTATAAACCCAGAAAGGCAAAGTCCTTTATTATGGCCTTATTGACTCTTACTTAACACACAATGATAGCAAGGTGGTTTGATGGGGCTTTCTGGTCCACGGCAAAATAGCGGCAACTAAGCAAGGAGGCAACTGCATACAGAGCCATGCTGGCGTCTAATGAAGAGGATTTTTTTTTTGTTTTGTTCAAGATGAATGCCTCTTTCCCATTACGGAGAAGCAAAATCTCTTGGGCTGATGGCCTTTTCCCACTGTCACATCCCAGTTCTGTCCACACAAAGAACCGTGATAAGTATGACCATTAGGAGATACCAACATGTGAGGCTAGTGGGTTTAATTACTAGAAGTCACCTAGTGACTTGAATCAAGATTCAAAGTCATAAAGACTTGGGTTCAAATCTTGGCTCTACTACTTATTAGTTGTACAATTTGGGGCAAGTTTCTTCACTCTATATACCATTGTCCTTCCTTGAGCATAAAGTGGAGATGAGAAACTTAACTTATCACTTGGTTATAATGATTTAATGAGATTTAATGAGATAACCTAAGCCCTGACATGTTAATTCCCTTCCTCACCCATGAAAACTTGTTTATCTAAAGGCCAGGCTTCAGGGTCGCTTGGCTTTCTGGTACAGAAATCTGAAAGCCTCAGGGAAAAGTCTGGGCATAAACAAAATAGTTGTTACAAAACTCAAGCATTAAACCCTACTCAGAATCTTATTGGGTCCCATTTTACCCACATGTCTAACTAGCTTGATTAGTTTTTCAGTTATTTTATTAGAAGTTGAATTACAATTGGATTAATAAAGGAAAAAACTATTACATTCAGGTGTCAGATTGCTAAGAAAAGGCATAGAACAAAGATTAAAAACTAAATCTATACATAACACTAGAGAGGAGCAGTGTATTCGTTTGCTAGCGCTGTCAAAGCTAAGTACTATAAACCGAGCATCTTAAACAACAGAAATGTACTGTCTCAGTTCTGGAGGCCGGAAGTCCAAGATCAAAGTGTCGGCAGGGTTGGTTCCTTCTGAGGGCTGTGAGGGAAGGATCTGTTCCATGCTTCTTGTCTAGCTTCTGGTGGTTTATTAGCAATCTTTGGCTGTAGAAGCACCATCCTGATCTCTACATTATCTCCACGTGGTGTTCTCCCTATGTATGTGTCTGTCTCTGAATTTCCCCCTTTATATAAGGACACCAGTCATATTGGATTACAGGCTCTCCCTACTCCAGCCTGACCTCATCTTAACTAATTTCATCTGCAAAGGCCCCTTTTCCAAATAAGGTGACATTCTGAAGTACTGGGGGGTTGGGACTTCAACATATGAATCGGGGGGGAGCACATATTCAACCATAACAGGCAGAATACAGGAGTTATTTAGTTTAAGGGCAAGCAGCCTCTATTCCTGAAAGAAATACTAGATTCAGCCCCCAAACGATAAATGGCACTCAGAATAACAATCCCTAAATCATTACAAAGAGATAGTTTTGTTCAGTGGCTTTTATGAAAATTTCTATTAAAAATATCTAATGTGGGGCTTCCCTGGTGGCGCAGTGGTTGAGAGTCCGCCTGCCGATGCAGGGGACACGGGTTCGTGCCCCGGTCTGGGAAGATCCCACATGCCGCGGAGCGGCTGGGTCCGTGAGCCATGGCCGCTGAGCCTGCGCGTCTGGAGCCTGTGCACCGCAAACGGGAGACGCCACAACTGTGAGAGGCCCACGTACTGCAAAAAAAAAAAAAAAAAGTGAAAGAAGCTGGGGGCTCCAATCTCACTCCTGAGGACCCACTGCTCACCAGGCATGTGAGGGCTGCACAACTGTGGGCTATAGTCTGCATCTCAGGGGGATTCCCAGCATAAGCAGACGAGGGCCCAGAAGGGCACAGCATCAGCCTTGTGGTTTTAACCTCAAGCTTTAGGAGCACTTAGTCCGTGCACCTAAAACCCCGAGTCCCACCAGGTCTCTGCTGAGCTGACTTGCAGCCATTCAGATAGGAAATGTGGTGAGCTCTTCTGGTAAGTACAGGTCTTCTGAACTAACCAGGGATGCAGACCAGGCTCCAATCAGATGCTCGAAGGAGGTTGCCACAAGGTCGCTGGCTATCAGGAATCACTCCTCTCTAGGGAGTGTGTTAACATTGATGTTATGAATTGTTTATACTGTGCAGCAGGACACGAAACAAATAGCACCTGTTTTCTGCCTCACCTGGCTTGGCATTTACCTAGGGATCAGAAGCAGTCTGAAGGAGTGGGCAGAGCCCTTGGATAATCAGAAAACCCAGGTCCTAGGCCCAGCCTTCTGACTTCCTAGCAGAGCGAGCTTGGCAAGCGCTTTAACTTCTCTAAGCGTCAGTTTTGTAATCTGCAAAACAGCGGTGGTTTATACACAGGTGACTGTAAATATCAAATGGGACGATCGGTGTCCAAGTACCTTGAACACTTTAAGGTGTGAAAGCCATGCACTGTGTAGAGCTGGTGAACCCCTCTCCCAGATTTCGCTGAGGGGCAGCTGCACCCATTCCCAGCTGTTGTAGGTGTCGACTGCTAACGGCGCAGACTTGGATCCTTTCTGGGGGATCCAAGGTCTGGCCCTGGTTGCTGAGAGCTGCTTTGCCTAGAAATGCCTAATATCTATAGCCAAATTCTGCAGGAGTGACCCAAGGCCAGTGACTGATTGACGTGGGGTGTAAGTGCCCAGCCCCTGCCTCTGCAGGACAGTCTCTGGGGTGCAGCTTAAGTACCAGAGTTCCCTGCGGGATCCAGTTGAGGCTAGACTCTCCCTAAACCACTCCTCCTCCTTCCACATCCCACACTCCTCACCTCCTCTCAGGTTTCTCCTGAGAATATTCCCTCTTTAAATTACTCACACAAGGATCTGCATGTCCAGGTCCATCTCTAGGGAAGCTGAGCTAAGGCAGGGTGCTGTGCAAGTGTCTCTGTGGTATTTCCATCTCTCTTTCAGGGATGACACCATCCTGGTTTGACTCCAAGATCTTCGCACTTACTGTCTACTCTGCCCTGAATGTGCTTCCCACAGCTCACCAGCTGGCAGGCTTCTCGTCATTCAGCTGAAATGTCACCTGCGTGGAGATGCCTCCCTAGCTACCGATGTAAAGTGGCCATTTAAATTCCCCGCATTGCTCTCTGCGCACTCTGCCTCTTGTGCATCTCTTTGTTTATTATCTCATCCCTCTCCCTTCTCCTCTGGTAAGTGAGCTTTGTTTTTCATCTCTGCGACAGCACATTTGGGCTGAGCAGTCTCTGAGGGCCCCTCTTGTTCTGGCGTTCCACTTCCTATGTGCTGGGATCAAATACGAAGCAGTTAACATTCCAATAAAAACAGCAGATAGCATGACAGTTCCGCGGCCACCTGACCGTGATTCCCACCACAGACTCCTTCCCTCTCTGGGTCTGTTTCCTCACCCAAGGTAGGGCAATGTGACCCTCTGCTCTCCGTCCTACATTCCCAATGACATTTAATATCTATTGTTTCTGGTACCCGGGGACACACTGCTCCTGCAGAACTGCTTCTGTCAAAGCTTCTTTGTTTTCTGTGCTCCCTTTAAAGCAGTAGCAGTTGGCTGACATGAAGGGGTGAAAATGCCTTTTTATTATTTTGGTGCGTATGCCTGGCTTCACTTTATCACCATTAGCCCTGTGTCCCTCAAACCTCGTCTGTTCCGGTCACAGATGCTGAAAAGAAACCTGTTTCTCCCTGTTATCCACAGACTCATGGAACAAATAAGATATATTCCCCATACCAGGAAACTCAGTCCACAGGGAGACTCTTTAGTGAGTGTAATTAAAGCACATTGCATTCACCCATTCATTGCTGCGTTAATTCATACACTTATTCAGCAAATATTTAGTGAGAGCCTGTTATCTAGGCTCTGAGGACACAACAGTGAATGAAACAAAAATGCCCACCCTCGTGGAGCTTATGTTCTCATGGTACCTGCTGTCACAGAGGTATTTCAGGGTGCTCTCCAAAACTGAAGAGTGAGCAACTAGTTCTCTCCATCCAGATAGATCTTGGAAGTCTTTCCTGAGGAGACAACATTTGGGCTGGGTTTTGAAGAATGAATAGGAGTTCCCTGGGGAAGGCAAGGGTGGCAGGGCATTGTCGTGGCCGGGCTGGAAGGCCGGTGGCAGGGAGGGCTGGGGAGGAGGCCAGAGAGTAGGCAGGCAGGACCGGATCGTGAAGGCTTTGTGAATCACACCAAGTAGCTGCCATTGACCTTGAAGGTGATGGGGAACCACTGAAGCGTTCTGAGCAAGAGAGATACACGATTCAAGCTCTGTGTTAGCCGTCTGCAGTGTGGCCAAGTGTATTCGTCTTCTACGGCAGCCGTAACACATCGCCACCAACTGGGTGACTGCAAACAACAGAAGTGTGTTCTGTCCCAGTTCTGGAGGCCAGAGATCCAAGATCACGGGGTCGGCAAGGTGGGCTCCTCCCGAAGGGCTTGGAGAGTCTGTTCCATGCGTCTCCCTAAGCTTTTTGTAGGTCACCGGCGAACCTTAGCATGTTGTGGCTTGCAGCTGCATCAGTCCCATCTCCACCTCCATCTGTCTTCACTGTGTACGTCTCTCCCTGTGCCTCGCTGTTTTCACGTGGAATTCTCCTCTCTGTGACCCTTCTCCTTTTCTTATAAGGACACCAGTCATACTGGATTAGGGCTCACCCAGTATGACCTCATCTTAACTAATTTCAATAAGGTCACATTCTGAGGTACTGGGGGTTAGGACTTCAGCATACCTTTTTTGGGGGCGGGGGGGGACACAATTCAACCCACAGTGTTAAGCAACTTGTCTAAGAGCTGAGAGCCAGCATGAGTATATGCTGCAGGGGTGAGGGCTGGGGATACATGTGGTAGACACCCCACTTAGACACCTGCACCTGAGCAGGAGTGGATGAGGGGCTTGTGGGCAGGGATGTGGGTTTGAGGTGTTTCCGTAGCACTTTACTGACTGAAAACCATCAATCGTCCATAACAATGAATGGGGGAAATAGAGGGTGGAGTTATGGGAGATTAAATCCCACCCTCTGGTCACCCCTGGGGGCCATAGCTGCCTCTCCCATGGATGGCTCCTCCCCTCTGAGAATGCAGGTGGCCACTGGGGGCAACTTGAAGAGCATCTCTGCACTTTTAGGTTCTAAACTATGTGTGATATGGGCCCAGGACAGGCACGCCCACTCTGATGATGCACGCTAAGGAAAGCCACACCCACTCGCATGGACCACACCTAATGGGGCCACCTGCTCCTCCTGAGTTGTGCCCCAGCAAAATCCAAGCAAACTGCAGCTTAAAGATTCTCTGCTGACTACAGAGTGGGGCAGCACAGAGGCTTGGGGTCACCACCTCCCCAGGGTCCCAGAGATCCGGGTTCACGGCCAGCTCAGCTGCCCCAAGTCCATCACTTACTCTGAATGGGAGTTTTGTAGGACAGGCTTCCCTTTGAGGACCTACTTTGGGGTCCCTAGGTTATTCCCTGATGCCCCACACAGCCCACACTCAACCATTTGGTTGGGACCATCCTGCCCCAGATCCAACAACCCTGGGAGACAAACAGGGTAAACTTAGGGCCCACCCTTCACAGGAGGAAGAACCTAAGGGTCCATCTGGTGAAAACTTCAGTTCCAAGGCAGGTTTCCACTGATAGAAATTGACGGATAGTTTCTAGTGCTTTGCCACTACAAAAAGAAAGAGTACTGCAATAGTTTTTCTTGTATAAACGTCTACATTTTGTGTCATACTTAAATGGGTTTTTCTCCTCTCTGACATTATAAAAAAAAAATCCCAATATATTCTTCTAGTACATTTATGGTATTCTTTTTTTAAATGTAAATCTTAGAAAATTTTACTTTGTTAGGAATGTAATTTTTCCCCCATATGACCTTTCGGCAACTTCACACTGTTTATTGAAAAATTCATTTTGCACCACTGATTTAAAATGCAACTTTTATCGTATCGTAAATTCTTGTATGTCTTTTGACCTCTTTCTTTACACTCATCCGCTTTTCTAGTCATGTGCCTGAACCACACTCTCTTAATGACCAGTACAGCTTTGAACTGGCACAATGAATAAGAGAGTG
This sequence comes from Delphinapterus leucas, assembly GCF_059928025.1. Lineage (NCBI taxonomy): Eukaryota > Metazoa > Chordata > Mammalia > Artiodactyla > Monodontidae > Delphinapterus > Delphinapterus leucas. The sequence goes on from NC_143130.1 coordinate 172,575,648, forward strand.
AATAAATACATTTTTAATAAATCATGTACTTATTTGATGACTAGGACAACTAGGTAGCATTGTATTTTTGACTTTCAAGGCATTGGTTTGCTACATGTATATATTTCAGATACAGCATAAGTTTGTGACTATGTCATAAAAGTTAATTTTTTTAAGATACTTAGAAATATATATATAAATGTTTCTCAGTCTCCATGATCCTCTGAGATGCCCTGCTGGAAGATGGCATGATGAGAGAACACAAGGGGCTGATGCCTGAGAAACAGCCCCTAAACACAAGCCCTGTGCAACTGAAAAATGTAGCCCAACAAATGCCAGGCTCCAACCAACATCCCTAGAGAAGGGATGGTTCCTACAGCTAGGACTTCATCTTCTTCACTGGTCCACCCTCGGCACTTAGTACTGGGTGTGGCACGTAAGAGCTGCTCAATGCATTTGTGTTGTTGAATATAATTCCTCCAGGGAAGAAGTAAATCAAGGATGAGAGATTAGGCAGGGCACCCCCTTAGCACTCCCGCTAGGGAGGGAATTACTGGTAGAACTTCCTCCTTTCCTGAGGAAATGGGAGACATGGTCCTGCCCCCTCTCCTTACTTCCAGGTGGCCTTTCTCACCTGACCTGAGGATTGAAGACAAGAGCCTAGTGATAAGTCCCAGTGTATTATGGGTAATTTTCTAGAGTGTATACGGGGGAAGTTAAAACTAGGATGGGTTATCTATTTTACATGTAGTAGTGTGTATCTGTTAATCCCAAGCTCCTAATTTATCACTCCCCCACCCCCTTCCACTTTGGCAGCCATAAGTTTGTTTTCTCTGTCCATGAGTCTATTTCTATAAGGGAAAAGAATCTGAAAAAGAATAGATACATATATATGTATAACTGAATCACTTTGCTGTACACCTGAAACTAACACAACATTGTAAACCAGCTATACTTCAATTTTAAAAAAATAGGAAAAAAAACTAGGATGGGAATTAGTCTGAGTATGTTGCTCGCTGATGATCTCACCTGAGACAGGTAAAGCTCGGAGGTCACAAGATTTTGGGCAGTGGTACACAATGCTGAGAGGAAAAATGGGCTCTGGACTCAAAGATGTCTGATTTTGAAGTCATTTTGGCCACTTACTAGCTACGTGACCTCGACCTCTGTCTCTTAACCTCTCTTAATCTTTGCTCCTTTGCGGGAAAAATTTTATCAGTTCAATCTGCCTTCTCAGGTTATGGTCGAATGAAATAATCTCCTGTTTTTAAAAAGTTTACCTACTTAGCAGTCACTCAATAAATGCTTGTTCCATAGTTTAATGAAACAGACAAGAAATCTTTATCATTCAGGGACTGATTACAAAAAGCATGGGTTTGGAGTTGGATTGACCCCAATTTACACCATATCTGTCATTTATTCACAGTATCCATCAGGATGATTTGAATGATGTCCAACTACACTGAAAAAAAAAATAAAGGAAATCGATTATCTGACAAAACAGGAAGTCTAGAGGGAGGGCAGGCCTTGGGAGTGGTTGGTTTAACAGCCCAACAATGTCATCAGAAACCCAGCCTCTTTCATCTCTCTGAGGAGTGCTGGCTCCACCCTAATGGGGGCTCCCTCATGCTGGCCAGACGGTTGCCAGCAGAAATTGGGGCCACATCTGGGCAACGGCATCACCTCAGGAGAACCCCACACGAGCAGCGAGCCCAATGGCATTGCCCTTGAATGTCATGTGCTGCTTGGCTCAGAGATAATGGGACCTGGATCCAGGGATGTGGCCACCTTACCCTGAAGCACATGGGGCCAGAGAGTTACCTGGGTAAGACTGTGGTTCTATTAGGAAGGACGAAGGTGGAAATGGATGCCCAAAAGTTTAATCAATTGTGACTGAAAGCAACTTTAACCTCCCTGAGATTGTTTCCTCGTTTCTTTAAAAAAAAAAAAAAAAAAAAGTGAATCAATCCTACAATTCCTTATGGAGTCTTTGTAATGTCTACAAGAGATCGTATGTATAAAGCACTTTGCCCTAGACCTAGGATGTAGAAGGTGTTGAATAAAAAAATCGGTATTTTTATTATTATTTAGGACGCTGAATTATAACTCCCAGAGCACTTACAGCTCTTAATTTTCCACAGGGGGAAACTAAGGCTCACAGAGATTAAGTGTCCCTAGGCTGCACAGCTGGTAGGTTGCAGCTGACAGCAGATTCCTAGACCCCTGGCTCTTGGAGCCATGATCCACGTCCTCCAGCTCCCTCTCCTTTCAAGGACCCCAGGACAGAGTGATGCCACCAAAGGGTAAGAGAGGGCTGCTGAAGAGGGCAGGGAAGCCACAGGGTGCCATTTCCTATTTTGCTCCCACAGAGGGTCCAGCAAGGCAGAGGCAGGGACAGCCTGACTTAGCAGCTCTGAGCATCCCTGCCCCTGAAGTCCCAGGCCACCCAGAGCTGCTTACTCAGAAGCGCTGCCCACCCCTTCCAACGCCTGCCCATGGAAGAAAACCTCCACATAAGCATCTCACTGCTGCCTCCTTGTTTTGCTCAGGAAGTGGTCCTCAGGGAGCAAACTCCAATAAACTACCTTCGGAAAGTGCATGCTGGCGACTGGGGGAGAGGCCACCACATCTCAGGAGGACATGCTGACACTGGGCTTCCTCTGGCAGTGACAGAACCAGCCAGACACTCCTGAGAGAGGAAGTTGATCTCATCTAATTAAAGATTCCCTTCTGAGGACTGGCTTCCTGTTTCGGGCCAAGCCTGCAATTTCAGAAACTTGACCCTTTCTTGATACATGCAACTCTTTCCATTATCCTTCATAATCCTAGCTGAGGTGTGTCACCTACAAACACTAAGGTGTGCAGGGTGGAAGAACATGGGAACTCGAGTCTCAGACTTGAGATCAAATCTGCTACTTCCTAGCTGTGTGACTGCAGGCAAGTTATTTAACCTTCCTGAGCCTCAGTTTCCTTACCTCTACCATGAAGATAATAAGTCTACCTATTTCAGATGTTGCTACAGATTGAATTGTGTCATCCGCCCTGCACCCTGTACCCTGCCACAAATTCATATGTTGAAGCCCTAACCTCTAATGTGGTGGTATTTCGAGTTGAGGCCTTTGGGAGGTAATTAAGATTAAATGAGGTTATGCAGGTGGGGCCCTCGTGATGGGATTCGTGCCCTTATAAGAAGAAACACCAGAGATATCTCTCTTTTATTCTCTCTCTTTATCTCTCTCTCCCTCCCTACCCCATGTGAGCACACAGTGAGAAGGAGGCCGTCTGCAAGCCAAGAAAAGAGCCTGTAACAGAACTTGATTTTGCTGCCACCTAATCTCAGAATTCCAGCCTCCAGAACTATGAGAAAATAAATATCAGCTGTTCAAACACTCGGTCTGTGCTATTTTGTTATGGCAGCCCTAGCAGACTGACAGGTATATGTTGTTTCATGTGGTGCCTATCATTTAGTAAGTGCTCATTAAATGGTAGATTTTTTTTTTAAAAAAAAAGGAAGTTCAGTATTTAATCTCACAATTCCTATGTGTGTTAGGGATGGGAAAAATCTATTATCAATTCAACAGGTATTTACTAAATGCCTCCTATGGGCCAAGCATTATACTAGTGATTGGGACATTATGAGCAAACAAGTGTGGACCCTAATCTCATGGAGCTTACAGTCACATGGAGGAGACAGGCATTATTCAAATAAACACCAAGATGTGTATTTTACTAGACAAATACTTACACAGCTTTTGCTATGAGCCAGGTGTCTTTCTAAGTGTTTTCCAGATGTTAACTCATCTGATCCTCAGAAAAATTCCACGGAGCAGTTTTACTAATTCCCCCATTTTACAAATGGGAAAGTGAGGCACAGGTAGATTAAGTAACTTGCCCAAGGTCACCTGAATCATATAATAAACCATTCCCAAATTCAATGGCTTAAAGCAACCTAAAAATTTAGAGTTTCTCATGAGTTGTTGGCTGAATGTTGGCTCTGACCAAGCTGGGCTCATCTAGGTGGTTCTGCCATTGTCATTCATTCATGTGCCTATGACCAGCTATGGCTAGCTGGGCCTTGGCTCTGTTCTATGTCTCTCTCCTCTTCTTCTGGGACCAGCAGGCCAGCCCAGGCAATATACTTACCACCATGGCAGAAGTGAAAAGAAGCAAGTCACAGGCAGGTGACAATCTGATGGGCCCATGTTACCAGGGATGGATGCCTCCAAAGCAATAGCAAGAGAGCTGCTGCCCCCTTTACCAGCTCTGTGGTTCCTGCCCACCTTCGGGGAGCTGTGGCTATTCACCCCTTCCTGTCCCACTTGAGGAGAGGACCCTGCGAGCCAAGCCCTCCTGCACCCAGTTCCAGCCACTCGACCTGGGGACCCACCAGCTCTCTAATCAGGGACACCCAGGCCTCACAGCAGTCTGGTCTTCGCAAGTTCATGGAGGAAAATGGCCAGGCTAGACCACCTTGTCTCTAGTGAAGGGAAACAACAGGAAAACCAAAGCATGGGCTTGGGCAGAGATCCCAGAAAAGTCATCCGTCTACCCATGCAGCCCTGTAAGTCATCCCACTGTTATTATTGAACACCTCCTGCGTGAGGCCAGCTGTAGAGACACGTGTGCAAAGGGCTCTGTTCCCTGCCCCAGGAGCTCTTGATCAACAGGGTGTCATCCAAGCATTCATTCAGTCATTCATCAAACAAACACACCTGGCCCGTCTCTGCCGTGCTGAGGGCTGAGCCGTCTGAGGCCACACGAGGCAGGGGTTAGAGCAGACTCTGGTATCACACAGGCTGGGTCATGGTTTCAGTTGTGCCACACAGTGCTCGACCTCACACTGGTAAAATGAGGGCAATAACAGTGCCTGCAGCTGGAGGTCCGGAGGTAGCGGTTGGTTGCTTGAACCTTTCATTCAGCTCCTTCCCCTCCATGATCCCTGTCTGTGAAGTGGAGTTTGCACACAGAGTACTGAGTCAGATGCCTTTATAAGGCACAGGTCTTCTTGACAACTTTTGAAAGAAAGTGGTCAGTCCCCAGGTCAGAGTGTAAATCTTCCCTGTGCATTGAAGACAGCAGAGGCTGCAGAGTGGCCTCCCTAGCTTACCTGCCTGGTAGCTGGTAGAAATCTGGGGACCAAGATGGCAGAGGCCTGCCTTTCAGCTCCTGGAGCAGGAAAGCAGATATTCTTATTCCAAGCAGACTGTGTGGCCTTGTACAAGTTACTTAACCTCTCTGAGCCTCCGCTTTTCATCACCTAAAGGAAGACAGCTATATGGGCCTCCTTGTGTAGCTGCGAGGACAAAAATAGAAGAGATGCTATATGGGGTGGGCCCTTGCCCCTTGCCTCCCACAAACAGGTGCTCAGCAATTCCTCCCTCCCTCTCTCTCCAGACATGAAGTAGACCCACAGACTCTGCCCTGACACTCTGTTCCCCTCCTGGGTCCCTCCACTCTTCCTGCCATGCCCCAGTTCTGAGCCTGCTTTCTCTGCTCCAGGCTCATTCCCTCCCACTCAGATGCAGGCTCCTGGCAGGGGCCCTTCATCTTGTAGATGTTGTAATGAAAGCCCTAAGGGCCCCGCTGGCTCCCTGGAGAGGGAACATTCACCCAATAAGGAAATGCGCATTAAGGCTGGGCTGGCGCTCCCGTCACTCACTGGCATCACCTGCATTTCGCACAGGGGCTTGGGCTCAGCTCACAGTCTTTATCAGAGACTGGGGAGGGAACAAACAGGCAGGGGCTTTGGGCAGCCATCTCAGGGAAGTTTAGCGTGCGGGGTGTTGATTAAAGAGCATCCCTGGGATCAACTCCCATGGGAGGGAGGGAAAGGAAGCAGGAGTGGGCAGAGGAAGAAGGAGAGATGCGATGCAGGCCCACTGAGCACCCATGCCCCTGAGCTAGGTGCTCGCTGCAGCTGGGGCATCACTGGGGGGTTGCTGGGGGCAGGCTGTCCGCAGGCAGCACACCCAGCATTTGGGCAACAAGTCCTTCCGTGAATGGGGTTCTGGGCATTGCATCTCCCAGCCCATGATCCCCCTGAGCACAGTAATAACAGTCTTCAACTTCTGTACACGGAACACATAACATCTTAGAGTGAAGTGGCTGCTATGGATCGTTCAGGGCTACTCCAAGAACACTGGGTAAAATCTGTCCTTATCTCTGCGTGGCCAAATGCACTGTTCAATATGGTAGCTTCTGCAACAAAGCTGGAGTCCTCCCCAAAGACAGATTCCAGTTCCACGCCCAGAGCCACCAAGAGCTGGGATATCAGGGGTGTTTCTCTCTGAAACTTTGGTTACCCAAGCCAAGTGGGGGGAGGGCTCTATCTACATGGACCCTCTCACTGCATTCCAGTGTGGGTTCTCTTGTCAGGCCGGCTTCCCCCTGGTGGTGGCAACTCCAGGCTTACACCCCATTTTTTTTTTTTTTTTTTTTTTTTGCGGTACGCGGGCCTCTCACCGTTGTGGCCTCTCCCGTTGCGGAGCACAGGCTCCGGACGCGCAGGCTCAGCGGCCATGGCTCACGGGCCCAGCTGCTCCGCAGCATGTGGGATCTTCCCGGACCCGTGTCCCCTGCATCGGCAGGCGGACTCTCAACCATTGCGCCACCAGGGAAGCCCACACCCCACGTTTTAACTCGGGCAACAAGTGAGGGTCTTTTTCCCAGTAGCACACACACCTGTTAAGTTTCGTTGGCTCTGATTGGTCTGGCCCCGGTCACGTGCTCACCCCTGAACCAGTCACTATGGGCAGGGCAACATGCACTGCTCTGATTGGCCGGCCAGGCATGGTGCTAGGCCCACCTTTGAAGTGGAGGATGGTGGATGGATGCGGATCCGAAAAGGTAAATCGTGGATTAAAAATGAGGAGGGGTGGTTTCCAAAGGATATTTTGGGGGGCCGACACCAAAAAAGGAGGGAATGGATACTGAGGAGGCAGATACGAGAGGGTGCCACTCAGTGATTGGACGTTTTCCCCGTGAAGGCAGCCTCAGAACTAGGTGCTCTCCCGGCCCCCCGTTACCCAGGCGGGTCTTCTAGGGCCGCGTTCAGGCCCTGTATGAGCCACCGCGGCTCTGGTTTATCCTCACAAGCATCAGTGTTCACCGTGGGCTTCTGGAAGTTCATGCTCTTTCCTGTGAATCCCAAACTTCAAACTACAGCTTGGCATTTCTGCTGTGTCTACTAGCTTTCGGTGAGGGGGTAGGTCACTGATTCTGTGGACTTGAGCCACTCTGAAGTTCTAGTTTTCACCCGCAGGCACACGCATCCCATGAGCCTGTCCTATAGGACTTGTGATTAAGGGAACCCAATCGTGCAGTCGGCAACAAAGCCATGTCCCACGCTCAAGCAAGTGCCTTCCCCTTCTGAGCCTTAGTTTCTTTACCTGAACGATTAAATGGATGGGCACTATGTTCCATCAGTTCTGAGATTCTCTGAATTAATGGGCCTCCCGGCTTGAGAGGAAGGAAGCTCACGTTTAAAAAACAGCTGCTGTGTATCAGGGACTGAGGGTGTTACCTTTATGTCTACTATCGTATGCTTTTCACAGTGGCCCTGGGAGAAAGGTATTTTATCTCCCATTTTGCAGCTAAGGAAGCTAAGACAGAACAGTCTAAGCAACCTGCCTTGGGTTATAGAGCCAGCCTTGAACTTGGTGTGTCTGGCTCCAGCCAAGAGAGCACAGGCCCATGTGGAGATGGGGCTCTGTCAACTCTTTTCCCAAAACCTCTCTCTCCAGCCCTTCAGTCTTTTCCCACTAGAGAGAACTCTGGGAGGAGCTTCTAAGTGGGAGAGATTTATGCCTCCACCCCTCACAGACTGGCTCCTGTCTCTCTCTAGTGACAACCACATTCTTGGCTTTTCCATTTTCCTCCTTGAAAGCAGCCTTGTCATGTACGTTCTCTTGAACACACTCTCTTGCTCTCTAGCTCTCTTTTTCACAGTAGCACTAATCCAGCTCTTGGGCGTTGATAACTGTAAAACAGTTAATGGGAGTCATGGGAGGAGCTTAAGAAATCAGGTAGTGCCAGCCCCTCCTTTTACTCCCTGTACCGGATAGCCAAGCACTGGAGGGAGAGAGCCTTCCTTATCACACAGCAGGCAGGGGGTAAATGCTCATTGACTATTGATTGACTGTGGACTGTATCAACTGTTGTCTCCAAAAGCTGTCCTAACTCAATTCAGCCTATTGGAATACAGTTCAGTCAGGTGAGTAAGTGACCGGGCCAGGGTCCACACAGCTGGGATGTCAGAGCAGGGACAGCAGGAGGTCTTCAAGCTCCTAGCACATAGCGTTACATCAGAGGCTGCCCGAGAATCAGAATCAGAATCCTCACCCCTACCCTGACATCTTGGCATTTCAGCACAAGAAAGTAATAGAAGAAATGCAGCCGTAGACTCCTGGCTCAGAGAAGCGACAGTCAACCCCAAGAACACTCCAGTCTTTCTTCCCAGCATTCACAGTCATGTTCCTGAAGGGAACATAGGTCAAGGGGCTGTCTATCAGAAGGCCAATCAGTTTACCTCCCATTCCCAACTTTCCCTTCTGACCTAACTGGCTTTGCTCATTTCATTTGCAAAAGGAAGTCACGTGACCCTGACCCCACAACAGCTGATTGGACCGATCATGGAAATGACTCAAGGATGGCTCATCAACTAGACTCCAATAAAAATAAGTTTAAAAAAACCCAAAAAGGATGGCTCATTTGTGGCCTGGGCTGAGCCAATTAGACCCTCATAAGAGGAGCCATGTCACAGAGATCAGATGTGGTGGCCATTCACCAAGAAGGTATGGGGGAGTCTAGTTGTGTTGACATCTTGCCCAGTTGGAGTTGGCCTCTCGCCCAGCTGGGCAGAGATCATGAGTGACAGAAGATGGTCTGTGGAGAGGAGAGGAGAGGAGAAACGGGCTGAGAGAGAAGCCAAGCTGGGGGACCATGAGGCCCCAGGGAAAAGGAGCTGGAGGAAGCCAGAGGCCCCGCTGTGCTTCCGGCAGCTCTGTCCGATAAACATGGAAGGCGCTGAGTACATTCAGTGGCCCGTTATTGGGGCTGGTTGACTGCTTCTTATTGTAACCAAGCAAACTCTACCTGGGACAGCCTACCCTGCATGAGGCCAAGCCAGGCAATGGCAGAGACCCTCTCCTTAACCAAACATTAGCTGGGCCCCTCTTCTTGACATAGCCTCGACCTAGGTCTCTTGGGTCTGCCCTTGCCAAGTCCAGTTTTAGCAGGAATCCTGCTAAGTCAGTTTAGAGAGAATCCCCCATCCTTGATAATTAATCACTCTGGCCTGTTTTCAGCAAGAATCTCACTAAGTTGGCTTAGTAGTTTAGTAAGAATCCCCCTACCCTTGATGTTTCCTTTTGGTATTTTTCCATCCACTGACCCCCCTCACTCCTCTCATTGGCTGTAAATCCCCCCTTGTCTTGCTGTGTCTGGAGTTGAGCCTGATCTCTCTCCCATAGCAATATTGTGAATAAAATCTTCCCTACCATTTAACAAGTGTCAGAATAATTTTTTCTTTAACAGCAATAGTTGAGGGATGAAGGCCCTTCCCTCCTCACAGTCAATTACTAAATTGTCTTTTTTTTTTTTGCGGTACGCGGGCCTCTCACTGTTGTGGCCTCTCCCATTGCGGAGCACGGGCTCCGGACGCGCAGGCTCAGCGGCCATGGCTCACGGGCCCAGCCGCTCCGCGGCATGTGGGATCTTCCCAGACCGGGGCACGAACCCGTGTCCCCTGCATCGGCAGGCGGACTCTCAACCACTGCGCCACCAGGGAAGCCCACTAAATTGTCTTAAATGAGCTGTTTATGTGTCCGTCTCAACTGTCACCAACATTACCTATGAGCAACTATAACGCAGAGAAATTTTTTTCAAAGTAAAATGACATACTTATTGTAGTATTTATGTACTTCTTGACAATTTAGCATGTGCAAAGCTGTACTATTGTTTTTGATAAGTTCCTACCTTTTCAGAATAGCATTTTTATTTTAGAATAGTTTTAGACTTACCAAAAAGTTACGATAATACAGAGAGTTTCTATATACCCCTTGCCCAGTTTCCCTTTTTATTAGCATCTTACATAACTATGATATGTTTGTCACAAATAACCAATCTTGATACTTTAATATAAACTCAAGCCTATACAGGTCTTCCTCAACTTACAATAGCGTTAGTCCTGATAAAATGATTGTAAATTGAAAATATCATAAGTTGGAAATATCATAGGTCAAAGATGCATTGCATACACTAACCTGCTGAACACCATAGTTTAGCCCAGCCTCCCTTAACATGCTCAGAACGCTCACATTAGCCTACACTTGGGCAGAATCATCTAACGCAAAGCCTAGTTTATAATAAAGTGTTGAATAGCTCATGGAGTTTATCGAATACTGCACTGGAAGTGAAAAACAGAATGTTTGGGTACAGAATGGTTGTTAGTGTATCAGCTGCTTACCCTCGTGATCACGTGGCTGACTGGGAGCCGTGTTCACTGCCGTTACCCAGCATCGTGAGAGAGGATTGTACTGCGTATCGCGAGCCTGGGAAAAAAATCAAAGTTCAAAATTTGAAGTATGGTTTCTACGGAAGGCATATCGCTTTCACACCAGTGTAAAGTCAAAAAATGGTAGGTGGCGCTCTCGTAAGTCAGGTACTGACTGTCCTTCATCTCCTTAGTTTTCACCTAATGTCCTGATCCCATCCAGGACACTGCATTACATTTTGTCATCACGTCTCCTTAAGTTCCTCTGGTTTGTGACAGGTCCCCAGACTTCCCTTATTTTTTAAAAAAATTAATTAATTTTTATTTTTGGCTGCGTTTGGTGTTTTTTGCTGTGTGCGGGCTTTCTCTTGTTGTGGTGAGTGGGAGCTACTCTTCATTACGGTGCGCGGGCTTCTCACTGTGGTGGCTTTTCTTGTTGTGGAGAACGGGATCTAGGGACACGGGCTTCAGTAGTTGTGGCTTGTGGGCTCTAGAGCTCAGGCTAAGTAGTTGTGGTGCGCGGGCTTAGTTGCTCTGTGGCGTGTGGGATCTTCCCGGACCAGGGCTCGAACACACGTCCCCTGCATTGATAGGTGGATTCTTAACCACCGTGCCACCAGGGAAGTCCACTTCCCTTGTTTTTGATGACCTTGTTCGTTTGAGGAGTACTGGCTAGGTATTCCATAGAATAACCCTCATTTTGTGTTTTTCTAATGTTTTTCTCATAGTTAACTGGGATTGTTAGTTTGGGGGAAGACTACCACAGTGCTAAACTGCCATTCTTATCACATTTATAAGCGTTTCACGCTATCAATATGATATCACTGTTGCTGTTGACCTTGATCACCGGGCTGAGGTCATGCTTGCCAGGTTTCTTCACTGTAAAGTTACTCTCCTTCCCCCCAGCACTTTCCATACTGTCATCTTTGGAAGGAAGTTACTATGCACAGCCCGCCTTTAAAAGGTAGAGGATCTACATAAATTATTTGCATTTTTCTGCATGGAAGACTTGACTATTCTCTCCCACTTATTTATTCAGCCATGTATTTATATCAGTATGGACCCATGGATATTGATTTTATACTTTGGGTTATAATCCAACACTCAGTATTTATTTTGTCATTCAGATTGTTCCAGCTTTGCCCCTTTCGCTTGGTTCCTGTGTCCCTTTGGCATACTCCCCTTGTCGTGAGCTTTGTGAGCACATCCTTACTTTCTGTCAATATAAGATGCGCCAGGCTCATCTTACATATGTCCAGCCCTAGTCCTAGCATCAGCCATTTCTCCAAGGAGCCCTGGTTACTTTTACTGGAGAATGGTGTTAGAAACCACGATCTGGCTACTGTGTGCTGTTGGAAGATCTGCTGCTTCAAGGTCCTCTTAGCTGACAGATAAAGGAAATATACGTGTGTATACTAACCTGTGTATATACACATATCTATAAATATGAGTTCATTCTGATGGCTCCAACTCTAATCCATTCCACATGGATCATTCTAAGCTTTCTCCCCTTGTTTACCTCTAACTTCTGTCTCCAACAGTCAGAAATCTGCCTCTTACCCTCTGCCATTTGTTTCTTTAATTGTTCAATTCCAGTGTACCTGCATGGGAGTTGCAGAAATTCTAAGCCGTACCCTGTGGGAAACAACTTTATCAATTAGAGCACTGTGCTAAGGACTTTACTTTTTTATTCATTCCTTTTACAGACATCAGTTGAGCACCTGCTTTGTTCCAGAGATGTTCTAAAAATGAAAGACCCATAGTGACTAAGATAGCCAAGTCCCTGCCCAATGGAAGTCACATTATAATCAAGTACTGATTTACCAAATCTACCCCTGGCCAGGCACATGGTGGTAGCTGGTGAAATCTTTTATAGTGAGGGGTGGCAGTAACATTAAAAGAGAATTCAGGTAGGAGCGGGAGTGGAATTGAGGGGCCAGCTGGGAGCCTACTGCAGTCTTCCTGGGATCCAAGGACACAGGACGGACACAAGACACATGTCAGAGGGATGACAAAGGCAGAACTGATGGGCACTGTAACTGATTGCATATGGGGCATCTGGGGGCATCTGGGGGCGCAGAGGAGGCCCAGGTGCTGCTGAGGTCGATGCGGGAGTGGAATTAGGGTGAGGTGAGTGAGGCTGGTCATGCGAGGCAGGGTGGGATCCTGTCTTCATTTAAAGTTTTTAATATTTTGTTCATCTTGGGGTTTTGCATTATTTTGGATTTTTAAAAATATTGTATTAAAATGGTATTTATCTTGATTAAGACTTTTTTCTAGCACCCCTTCATATTTTGCACCTAGTGCAAGGGAGCCACTTGCCTGGCCCAGGCCCTTGGCTGGTAAGAGTAGTCATCAAAATGGCCCAAGAGTAAACAGCACGTTGGCATTTCCAAGACACCTCCCCATACCTCTTCTCATTTAAGCTTCATGATTGCATTTTGAAGTAGGTATTATCAGCCCCATTTTAGGAAACTGAGGTTTTGAGAATTTACATGAATGTGTCAAATTCGCATGGTTTATTAAGTAAAGATCCTCCAGTTTCAAGTTTCAGGCTCTTTGCATAGGAGGAGAAAGAACAATTTGCAGAGGAATGATAGTAAGTCCTGTTACAAAGTGTTTGCGTTTCAGGTAAATGCTGGCTATGAAAGTAAAGAATTCCTAATGAAAGTTAAAAAAAAAAAAAAGTGATCCTGGGAGAGAGGTTGAAACTGAACAGAGCTTCGGGTTCATGCTCATGGAGACTACATGACATGAGTGACAGATTCCTAAGAAGGGGAGAGTAGACAGAAAAGAGAAGGGGTTGCAGGTCCACCCCTTTGGGGAATCCAGAGTTTTAGGGCATAGAAAGTGGTCAGAGAGGAGCCAGGGACCCACAGGAGTGTGGTTCTTGGAAATCAGGAAAGGAGAGAATTTTAAGGAATTCAAATGAACAACCAGGGCACCGCTGCCAAGAGGCAAAGAAGAAGAAGACATCAGAAAGTCCTTTGCAGGCTTCCCTGGTGGCACAGTGGTTAAGAATCCGCCTGCCAATGCAGGAGACACAGGTTCGAGCCCTGGCCCGGGAAGATCCTACATGCCGCGGAGCAGTTAAGCCCGTGTGCCACAACTACTGAGCCTGCGCTCTAGAGCCCACGAGCCACAACTACTGAGCCCACATGCCACAACTACTGAAGCCCGCACACCTAGAGCCTGTGCTCCACAACAAGAGAAGCCACTGCAATGAGAAGCCCACGCACTGCAAGGAAGAGTAGCCCCCGCTCGCCGCAACTAGAGAAAGCCCGCATGCAGCAACGAAGACCCAACACAGCCAAAAATAAATAAATAGATACATTTATTTAAAAAAAAAAAAAGTCTTTTGCATTTCACTGTCCCTTGAACAGGGAGACTCACCAGTACTTGGTCGTTATAAGATGACGCATAGCCTACTGCACCTTAACTACACAGTTGCACTAAGGGCCTTTTTTTCCCACTCTGGTTTGGTTTGGCAGTCTGGTGCCATCCGGGACTCTCGGTTGAAACAACGCAGTGTGCTATGGACGTGCACACCCTGCAGAGCGGTTCCCACTTCCTTCACCCCAGTGTAATCACAGCTTCAAAGACACACAAATGTTCTCAGCTCAGACACAGCTCAGGGCTTGGCTTAAGACTGTTTACTACCCTCAAATTCAGATAGATTACACTCCTCCCCAAGTTCCTCCTCCAGTACTTCTGCTATACCGAAAACAAAAGAACCATTTCAAAATGCAATAAACACGACATGAAAATTAGTGCCCAAGTAACTTGTGGGCAATCATTTCAGAGAACCAAAGCTGCCTAGCAAAGCAATGCCGTGCTGTGCAGGGAGGTTTCCATGAGCAGAGTCACCCCAGGGGGCCCCATACTGATTTGGCCAAGAGAAGATGGGTGGGTTAAAGGAAACCACTAATGCGGGGAGACCTGAGCATTTCTCCTAAAGATTCTCCAAGAAAATAGCCCTGGTCTACAGATTGAGTTTATGAATTGATATGAGATTCCCATTCACCAAGGGCACCAATAACGTCTTATCCCATCAACGTTTATGGTGAATGTTCGCTGATCCCCTCACTACTTTCCAAGCACGATGCTGGGTATTTTCACAACGTGTATCTCATTTAGTCACGGGTAGAAAATATAATCTTGTCTAATTTACAGATGAGTAAACTGAGTCTCTGAGTTGTCAAGTGGAAGAGGGATGCCATCCCAAATAGCCCTAAACAGAATTCCTTGTCCTCGTGTGGCCTCTCTCTGAATGGAGCTTCGTTTTATGTTATTTTTTAAAATTTCCTAGGTTTAGAGGGAGCAATAGAACAGGATGGAAAGGAACTGAAGGGGGAGTTTGGAGAGTTGGATTCTGGCACATACATGAACTTGCTCCGTGCCCCTGGGGCCTGGGGGTCATTTCACATCCAGGTCCTCGTTTATCTTCCTCTGTAAAAATGAGACGATGAGCTAATTGCATCATGATCCGGCCCTGCTCATGACCCTCCAAGAGCTGGCAGGATAGAGTGTAAGTTCCTTCATACCTCTCTCCTCCCCACCTCCTACCCCTCCCTGACACGCATTCACCGCTGTTATGGCTGTGACACAAGTGCCAGGTTCCCCTGATGCCCCCATGCCTTTGCACATGCTGTTGCTTCTGTTAGGGACCTTCCAGCTTTTCTAACAGTAAGCTCTTCTTTATCCGTGGAACTACAGTTCAAGTGTCCCCTCCCCCTACAGTTTTCTCTGACCCCCTCAAGGAAAGTCCAAGAGAGCCCCCTCCACCTTCTTGCATTGGTAAGAATCCAGTTCACAGCGCATGCTGTCTCTCCCGTAGCACTCTGAAATGCTGGGTCACTTCTCTACTGGGATGTGGAAAAGAGGGGCTGCATCTGGGTCACCTTGGCATTCCCAACCTCAGGCGCAGTGCCTAGCATGTAGTAGGTGCTTGCTGGATGGTGACAGAATGGACGCCTTTCCAAGGCAAACCTCTTCTTATCTCCTAAGATGGTGTGGATTTAACTGTGCTCCTGGCAGGGCAGAATATGCTAAAGCAAGAGATAACTGTACCTTTCCCATCCATTTCTGTCTTTCTGTGTCATTAACTTTCACATCTGTACTCTACCTCTCCGTCAGCTGACAAGCTGCCTTAGGAGCTTAAATGCATATCGATCATAGCTGAGAGTCCCTTCTGCAACTCAGAGCCCCAATTAGCCTGCATTAGAACATGGGAGGGCCTGATGCCTTTGTAGCTAAGAAGGTTATTTTAATATGGAGATCAAATCCCCTGGGAAGCCCAGCCACTCCGCCTCCCCTAAACGTCCACCCTGTTGGGAAACCACAGTGTCTAAAGTCACACCATTAACACCCTAAGATGAAGGAATTCTCTGTCAAATAGATATGTCATGTGGAGAAATATCAAAGCCATTAGCTCTCCTTCTGAGGTATTTTGACTTATCCGATCATCCATCTGTGCGTACGTTTATTCATCTGTTCCTTCATTGAGGAGTTATTATAAACTGGTACAAATCATTTTAACTTCACCCCTGAAAAGATACAACTGTTTATTTCCTATACCTAGGGTTAGTAACTCATAGATACATAATAATGATAATAGTAATAGCAAATATTTACATAGTTCTTATTATGCACCAAGCGCTCAATGTGTTAACAACTTTACTTGTATATGTTAATGTATTTGACCTTCACGATAACCCCCGTACATGTGTATCATGTTTTATCATCTTTATTTTGCAGATGAGAAAACTGAGGCAAGGGAACTTTTTTTTTAATATTTATTTTCTTTACTTTTTTGGCTGTATCGAGTCTTAGTTGTGGCACGCGGGATCTTTCATTGTGGCACGGGCTCTTCATGTGGCACACGGGCTTCTCTCTAGTTGTGGCCTGCAGATTTTCCTCTCTCTAGTTGTGGCGCACGGGCTCCAGGGCACATGGGCTCTGTAGTTTGCGGCATGCAGGCTTAGTTGCCCTGCAGCATGTGGGATCTTAATTCCCTGACCAGGGATCGAACCCATGTCCTCTGCATTGGAAGGCGGATTCTTTACCACTGGGCCACCAGGGAAGTCCTGGCAAGGGAAGATTTTTAACTTGCCCAAGACCATACCTATGGCACGTGGCAGAGCTAGGGTTAGACCAGAACAGAATCCTAACCACTACCCTGGACTCTTAGGCTGGGAAGCTGCCCTAATGGGCAGTCATTTCCCCAGGGATCTGGGCAGAGTGGAAGGAGCATGAGATGGGGAGACTGGACTCCTGGCTTCCCACTCAAAGCTGTGCAGGCCAGGTGTATCACCTGGGCAAAGCACTTAGCCCTTTGGATAACTTTTTAAAAAACTAATCTATCAATATTAAAAAAAGGGAATTGGGTTAGGATATGACTAACAAAGCCAGAAGGGCTCTCTAACCTCTACAATTCTGCAAATTAGATTTTTTTTTCTCCCAAAGATATTATCAGGACTATTAAAGTGACTGAAGTTTAATGGCTGAAATCAACATCAGCAGAGGACAAACCGTGCTCTGGGCAGCCTGTTCTCAGAGGACCTGGCATCTTATTTGCGGGCCTGTAAAGAAGATGTCTGTGACTTGGGCCCCGATTAAAGCATTTCCAGGTGGCTGTGGGGAACAGAGGCCCCAAGGCCATGTCCTTGGATGAGCCTCCTGAAATCACACATGCTCACTGTCACATGATGTCCCCACATCCTTGTCCCCCAGCTCCAATGGGTGGTGCTCGCACTGGTTAGAATTGCAAGGGTGGCTGGAGCATCTCGCACAGGGCAGACGTGATGTGGCCAATGGAATTCCCAGCAGACACTAGGCACATGGAAGAATAATGCACGTTTAGGTCCAGGGAGAAGCGGGCTGGACACTGTCATTTTTCAGAACAAGTGGCCAGGTATCAGGGGCTTTAGGTTTAAGTACAGGGTCTTCAGACATCCTAGCGCTGCCACAGAAAGGCTGTCTGTGAGAAGGAGGAAGGAATACAGACCTTCAAGACAGACATGTGGGTTTAAATCCAAATGCTGACTCTCACTGACTGCACATCCACGGGCAAGTTTTTGGCCTCTGTGAGCCTCACTTTTCTCATCTGTAAAATGGGGAATTCTCTTCTCCCTTCTGGGTTGCGGTAATAATCACAAAGGGTGTGAGTCAAACTCCCAGCTCAGCTCACAGATATTCCATCAAGTGCAACGATATGTCAGCAGCAGCGACCAAAAGTCACTCTGTTTGGCTGAAGTAGGTGATGTGGGAAGGAGAATAGGAAGATGGGGTTGAAAACAGAGTTGGGGGTACTTCGTCCATTCAGTATTTATTTATTTATTTATTTATTCATTCTTTCATTCATCCATCCATTCATTCATTCAATATATACTTTTCAGATACTGACCATGTGCCAGGTAGCATATGGGCTAGGGCCAGGTTCATGCAGATGACAGATACAATCCTCGTCCCCAGGCACTTTTTAAAAAAGAAACTTCTTCTTCATGCTAAGAAAATCCTTTTTTTTTTTTTACTTTTTGGCTGCATGGCATGTGGGATCTCAGTTCCCCGGCCAGGGATTGAACCCATGCCCCTTGCATTGGAAACTTGGAGTCTTAACCACAGGACTGCCAGGGAATTCCTAAGGAAATCCTTTCCTATTTCTCTTTTGCTAAGAGTTTTTAAAAAATCATAAATAGATATGGAACTTTATGGAATGCTTTTTCTCATCTTGCTGAGATGTATATATATTTTCTCCTTTAACTTTTTTTTTTTTTTTCGGTACGCGGGCCTCTCACTGTTGTGGCCTCTCCCGTTGCGGAGCACAGGCTCCAAACGCACAGGCTCAATGGCCATGGCTCACGGGCCTAGCTGCTCCGCGGCATATGGGATCTTTCCGGACCGGGGCACGAACCTGTGTCCCCTGCATCGGCAGGGGGACTCTCAACCACTGTGCCACCAGGGAAGCCCATCCTTTAACTTTTTAAACTAAATTCTTAGACACAGAATCATTGGGTTAAAGAGGTTAAACGTTTACAATGTTGAGACATTTTGCTAAATTGTCCTTCGTAAAAGTTTGTTCTGTTTATATGCTCCACCCCCATGACAGTAGATGGGCATGCCAACTTCAACACACCCTCAGTACCAATTCACTCTTATTTGCATTGTTCCCATCTGATAGTTGAAACGTGGGGTGTGTGTCAGTTTGGGTCCTCCAAGAAGCATATGTCAAGATGGTATTAGACATTCAAGAGAGTTATTGTGGGGGGAATGGGAAGGAGCCATCAGATGCCAACTCAGGGCTGACTCCATGAAGGACAGAGGAAGAAAGGAGGGCTGGGAGGCAGAGTCTAAGATTCAGGAAAGTTCTTAGAAAGTTTCAGCCAGGCTGGTGGGGTCGTCAACCCAAAGTCGCCCTCAGAGGAGTTTCCTTCATACTGGAAGGGGCTGCACTAGCACCTCTGCCAGCTAAATTCATGGGTAAGCAAGAAGCCCTGGGAAGTGCGGCCTGGGGGCAGATGAAGTGGTGAATTCAGAGCACAGCCAGAGCTGTCTATCAGTTACCACTCCTCCCACCAGCAGGAGAGCCGAGTACACAGTTTTATGGCTGCTGCAGGCTGCTTATTTTATTCTTGATAATTTGCTGGAGTTTCCCTATAGATTATGTATATTAACCATTGTGAACATTGCAAATATTTCCCCCCACTTATTGAATGTCTTATGATCTCTTGGGAGAGAGAAGGGAAGACTGTCATAAAGGAAGGAAATTCTAAATATTTAGACAGAAAAATCTAACCATTTTCTAAACAGCTTTTGGGTTGTTTTTCTTTCTTTTCTTTCTTTTTTTGGGGCATCCTTGGAAGGCTTTTCTCTCCACCACACACGTTTAAAAAATATTTACTCATCAGTACAGACTAAGCCATACAGACTCAACTGAACTGAGCTGCCAGTTTTCAGGAAACACAGTGGATGGAGGAACATGTTCAGTGACACCAGGGGATGTAGCTGGCGGAATCCAGACCATGGGAAACTGCAGGACCAGCGACCCTGACTCTTCATCAGAGAAATTGCAAGGATGGAGAAAAAAGAGTTGAAGGTGGGGAACTAGTGGGTTGGAAGAGACTTGAGAGCACTGTCAAACAACCTCAATAAATGGACCCCTCCCTAAAAGTGGGGCCAACAGGGAAGTTTGAAAACTGATTGAATATTTGCTATTGAGAAATTCTTTTTTTAGAGTGTTGATGGAACTGTGGTTATGTTTGAAGAAAAATGTTTCTGTCTTTTAGAACCAGAGGCAGAAATACTTTCACCTGAAGTGATGTGCAGTCTGGGATCTGTTTCAAAGTCACCCAAGGAGGACAGAAATGGGTGGGGCTACAAATGAAGTGGGATTGGTTATGACGACTCTTTCGAGTGGGTGGTACGTCCTTGGAGACCCACTATACTATTCTTTCTGTTTCTGTATGCATGTAAGCTTTTCCCATAATAAAAAGTTTTAAAATGTTATCTATCAGAAAAACACACATGTGCACGCTCATACATACACACACACACGGGGAAAAAAGCAAGCAAGGACTCTGGAGTCAGAATTTCGGTGTTCAAACATCATTTTCACACTTACTAGCTGGGTGGCCCTTGGGGACTTATCTAACCTCTTTGTGCCTCTGTTTCTCATCAGCAAAATATGGAAACTATTATTCCCTATCTCGTAGTAGTGACAGAAGGATTAAATGAGATAAGACATACGAAGCACTTTATGGAGAACCTGGCACATTGCATATCGATTCTACAAATGTTTATTGGATGCCTCAAATACACCAGACACTGTACCCAATGCAGGGATGAGCTAGTGTTGTTTTATTTTTATTGATACTATCACAGCAGTCATTTTGTGATTCTATCTCTTATATGTCTATCTTTTTCCATCTGGAATTTATTTTGGTATAAGGAGGAACACTGGGAACTTTTTAAAGATGTTTTGCCAATTATCCATCTTATTCATTAAATATTCCTTTTTTCCTCCACTGAGATGAAACATTCTCGTACTAAATTCATATGTTTATTTCTGGACTCCCTGTATCCTTTGATACTCTTCTAATGATTTTTTTTTTTTTTTTGTCTAGTAGCCTTTATAAGTCTGTTTTTAATTCTTGGCAAGTTTAAGGGAAGAAAAATAGTAATTTTTTAAATGTTTGGGGTTTTTTTCTAATTTAAGAAAGCATAGGGCTTCCCTGGTGGCACAGTGGTTGAGAGTCCGCCTGCCGATGCAGGGGACACGGGTTCGTGCCCCGGTCCGGGAAGATCCCACATGCCGCGGAGCAGCTGGGCCCGTGAGCCATGGCCGCTGAGCCTGCGCGTCCGGAGCCTGTGCTCCGCAACGGGAGAGGCCACAACAGTGAGAGGCCCGCATACTACAAAAAAAACAAAACAAAAGAAAGCATAATATTTTTGTTTCTGTTTTACTTATCAGGGACTTTTACCTTCTGTCCATCAGGTCCCTCCACAAAGGACAGAGCAGATTGTACAATGATCTGCCAAACTCAGGACAATGGGCGAACAGGGCCTCATGGCTGATGGGTAGGCAGGAGGGGGAGGACCTGGCATCCTTTGGTGACACGAAGGCAGGGTGCCTGCAGTCAGATCCAGGGTCTGGGCCTCTGCATCTTCGCCCAAGTTCCTTTCCACTCTCTGACTGGAATAGTTAGGTCCACATCTTACGTTATTTAAAATATCAGGGCAGGGCTTCCCTGGTGGTGCAGTGGTTGAGAGTCCGCCTGCCGATGCAGGGGACGCGGGTTCGTGCCCCGGCCCGGGAGGATCCCACGTGCCGCGGAGCGGCTGGGCCCGTGAGCCATGGCCGCTGAGCCTGCGCGTCCGGAGCCTGTGCTCCGCAACGGGAGAGGCCACAGCAGTGAGAGGCCCGCGTACCGCAAAAAAAAAAAAAAAAAAATCAGGGCAGTACATCCCAGAGTTGTTTTACCCACTGTTTAAAAACCATGCAACTCTGGACATATATACACTACCAAACGTAAGATAGATAGCTAGTGGGAAGCAGCCGCATAGCACAGGGAGATCAGCTCGGTGCTTTGTGACCAGCTCGAGGGGTGGGATAGGGACGGTGGGAGGGAGACGCAAGAGGGAAGGGATATGGGGATCTATGTATGCATATGGCTGATTCACTTTGTTGTACAACAGAAACTAGCACAGCACTGTGAAGCAATTATACTCCAATAAAGATGTATTGAAAAAACAAAACAAAAAACAAAACCCATGCAACTCTAATTTTTACGTACTTGGTGCTGAGGAGCTAAAGTTTCTGTGTGTATTCATGATGAGAAATTTTTACCTTTTCTTGATAAAACCCTAGGAGTGGATGAAGTTGACATTTACTGAGTGCCTGTTGTAAGAAAGACACTTTATAGGTGTTGACTGCCTTTTCCCCTCTTCTGCCTCCTTTGGATGGGCTCAGCCTTTCTTGGTTACTGCAAGGGGGATGAGAGTAGCTGAGCCAGCGAAACACTGCAGCTGCCCCAAACCACAGCAACCACGCAAGCTCATAAGCCATGGAGACCATGAACTCTGCCTGCCCCAGCCCGAGACCCACTGCAGGGACAGGGTAAGTAGGCACAGGAGGCCATGCAAGTTTAGGAGCATGTAGCTTTTCTTTTTCCAGTTTGAAACCATCCCACGGGAGAATGAACAGGCAAGTTCACGATGCTCTCAGACACGCAGTCCAACTCTCTCTCACTCTGAGTGCATGTGTGTACCAGTCTGTTTGTCTCTCAATGATCTCCCTTCCCCAAACAATGTCCTTTTTCATCTTCTATCAAATGCTGCTCAAGCCCGTTCCAAGGGGGATCTCCTGAGACCATGTGTTCCTCTCTGTCTCTGTCACTGTTTACTTCTTCGCATGACGATGGACCCCACACCAGGGTGGTTACCCACACACCTGGTCTTAAGCAGACCCTTCAGTACCTTGGCTGACATGCCCTGAGTCCCTGGTTCCCGTCACTCACGAGGCCACAGGGATTTGAGCCTCCTCGTCTTCCTTTCTTGCCTAAGTTCCCTTACATCTTACCGACCACGACATCACCTCACCCCCAACTCAGCACTTGATCTTCCTGCCGCCATCACACACAAAGTGTTTCCAAACATACATGTTACGCATCACATGATTTTCCACCTTTTTGACTAACTGAACCCATTCGAACTAAATGTATTTCTCTCTTCCAGTTCAGTAGGTTTCTTTCCCGCTCAGAACTACCCAAGACGTGTGTATTGTTTCATTGAACCACCACTCACTTTGCAAGGTGCAAAGGGGAAAAATGAGAGAGCTTAATTCAATTACCAGAGTCCCACATGATACACAGCAAAACCAAGATCCGAGGGTACAGATCTCTGACTCCGAATCTCATCCTCTTCTCCTCCAGGGCTCTGCCTCTCCTTCCTGCTACCCCCACCACTTACGTTCCCACAGGATGACGTAAAGGGTCCAGGATCAGGGTTTGGGAATTCAGAAACATGGCTTGGGTTTTACTCTTTATATTGGTGTCAGCTGGGTGAGGTGTTTTGAATCTTCTGAAAAATCCCAGGGAAATTTGATCAACGGAGCTTATCCTAAATATTACTATTCAGAGAAGTCCTTGAAGTACTAAATGTAATCCTGTAGCTGAAAAAATTCGCTCATTAAAGAGATTTTGAATTATGGGCCAAGACGTCAGATAACAGATCTATAGGGAGTTGAATGTATGACAGGATTTCACCTTATTTATTAATTCATTTCTTTAAGAAACAGAACTGAAGTGCACAATTATTTTCTCCTTATTATCCTTTTAGTAACTCTAGCTGAACAGGGACTGGGCAGATAAAGGCAAGTAGAATGTACCGACCTGTGTTTGGGCTCGTGAGGCATAGTAGAGCTTACATTTTGGGGACTATCCTTAGTATGTGACAGAAATTCATGAGGTAGATAAGACGAGCACAGTGACTTGATAGGGAAGAATGGTGTTTGTTTCTAGAAAACTGGGCACCAACCTCAATAACTCACTCTCTCCTGCTCATTGCTTTGGTACAAAGCTTAGTAAAATGTAGCCTAAGAGATAAACACGTGCTTACCTTTAAGCTGGATTAGGGACCCAGGCATCAGAGAAGGCATCTAAGACGGGCACTGTGACAAACCAGCTCCAGGATCTGAGGCAGGTCCCCTCCTCTCAGTGTCCCCATGTAGTAGTTTCCTGTGGCTGCCATAACAAATGGGTGACT
Source organism: Delphinapterus leucas (assembly GCF_059928025.1). NCBI lineage: Eukaryota > Metazoa > Chordata > Mammalia > Artiodactyla > Monodontidae > Delphinapterus > Delphinapterus leucas. Next base: position 172,599,379 of record NC_143130.1, read on the forward strand.
CCAAACAAGAGAAGTATACTTCGTCCCAGTTCAGGAGACCAGAAGCCCCAAATCAAGATGCCGACGGGGCTGGTTCCTTCTGACGGCTCTGGGGAGAACCTATTCTCTGCCTTTTCCTTCACTTCGTTGGTGTTGCCTGCAGTCCTGGGTGTTTCTGGACTTGTAGGCACATCGCTTCAGTCTCTGCCTTCACATGCCTTCTTCCCTGTTTCCGGGTCTCTGTGTGCAAATTTCCCTCTTCTTACGAGGACACTCATCTAATCCAGTTTGACCTCATCTTAACTTGATTATACCCACAAAGACCCTATCTCAAATAAGATCACATTTACAGGTACCAAGGTTTAGGACTTGAACGTGTCTTTTGGGAGCTAGAACTCAACCCACACCATTCTTAACTGAAGGGATTGGAAGAAGTTTTATTGCAGCAGAAGAGTTGTAGTCTGCCAAGAAGCCCAGCCATTTTAGCCTTGTAGTGTGTCTCCTCTTATAACAAAACATGCTTAGGAAGTGTCAGAATTGGAGAATGGGAGACTTTGGAAAATCTGGAAGTGGGACTGTCTAGGTACACACATCACAGTGAAGTGTGAATTCTGGCAAGGGCAGCCGCGGAGCACTTACATTGTGACTTGGAGTTTGTTTAGCAGGAAATGTCGTATTTGTATATAAGGTTTGAAGTGATATCCTAGTTGGCTAGTTTGAAATTAAAAAAAGGTTCATCATTTTGGCCCAAGTGCTAATGTTGACCTGATTATTTAAAAACATTTTTAAATGGCATAAGATAAAGGTCAAATACCTCATAACTCTCTAACTTCTGCCAAATGGAGTTGGAAAAATTTGTAATTTCATAGCATGGCAGCAAAGGCCCAGGATACTCTAGCCAGCCCCACTCCAACCTCCTGAGTCAAGGCTCCTTACCGCTCACCTCCCACTTCTGTCACAGCAAGACAGCCCTAATTGTTCAGGCTTCCTAGATGCATCCCCATCTTTGTGCTTTGTTCTTGCTCTTTTTCCTAGAATTCTGTCCTCTCCCCATATGTTCCTTCCTCCACTGATCAACCTCCACTCCCTGACTGCAATGGATTGAATGTTTGTGTCCCTCCAAATCCACGTGTTGAAACTCTAACCTCAATGCAATGGGTTTTGGAGGTGAGGCTGTTGGACGCTCATTAAGTCATGAGGGTGGAGCCCTCATGTTGGGGTCAGTGCCCTTAAAAGAGGAGACAGAAGAGGGCTCTCTCTCCCTCTTTCCACCACGTGAAGGTACAACAAAAAGTGGGCAGTCTACAACTGGAAGAGGCTCTCCCCAGAACCTGGCCACATTGGCACCCCAATCTAGACTTCCAGCCTCCAGAACTGTGAGAAATGAGTTTCTGTTGTTTAGAAGCTACCCAGTCAATGGAATTTTGTTATAGCAGCCACATCTGACTAATACACCATCTTGCCCATCTTTCAAGGAAGGCCACGTTCAAATGCTGCTGTTTTAGGCAAAAGCTGTTCTCTTACTGATTAGAATCCTGATGATGATAGTCCAGGGAGGTCGTTTGACAACCATCTGCTGTGACTGAGCCCCATTTATGTGGCAGCCTCAGTGCTGGTAATGCAGCGACCCCAGAACCCACCCCCATCTCTGCCTGATGGAGCAGGAAGTCTCCCGAGGCTGAATGGGCTCTTATGATACCTAAAAGCATTCTTTGACCTCTGAGTGTTAGAAAGAGGCAGTAAGAAAATCATTGATTTGAGCTGCACCTGTACTTTGAAATGTATTTAACACTGTGTTTACTGAAAAATTAACTTTAGTAAATTCCATATGACAGTTATTACATCGTATTTTCTCAGCTACAAGATCGTATCTTTTCAAATGTTGATGGACCTGAAACCAGGCTGCAGCTTACAACTGACTCTGAAAAGAACTTGCCTTTTGTGAAAACGTTGTCTCTGCCTGTCTGGTGCTGTTACCTAACGTGAGTTATTTGACTTGGCAGTACCACGTAGAGTTGGATTTTATCTTAAATTGAATCCCTAATTGTCACTTGCAATGTCTTCAAAAAGATTACCTTCTGGTGCAATGTTAAAACAAAAGTTATTATGGGCAGAAAAGCCTGAGCGTAGAGCTCCGAGTGGTAAATTTACTGAGGGTGAAGTGAATATCTATGGCTGGAGGTCCCACACTGCCTCATTGTCTTGAAAGCAACAATCAAGTGTTTATAGGATCTGGGAGGGAGAATGCAAATCTACAACCTAAATGGCTCCAGTGTGTGTGTACATAATTTTGTATTTATTTTCCTTTTTCCAGCTTTGTTGGGAATTCCCTGGTGGTCCGGTGGTTAGGACTCCATACTCTCACTGCTGAGGGCTCGGGTTCAATCTGGTTAGTTTTCCCGGTGGGAAAACTAAAATCCCACAGACTGCGTGGTGTGGCCAAAAAAAAAAAATATGTTCCTAGCTTTGTTGAGGCATAAATGATATACAAAACCACAGCTCATATTTAATGTCTACAATTTGATGAGTTTGGACATATGCATACACCCTGATACCATCACCACGGTCAAGGTTATAAATATATCTATCACCCCCAAAAGTTTCTTTGTGTCCCTTTGCTTTTGTATGTGTGCGGTAAACTGAGATCTACCCTCTTAACACATCTTTAGGTGCACAATACATATTGTTAGCTGTGGGCACTCTGTTGCACAGCAGGTCTCTAGAACGTCCTCATGTTACATATATCTGCAACTTATACCCACTGAGCAACTCCCCACTTTCCCCTCTTCCCATCCCCAGGCAGGTACCATTCTAGTCTCTGCTCCTAGGAGTCTGACTATTTTGGTACCACATGTAAGTGGAGTCACGCACTCTCTGTCCTTCTGTGACTGGCAAATTTCACTTAACATAACGTCTTCCAATTTCACGCATGTTGCGGCAAAAGAATTTCCTTCTTCTTAAAGGCTGAATAATACTCCATGGTGCAGATGTGCCACATTTTCTTTATCCGTTTATCTGTTGATGGACATTTGGGTTGTTTCTATATCATGGCTATTGTGAATAATTCCGAAATGAACATGAGAGCACAGATAGCTTTTCAAGATCTTGATTTCCATTCTTTTGGATGTATGCCCAGGAGTGGGACTGCTGAATCACGTGGTGGTTCTATTTTTAACTTTTTTTTAAAAGATTTAATGGTGCTAGTATCTGATTTTTCTTACTTTTTATACTGTACTACATTTGTGCCCATGGTCATACATATCCAGCTCCCTGATAGATACTTTTTTTTTTTTTAAAGAAGATGTTGGGGGTAGGAGTTTATTAATTAATTAATTTATGTTTGCTGTGTTGGGTCTTCGTTTCTGTGTGAAGGCTCTCTCTAGTTGTGGCAAGCGGGGGCCACTCTTCATCGCGGTGCACGGGCCTCTCACTATCGAGGCCTCCCTTGTTGCGGAGCACAGGCTCCAGACGTGCAGGCTCAGTAGTTGTGGCTCACGGGCCTAGTTGCTCCGCGGCATGTGGGATCCTCCCAGACCAGGGCTCGAACCCATGTCCCCTGCATTAGCAGGCAGATTCTCAACCCCTGTGCCACCAGGGAAGCCCCTATTTTTAATTTTTTGAGGAATCTCTATACTGTTGGCCACCACTTCCCCACCATTTTACATTTCTACCAACAGTGTACAAGGCTTGCAATTTCTCCACATCACCACTAGTGCTTATCTTTTATTTATTTAATTTTATTTTTTGATAACGGCCATTCTAACAGGTGTCATTTAATGTCTCATGTGGGTTTGATTTACATTTCCCTGATGATTAGTGATGTTGAGCAGATTCTCATATACCTTTTGGCCATTCATATGTGTCCTCTTCAGAAATGTCTGTAGATAAGTCAGTTTTCATCTTGTTGTGATACACGTAAAATGATGGCACAAGTCAGGCAACAGAGTTAACTGTGTTAACTGACCAATCCCTTAGAACAGATTAGCAAACATAAAAGCTGGATTAGTGTGACTGATCCACATTTATGCAGGAGGGTGACTTAGGAGTCATGAGCTGACTTCCACGAGAAGCTTTCTACCTTCCACCGACAGGAATTCAATTAAAGAAAAAAGCCAAAATGTTGAGCTAAACCAAATAGGAAATCCAGACAGAGCATCAGTGTTCTTCAATAAGCCTTGAACTATGCTGTCATTCTTAGGACACTAAAAAGCCAGAGAAGTTATGGCTTTAGAAGTTATGGCACTAAAAGCATGCCTCCACGGTCCTCTGCAATCAATGCCAATGGACCAAGGTGAGTGAAACTTCAGACTCTGACTACGGTAAGAGCTCTCAGCTTAAACTTAAACTGTGAAACTGAAAGTGGTATAAATGAGCAGATTGTCTTCTAGGTTTTCTTTCATTCACATTTAACATAAAGCTACTTTTTTTTTTCTTCTAAAACAAAGCTGTTACTGCATTTGTGCATAGTTAATAATTTTTGAAACTCATAGAAGCAGAGACTAGACTGGTGGTTGCCAGGGGATGGGAGGAGGGGAAACAACCACGTTGTTCAATGGGTGTACAGGATGAGTAAGTTCTAGGGATCTGCTGTGCAACATCATACCGCAGTTAACAATACGTATTGTGCACTTAAAAATTTGTTAAGAGGGTAGACCTAATAAGGTCTTGCCACAAGAAATTTTAAAAAGGGCACATGAGGAACTTTTGGAGAGGATGGATGTTCATTACCTTGATTGTGGTGATGGTATCAGTGTGTGCATATGTCCAAACTCATCAAGTTTTATATGTTAAAAGTACACAATTTTATGTCATTTATACCTCAATAAAGCTGATAAAACAAACAGATAAAAGTCAAATTAAGGGGAATACAAGTCTGTTTGGTTACACTTGAAAATACCAACCTCTCCTAGTTGGGAACTGGTGCAGTTCTTGCCCTAGGGTAGCTGAGAATTTCTGGCCCTGTCCAGACCCTCTTCTTGATTACTTTGGTTCTTCATTTTACGTCTCTCCTCATCAGAGTCCCATGCTGACACACAGCTCGTACCACTTTCTATTATCAGTGTTTTTACCACTTAGGGATTTGCATTTGGATGATGCCACGGAAAACTCAAATAACAGTGACATAAACAATATAGGTTTATTGTTCTCACAAAAAGATACGTTCAAAAGTAGGGGGTGGCTGGTGTTCGTTCAGGGCCCGTGACATTATGTTATTCTTAGCCTTTTTTTACATGGTTGCAATGTGGGTGCAGCAGTTCCTGCCACCAGATCTGTGCTCCAGGCAGGAGCACGGAAGAAGAAAAAAGACATATGGGAGAAGAATCTTCTCCCTTTGAGGAGCATTCCTGGGAACACAACCGCAAAACTTTTATTTACTTCTCATAGGCTGGAAGAGTACATAAGGCTGGGAATTGCAGGAATATTTTAAAGCTGGGTTCCTTGTTATATGCCATAAATCATAGATTTTTTTAAATGGAGAAGTCAGAGAAAGAGGATATCAGTAGGCAACCGTAGTGTCATAGGACATTCCTATGACAAAACAGAGAATGTTTTCTTCTTTTTATCTGTAATTGCTCAGAGAAGGTCACAATTTAGGATAGCGTCTTCCCTAGTTGTGGTCCGCAGCTCTGTCTGGCCCCGTTCCTCGTCTGAGACTGAGCAAATTCATTCAATGAGAAAAGCACAACTTAGTTTGTCTTCCCAACATGGAGCCTTTTCTGCACAGCACACTCTGATGTCACGGAAGCAAAGTTTGGCAGGAAAAGCACAACGTTAAAAGTGCTCCTTATTAGCTACAAAAAGAGTCATCCTTATTGCACAGAAATCAATGACTGAAAAACCCTTCCTAGGTTGCATTATCAAATATCCTTCCTGGCTGTGACACTTGAGGAATCTATCCTGCAACCCTCCCAATTTGGCTACACCTAGGATTGAATCGGCTACTCCATCAAAAATTGAAGTTGTACCATTTGATCGTTAACATTCTCATCAGGTTTACACTGGTACGATCCCACTGCTGGGATTCATCGTTTCCTCATATGGACTCTTTTGCCTGTGTGTCAGGATTTCTCTCTGCCCTGTGTGATAATTCACACATGTCTGCATCCCCACTGGACTGTGGGCTGCTTGAGAGCCAAGATTCTGGTTCTCTCATCCCAGCATCCCTTCCACAGGCAAATTGTGATTCCTCAGTAATATCAGTTGAATAAAATGGACTCCTCTTGTGAAGTAGGTCCTTATCTATGCTGAGGGCTGTCAAAAGCCTCTCCTCTCTCCATCTCCCAGTGTCTGTCATTTCTGCCCATCATGGTGGTTAGTACGGCAATGCCAATAGAATAACCATCACCATGGACAGAGCCATAAACTAGGTATCTTGCACACTTTGCATCTAACTCTCCATCAAACTGGAGAAGCAGAGAAGGTTAGAGAGGAAGCTGACCCCCAGAGTAAAAAGGAGAAGTCCCTTGGCCAAGGTTGCAAAGTGCTATCATTTGAATCCAGATTTGACTCCAAAGCCATGTTTGACTGAACCCAGGATAGCGCAGCCTGCATTTTAGTGGGCTAGATGTTGACTTGTAGAGTGTTGTGGCTGTAACAGAAGAAATGAAGATGCTCAACGTGGACCTAAAGCTGGAAATAACGGTAGCTTGAAAATTAAAAGTCCGCGGTTGTTGAAATGCACCCCTTAGCAACAAACTCACACCGTTGTCTAGAAAGAAAACTCTTGAATGCTCTAAAACCTCATGCAAAGATTTTCGTATGTCCCCAAAGCATAACAAATAAATATCATCCTATTTAACACACTAATAACATGTGTTTTCTGGTCGATACAAATAGCCAACTGAGAAAGGCTGGCACATTCTAGCTCTAAGACCTGATTGTGGGCATCCATGTGGTACTATGTGAAAAGCACACAACTAGGCGTCAGAGAAGCTGGGCTCCATCCCTGGCAATGCTATGAATTTGCTGCACTGTCTTGGGCAAGATGTTTTCCTCTTGGGAGCCTCAGTTTCTTAATTTGTAAAATGAGTGTGGTTAGGTGATTTATAAAGTCCCTTCCATTGCTACAACATTTTACATTTTATGGTTTCTATTTTGATGCCACTTGCTGACCTTCCACTTTTGTTGCATAAAAGATGCACATTCTTTTTTTTTTTTTTGCGGTACGCAGGCCTCTCACCGCTGTGGCCCCTCCCATTGCGGAGCACAGGCTCCGGACGCGCAGGCCCAGCGGCCATGGCTCACGGGCCCAGCCACTCCGCGGCAGGTGGGATCCTCCCGGACCGGGGCACGAACCCGCGCCCCCCCGCATCGGCAGGCGGACTCTCAGCCACTGCGCCACCAGGGAAGCCCAGGATGCACATTCTTATATTGAGCTACCGGGAGGGAAATTTCTCTTCTTTTTAAAGACATCTGCCCCACTCTCCATACCAGCTCACTTTCTTTTTGCACTGAGAAGCACGGTGAGACTCGAATGAGTATCTCCACAGTCCCTGGCGCACTACTCCGTGCTCAGGTTGAGACAGACTCCTAGACGGCTTATTTCTAGATCAAAGCATTGAACTACAGCCCGGCCCTGGGGCCTAGCCCCAGTCCCTGGAGTGCCATATGGACCTGTTGTCAAGGCCATCAGCCTCTACAGAGCATCCCTCAGAGAAGGAATAATCTGAGTGATGACTGTCTAAGTGGATGCCCAGCATTTTACCATTCCGAAAGCACCTTGCCTCCAATATCTCTACTTATTTGTTACCCTTGAAAGGTAGAAAGATCACATGGATAACAGCAGGGCTGTTGGTTAAACAACGTTCTTTGGGCATAGAGTTTCAAGAGGCAGAGTTTGGCTGGACCCAACTGTGGGACTCCTACTCTCCTGCTCCGTCCTCTGCACCAAACTGCCTGTAGTTATAGAAAATCATGTATGGTCCCGGGTAGCCCCCTCTGTTTCCTCATTGAGCCACATACTGAGAGAAAGCATAACACGGATTTCTCCTTGGAGCCTGGATCACCTGGAACCCCTGGGTGTAGACTGCCCATCTGGGGGTTCTGGGCACCTGTATATATGTGGCTGACGTGGCCCTACGCTGACCACTCACTCACACAACAGCAGAGTTGGGACAGAGCAGAGCCTGGGGGAACAGGCAGGGAAACTAGAGAGAAGAGACTTCTCGTTCTGTGTCAGCCATAACTTACAAGGTGACCTGGAGCAAGCCCCTCCTCTCTTTGTGCCTCAGTCTTTTTATCTGTATCCTTATCTGTATCAGTACCCTTATCTCTTATCTGTAAAACAAAGGGTTTGGAATCAACACTGGCCAAGCTCCCTTCAGCTCTGACACTCAGTGCTGTGATCTAATCTTTAGCTGGCTCTCACTGGGCATCCTGATCTTGGCCTTCAAGTCTCTGGGTCTCCTTTTTCCTCTCCACCATACACACATTGCAGTCATAATACCTGTTTCTGACTTCATGTTCAGTCTTCTCCCTTTTCTCTGCTCACAGCAGAACCTCTCCATTCTTTATCTGATACTTCAGGGGCAGGTAACAAAAACTCCCATGCAAACCATTTTTAATAATAAAATTGTATTAGTCTGGGTTCTCGAGAGAAATCGAACCAATAGGAGATAAATATCAAGAAATTTACTGTAAGGAATTGGCTCACATGCTTAGGAGGCTGAGAAGTGTAAGATCTCCGGTTGGCAAGCTGGAGTCCCAGGAAAGCCAGTGGTGTTAAGTTCCAGTCTGAGTCCAAGTTCAAAGGCAGGAGGAGACGGATGACCCAGCTTGAATATCCACGTCCCAGCTCGAAGACAGAGGGACCAAATTATCCCTTACTCAGGCCTCCAGTGGATTGGAGGATGCTGACACACAGAGGGGAGGGCCATCTGCTTTGCTCAGTTCACCAATTCAAACACTAATCTCTTCGGGAAGCACCTTTACAGACATACCCAGAGATCATGTTTAACCAAGTATCTGGGCACCCTGATGCCCAGTCAGCTTGACACATAAATTAACCATTGCAGAAATGTAATTGGGTTGTGCATCTTAAAAGTCTAGCAGCTCAGGGGAGACAGTCAGGACTCTACGTCTCTCAGCATCTTCAGATTCCACTTGCTTGGAGTTTGCACCCTTCTCAGGATGCTTCTTTCTACATGGCTCTAAGAGGCTCTTTCTGGGGCTACATGCTTCCTTGTTCACCCAGAGCTGGAGTGTGGCAGGAAGGCAACTCTTTTAACATCTAATTGAATCAACACATGTCATATGCTCAGTCCGGAGGCAATGATATGGCCTGGGGGATGGATTATGCTAATAAGTTTGGACTTAAGCCCCGGGCGGCCCTAGGGCTGGACCTGAGCCTGCCTCACTGCAGCACGGGCTGTGCTGAGGAAGGGGTCATTAAGCAAAAACTGGGCGCAGGTACCAACAGAAGGCAATGGATACTGAGTGGCCCTAAACACCAATTGTTTGTTGCAACCATTCAGCTGAAGTGTTCCCTTGGGTGGTATACTAGTTTACGATGGCCACTAAATCAAATCACCGCAACCTTGATGGCTTGAAACAATACAAATTGATTCTTACTGTCCTGGAGGCCACAGGTCTGAAGTCAGTTTCACCGGGCTGAAACCAGGGTACTGGCTGGCCTCCACTTCCCCCCAGACTCCCAGGGAGAATCCTTTTCCTTGCATTTTCCAGCTTCTAGAGATGCATTCCTTGGCTCATGGCCCCTTCCTGCATCTTCAAAGCCAGCAGCCCAGCATCTTCAGCTCTCTCCCAGCTCCTGCGGCGACCCCTCCTTCTTCTCTCTCTCTTTCTTTTTTTTTTTTTTTTTTTGCGGTACGCGGGCCTCTCACTGTCGTGGCTTCTCCCGTTGCGGAGCACAGGCTCCGGACGCGCAGGCCCAGCGGCCATGGCTCACGGGCCCAGCCGCTCCGCGGCATGTGGGATCTTCCCGGACCGGGGCACGAACCCGCGTCCCCTGCATCGGCAGGCGGACTCTCAACCACTGCGCCACCAGGGAAGCCCTCTCTCTTTCTTTTATCTGACCCTCTCACCTCCCTCTTATGAGGACCCTTGTAATGACATTGGGCCCACCCCCAAACCAGGATCATCTCCCCATCTCAAGATCCTTAGCTGAATCACATCTGCAGAATCTCTTTTGCCATAGAGGTAACATTCACACGTTCTGAGGATCAGGACCTGATATCTTTGGGGGCCATTATTCAACCTACCAGAGGGGCCTCTTCTGCTGCCCTGGGCAGAATTAAGTGTACCCTTTTCTGTGCTTCCCAGGCCTTTATTCACACCTGCGCTTGGCATTTATCACAGTCTCATCATGGAATCCTGTATGTATTTACAAGTCTGTCTCCCCCACTAGGCTATGAGCACCTTGATATTAGGAACACTTTATTTCCTGAAATCATGGCTGGCCCAGAGCAGGTTCCCAGTGAATGAATGAATGAACTTCTTCACTGGAGCAAATGTAATGCAAGTTGAAGGCACAAGGCCTGAGGCAACCTGGAACGGAGGATGACTTAGAGACAGCATAGGGTTAATGCCAGGACCCTAAATCCCGGTCCCAAATCTCCAGGCCCCTTCTGCTGCCTCCATACTGAGAGAGTTGGCTGAGCACATCTTGTTTCCTGAAGCTTATTTTTAAAATCCCTCAGTACTAGCAGAGCAACACTGTGGCTATAGATAGAAGCCATGGATTTTATGATCAGAGAAAATGAGTCCATCATATTAAAAAACACACACACACTATTTATAGCCCAAGGATTTCCACAGCCAAGCATACTCACTGCAAACCCCTGGCAGATCCTTCTCCCAGCCGTACAGGGCTCACGGAAACGTGGCGGGGGAAAGTATGCTATTCTAAATAGCATTTATTGTTGAAAAGCCACTTTCCCAGGGAGAGGGTCATGCAAAATGTATGAAACTGACAGGAGTCTTTTAGAAGACAAGAATCACATTGCTGGTTGTAGAGTAGCTCAGGCTTCTGACGAGACCAACAGTGGGTGAGGATGAAGAAATCTTGCAAAGATATTCAAAAAGAAACAGACCGGGCAGGTCAGAAAACCAAGGACACAGCAGGCCGCTCTGAAACAGTATTAACAGCCAACTTGCTCTGAGCACTTACGGCACACCAGGCACTGTGTTAGGGTCTTAAACGCATTATTTCCTTTCATCATCTCAACAGAGCAGGGCATGATGGAACTATTATTCCTGACCCATATTACAGATGAGTAAACCAAGGCACAGAGAAGTTGAGTAACTTATCTAAGGTTTGGGCTAGACCTGGGATTGGAGAGGGAGCTGGCACCCTCAAGCTCTGTACTGGATCATCTGCATGATGGTTTTGGGAGCAGGGAGGTGGTGGGATGGAGAACCCTGTGCTCCTGCCTGAACTTTGGCTTTCAAGGCCCCCATGATCAAGTTCCATCCATGCCTGCAGTGTGACCCCTTCCCTCTTTCTAACTTCTCCTCTGTCCTTTCTCTCCTCTCACAGAATGCATCGTAGCAAGGTAGGTTGCCACCTTAATGGCTTACACTGGGCGGTGCTGTTCACCAACTCGCCAGCCAGCCTGGGATGCTGTGACCAATCAAGGTAGCAGTTGGCCATAGGCAGCCAGGGCCGTCCTGCCGGGGCCACCCTGCAGTTTTGCTCTGACCCCACGCGGTGGCCTCTCTTTTTCTTAGTGAGATCCCTTCCTCATTGCTGCACCCCACCCATCCCACCCCCTCCTCAGAGGGCTTCTCTGATTACTCCAGCACTTGTCAATTTTCTCCAATGGCCCCGTCTCCCTAGAGGGCCAGACTATTAAAATTGCTCCCATCACGAGACCCTAAACATCCTTGGAAAAAGCAGAAGCTGCAGCAGCCAGCTGCCAGCACGCAGAGCATAGACGGTCACAGAGCTGAAGCCAGCTCCTAGTATCAAGGCGCTCATAGCCTAGTGGGGGAGACAGACCTGTAACTACACACAAGATGCCATGACGAGACTGTGATGAACGCCAAGCATAGGTGTGAATAAAGGCCTGGAAAGCACAGAAAAATGTACACCTAATTCTGTCCAGCTCAAGTCTCAGGCATGACTGATGAAGAAATGCACCCAGCAGAAGGGAGCACGTGACTCTGGCCGGTAGTGGAGCTGCTGCACATCCGGATTTCCTGAGACTGAGTTTCACGGGTTGTTAGGATAATTCTGTTAATTCAGGGTCATGACCGTGGGTGAGACTTGTTACCTTTTAACTTTCTCTTTTGTGACACGGGCGTGTAAAATAAGATTTTCTGATTCCTGCTCAGTGATATCCCCTCTCTCTCTTCTGCCCTTGCCCTTGTCCGTGTCACTATGACAGTCCCCCTGATATCAGCAACGGTCTCCTCATTTGTCCCCTTTGCTCTGCCCTCTCCTTCCCCAGTGCAGTTCATTCTTAATTCTTCAGCCAGAGAGATCTTCCAAAATCTCAAGCTGGGTGATGTACTCTCTGCCCTTCCCCTCCTCCCGCACTGACCTTCCCGTGAGCCGCCCTCCTGGTCCTTTAGGTACATCACAAACCTCCTCTGACGGTTCCTAAGGCCCTTCGTGGTGCACAAGGCCCTGCCCACTTCTCCAGTTTCTCTTCCTGCTGCTTCTTTACAGGGGCTTCTGCTCCAGCCAGAGCAAGTTACTTGTTGTTCCCTGAAGCCACATGCTCTTCTGTGGTCCCGGAGTCTTTGCTCAAGGTCATGGGAGCTCCCTGGGGACAGAGAACATGTCTTATCATCTCCTTATTCCTTGATCTGTAGGAGATGCTTAACACCTGTTAATAAAATGAATGAAGAGTTTAATGGATGGGTGGATGGATGAATGCTGTTTTCTACCTCTGGAATGCACCTGTTACCTAATAATCCTTCAGGGCTTCCTTACCTTCAACCTCTCCTCTTTTGAGACATCTCCCCTGGATCTCACCCCCCAGTCTAAGTTTGGTGCCATTTCATCAAGCCTCCTGTGAGCCCAGGTACTAGAGCACAGTGTGTATATTCTGTGTGTCTGCTACCCCCACACGAGACCGCCCTACCCAAGGGCAGAGCCCATGTTTTATATGTGAGTGCATCCCCAGTACATAGCATGACGTCCTAACCTTTAGTGACTAAATGAACTGAGTAACTGTCTGGCCAAATCAAAGAATGAAAAAGCATAGTGACATATGCCCATGGTCATATGGAGAATTAGGGAAAATAGGTGGAGCCAGGTCCTGGTGTTCAGGCTTCCAGCTCTCTGTTCTTTCTAACGTTTCCCACTGGAGAAAAGAAGCTGGAAATTTTACTAGTTTTAGATTTTTTTTCCAGGGCTCTGGAGTGCCACAAAGTAGACCAAGCAAGGTGTCATCCCCAAATAAGCAAACCAGAATGTGTTTACCTGTGATGCCAAACTCAATCTCTCATCTGATTTCTTCTCTGGAAGAAAGGTACCCAGAGCATCATTAGTTTAACCTTGGATCCTGAATGATTAGTTCAGAAAACAGGCAGTGATTTGCAACGACATGGATGGACCTGGAGGGTATTATGCTTAGTGAAATAAGTCAGACAGACAAAGATAAATACTGTATGTTATCACTTATATGTGGAATCTAAAAAATAAAACGAATGGAATATAACAAAACAGAAACAGACTCACAGATGCAGAGAACAAACTAGTGGTTACCAGTGGGGAGAGAGAAGGGGGATTAAGATAGGGGTAGCGGATTAAGAGGTATGAACTACTACGTATAAAATAAATAAGCTATAAGGATATATTGTACAGCACAGGGAATACAGTTAATCTTTTATAATAACTTTAAATACAGTATAACCTATATGAATATTGAATCACTGTGTTGTACTCCTGAAAATTATTTTAAAAGTAATGAAAGAATTTTTTAAAATAAAGAATAAAATTTAAAAGATAATAAAAGAATAAAAAAATAAAAGAATTTTTTAAAAGACAAAATATATATTTCTTAAAAGAAGAAAAGAAAAAAAAAAGGAAAGAAAGCCAGCAATGGTGATTTGAGAGGAAGGCTGTCAGCTGTATGGAAGATAGGAACACATTTTAGAGCTGGGAGCAGTTGGGAGCCACGGGAAGTGTCCTAGAGATGAACCTGGATTATATTCCCAGCCCCACTAATTTACTGTGTGACCTTGAAGGAGTCACCTAGTCTTTCTGGGTCTTGACTCACCTCTCTGTAAAATGAGGATACCAGGGCTTCCCTGGTGGCACAATGGTTGGGAGTCTGCCTGCCGATGCAGGGGACGCGGGTTCGTGCCCCGGTCTGGGAAGATCCCACATGGCGCGGAGCGGCTGGCCCGTGAGCCGTGGCCGCTGAGCCTGCGCGTCCGGAGCCTGTGCTCCGCGACGGGAGAGGCCACAGCAGTGAGAGGCCCGCGTACCGCAAAAACAAAAACAAAAATAAAATAAAATAAAATGAGGATACCATAATATATTTACTCTAAAGCCGTTTCCCAGTTCTGAAATTCTATGGGTTAATGTCTATAGAGCTCATTTAGAAAGACACGAAGGACTCGGAGGTTAATAATGAAAACAGAACTTTTCCAGTAAAATGGTGAGTAGTAGGTTTTTTCCCCAAGTAGTCAACAATCAACAGCAAAGATAGTGAAAATAATATGAAAAAGAAACCTACTAGATTCAACATAGAATGAGCTCACTTACAAGTAATGTCCTGATCTACCCTGTTACCTACAGATCCGCTAGAAGCCCCCTACTTCTACTGATCCCTAGCCCTTCCTCTACTGGAAATATTCTTCCACCCATTTGGGGGAGGATGGGTAAGGGGACAGAGGCCTGACTCCATCTCTAGGGCCCAGTCCCAAATCCAGCCAACAGTAGATGCGCAATAAATACAGTTTCAAGAGATAAAAAGTGAAACTTACATTCCTAGTCATCAGTTTCGTTAATGACGAAATTCAATGGCAGCCCTTCCCGGTTACCGGAATACAAAATAGATCTCTTAGCCAATGCACTGGTATTCCATGGTTCTGTACCTTTACAATGAAAGGATTAAGTTGAGAATATCCCCCCTTTGAGCGTAGGATTTAGATTTTCCAAGTACTTTTACATTCATCATTAACTAACAATAAAATAGTAACCGGTACTTTTGTAGAGTCTTATGGTTTATATAAGACTTTCATATACATTCTCACATGTTCTGTGAGACAGCAGTTATTATCCCCATTTCACAGGTGAGGAAACCAAGGCTCAAAGAGGGGAAGTGACTTGCCCAAAGTCTCATGGACGGTCAGGACTGAGCCAAGGCTGCAACCCAGTTGGTCTCCCCTCAACACCACCGTTGAAGTCCACCTGTGCTCTCTTCTATGACTCTTCCCCAACCTACTCTATTGCTGCCAATAAAAGCAAACTAGGGAGGTCTGCAAAGTTATGGGTTTACTTCCATCTTGCTTTTTTCTCTCTCTCTCTCTTTCTTCACCTCTTTTATTCTTTCTTCCACCTTCAAGGAGGGTATATCTTGCTGAAACATTGAAAATGATTTTAAGGTAGAGCGGGAAGAATGAAAGTGGGGGAAGGAGGGAGGGAAGAAGGAAGGAAGGAAGGGAGGGGAGAAGGAAGAGAGATAGGTCCTTGCCATGCTGCAAAGTGTTCCACATAGGTTTATTTAATTCTCTTAGGAAGCTTCTGAGGCAAGCTTATTATCCCCATTTTGCAGATGAACAAACTGAAACTTAGATAAATCTCTTGCCCAAGTTTACACTGCTCGTAAAAGATACAGCCAACAAATCTGACGGTCTTCTTGAGATTCTTTTCTACAGAGCTGACAACTGGATGAGAAAGAGAAAGAATAAGAACTCAGGATATATGCAGATCATTTCTCCCCTTCAAAATTAAGTGAAGTTGAACCTGTCATATCAGATAACAGCAATATAGGCCAATAATTTCAATTTACTTAGGTACAATGAAAACAGCTAGCAGTGGCTAGCTGCTTTTGAAAGATGTGGTTCTATTAAAAGCATTTAATTTAATGCCACATGACATAGTAAAATAAGTACCCGTTTTGCAAATTCTCTTATAATGTCTCACCTTCACGTCTGCCATTTTAAAGAGCTTTCTCCGTGAGTCACACTAACTTCTAATTAGCATCCTTTTGGAGTTTTACAACTTCTGATATCTTGCAGAAAACCAAAAGAAAAAGGAAAGAAAGCTACAAGATGTAATTTGGTGAGGAAAGCAAATTCGGTCCTTTCACAACGTACAGAACTAATTAGTTTGGGTGACTTGGCTTGGAAAGGCATTCACTGCAAAACAAGGAACATTTGTTGAGATTCTGGTACTTGGCATGGGGAAGGGGCTGACAGAAAGATGAATAGCACAGTTCTTGACTTCAAGGAGTTCAACATCTGCTGGGGAAGATGGACCCAACCGTTGCTAACTCAAATGTGAGCCTCACCCAGTGAGTTCTGTAACAGTCCTCTCCTAATTTCTTCTACTGAAGTCCAAAATTTTACCCTGTTGGCAGCTACCCTTTCTGTGTGTGTCAAATAGAAAAGGTATCGCTCTACATCTCTTAAGAACAAATTCCACCACAATAATACTATTATCTCTAACAAGGGCAGCTAGCGTTTGTATAGTGCTTTAAAGTTTACAAAACACTTTCCTACTCAGTGTGCCTCAAAACCACAGAAGCAGAGATGTTTACGTCAAGCGGTATTTTTCAGTTGAAAGTGTTTATGTGCCATTTTCTACAATTAGCAAATTTGAGAGATCACCTTTTTCAACTATCGTAAAGAGAACCCCTTGTGGGTTATTTCCAGCTATGCCAAAATGCATGCTGACACCCTTCAAGTATTAAAAAGAGCCAGCAAAACATTTTGACTATTTTAACTTTGTGAACCAAACCAGTGGGGAATACACATGCCTCTGCAGAAAGAAATAACATTATTCAGCAAAAAAGACATGCATTCTGCATTAGGCTATAAAGTAATTTTTTGCCTAGAACATATTTTTAGATCATTGAACTGCGGGAATGCTGATTTCTTGCTGAAACAAATTGATTATCAAGAATTACTGAAACTATGTTAAAAAATAACAACTAATCTAAATTCCTTGTCTGACAAGCATTAAGGAAAATTATGTACTCATAGCCATAAGCGAGATGTGATATATGATTCTCATACAGAGCGAAACTGTAAATCACATCAAAACTAATAATTTCACGCATCTAAGTTCTTACTTGGCGTATCAGATATTTTTATTTCAGTACTTACCGCATGGATTCAGGAAACCATTGGCCAATCAAGGCTAAACTGCTTAGAGGGAACAGCATGTGTGAGCCACTGTCTGTGGTCCTGAATTACCCATCATTTCACCTTAGAGTCTGGTTTTCTCCTCCCTCTGGTAACGCCAGACTCAGAGTTGGGATTTAGAACCCTGCGCTGGCTCTATCGCTATATGACTAATTATGTGGTAAGGGACAGATTACTCCCTTGTTCTCTCTCAGCCTTGATTTACTCAGAATGTAAAATGAACTAGTTGAACAAGAGGGCTCTAAGCTCCAACATCCTGTGTTTTGGTGGCTTAAAATTGCCAAAATAATGAACAGGTGGCGGGCTTCTCAATTTAACTCAATATAACATTATTAAGGGTCATGTTTCATGTTCCATGTACTGTGCTAGGCTCTAAAAACACAACGATATTTTAGTTAGAACCTTTTCATTTAAAACAGGCAACAACACACTTGGTTATGTGGGAAAATGGTAATCATAATGAGGTAACTTGTAGGATTGCAGCTGGGACTAAGGTAAAATTGGAATGAGGACTTGTAACACCTCAGGTCTTCTTTCTTTCTTCTTTCTGCTCTATTCCAAATGAGTTCTTCGACTCAGAATGTGTGTGGCAGACAGAATTTAAGATGATTCTCAATTATACCAACTTCTGAACACTCATAACCTTGTATAATCTCCCCTTGAATGTGGGCAGGACTTGTGACCTGCTTCTAAATATCAGAATATGGCAAAGGTGATGGGATGTCACGTCTGAGATGATATTACATAGGACTGTAACATCTTTCTTGTTAGCATATTTTCCCTTGCTGGCTTGGGTGAAGTCAGGGGACATGTTGGGAAGCCTCATGTGTCAAGGAATTGAGGGCAACCTTGGCCAACAACCAGGGAGGAGCAGAAGGTGGCCTCTGGCCAACAACAGCCAACAAACTAAGACCCCAATCCTATAGGCTACAATGACCCAAGTTCTGCAACAACCATACAGACTTGGAAGGGGATTCTTCCCCATTTGAACTAGAGATGAGACTGGGGCACTGACAGACACCTTGATTATAGCTGTCAGATGAGATCCAGAAAATTTGTGCCCAGGTTCATGAACCACAGGACCTCTGAAATAATAAACGTGTGCTCTTTTAATGTGTTTAGGTTTGTAGTATTTTGTTGTGCAATAGATAAATAACACAAGGGGCATGGCCCCTAAAATCCCCAGACCCACATCTCAAAATTTGGAAACTGAATGGATCTGAAGGGCAGTTTTTCACCTTCCTTGTTCAGAAATCCGAATGGAGGACTCTGAGCAGCCCAGCTTGCATCAGGTTTCTACCCTACTAATTACCAGGGAGGCTGGAATCACTAAGAAGATAGCAGTCCCATTCTTACTAACTGAATTCGATAAAATATTTTCCTGAATAAGAGCGAGTGTGGTCAGGCAGAACAGTAGCTGCCCACTGCAAAGGGTGAATAATATAAACATGCTATTTCCCCATAACTTAAAGGTAAATGTAGATGAGTTAATAGCCTATGAAAATGCAATAGTTTATGTGCTGCAGTTGAGGAAGTACACGTCAAAGAGGGGCCTTTCACACAGACTTGAGAGTCAGGAAAGAATTTCCAGGGAAAGTGATACCAACGTAGAACCTGAAAACTGAGGAGTAATCCATATAAGTGAGGGGCAGGGAAGAATGTCTCAGACACACAGGGACTGTCATGTGAAAAAGCCCAGGAGCCAGAGAAGGAAGGAAGTGTTTGGTGACTCCAAGTGTTTTTAATGCAGTCAGATCATAGCACGAAGGTTGTGGGGAAAGGGCCAAGAGGGGGGCTGAAAAAATCTGTCAGGGCTGGAAAATAAAGGCCTTGTATTGGTCAGGGTTCTTATCAGCAAGTCATAGACTCCACTCCCTTCATTATCTCACAGGGTTGAGACACCATGCGGTCAGAAACCACGTAGCCGTGACTAATACAGAGCGCACCAGCCAGTGCCATGATTGCAAATACACACCACTCAGCACCAGTCATCCCAGGCTGGATACCAGAAGCTGCCCCAGAGGAATCAGATTCTGCTCTGTCGTGCCTGATAGACACCATCTCCTGGGTGATGATGGAGGCTGATGCCTCATGGAATACTTCCACATCCAGTTCTCATGGGCAGATGTGATTGGAAGAACCCAGGTCGCATGCCTGCATCCTAGCTGCTGTTGACGTTGTTTTTCATTCATCCATGGGAATGTGGGCCTCATGTGTGGGAACTGTCAAAGTGTAGACAGGTTTTCCAAAAGATATTAGACACCCATGAACGATAGCTGTTCACAGTGGACCTTGCGACCAAACAAAGAGTTTTGCCATTGCCCTGGGGGATGTCATCGAAGGGGTTTAAGTAAGGGAGTGACATGGTTACTCTTCTAGTTTAGGAGGTTCCCTTGGCCTACAGCATGGAGGATGAGTTGGAAGCAAAAAGGCCAGGTGGGAACCTGTTGCAGTCATTCAGGTGAGGAAGTCTGAGTGCCTGAAATAAAGTTGGTATGACAGTAATGTAGAGAAGGACAGCGCTGGGTGGATTCTAGAAGGTATATTAAAAAGTGCTTTCTCTTACAAAGATTAAAATAATAAATTACCCTGCCCTTCCTTCCTCCACCTTAGCAACTCTAGAGGATCCTCTACTGTACGTAGGATCAAATTTGGATTTTTAAATGTGTTTTCCCAAAGAAACAATATTATAAGTGGTGGTCTATCTGGGAACTTATCATTTGTAACATTACTTCTTCGACAAATGGCTTCCAGATATCTATTTAGCATGGAATCTTTCTTCAAATGAAATCTAATACAAAATATGGGAAGTGGATTTTTAGTTATACATAGGGCTTTTGGTTCAGAATTTTGCCTTCCATGTATCCCCAAAACATCAGCCCTGAGGAAGCTCTGCAGAACCCTGGGGTCACAAGGTGCATGGTTTAAGGGTATGTTCCCCATGAAAGTGTGCCTTAGGTGTCCGCCAAACAGCTTACATGAAAAATGGTCTGCAACAGAACTACTTAAAAGTCACTACATCTGTTGTTATCAATGCTAGAGGAATTCACTAGGAAAAAAGAGGAAGAGGAAGGCTGGAGTTTCCAGAGATGTTTTCTTGGAGGAAGTTGTGCCTGGGGCAGAGCCTTCAAGGATAAGAAAGATCTGGTGAGGAGAACGAAGCAGCAGGAGAAGAAGCCTGGAGACTAGATGCCATCAAGGCAACTGGAACTATATGGGTAGGCATAGTGAACAAACTCAAGGATGTCTCCAGCAACCCCACCTCCTGGTATTCACACCCTTGAATAATCCCTCTTCTTGAGTGAGGGCAGGGCCTGTGACTTGCTTTTAACCAACAGACTACAGCAAAGGGAGTGGGATGTCACCTCTGTGATTAGGTTACAGAAGATCGTGGTTTCCATCTCTCTAGCAGACTCTTTCTATTGCTTCTCCACCTGCAAGTGTTGATGAAGCCAGTTGAAATGTTGGAGGGGCCCATGTGGCAAGGAATGAGGGTGGCCTTTGGCCAATGGGTGGCTAGGAGGTGAGGCCCTCAGTCCAGCTTCCCTCAGGGACCTAAATTCTGCCAACAACAGAACATTTTTGACATAAATCACAGCAATATTTGTTTGGATCCAT
Organism: Delphinapterus leucas; assembly: GCF_059928025.1. Taxonomy (NCBI): domain Eukaryota; kingdom Metazoa; phylum Chordata; class Mammalia; order Artiodactyla; family Monodontidae; genus Delphinapterus; species Delphinapterus leucas. The sequence goes on from NC_143130.1 coordinate 172,620,262, forward strand.
CTCCTAAAGTAAAGGAAATAAAAGCAAAGATAAACAAATGAGACCTAATTGAATTTAAAAGCTTCTTCACAGCAAAGGAAACCATCAACAAAACAAAAAGACAACCTACTGAATGGGAGAAAATATATGCAAATGATATGACCAGTAAAAGGGATTAATATCCAACACATATAAACAGATCGTACAGCTCAACATGAAAACAACAAACAACCTGGTTAAAAATGGGCAGAAGAACTGAATAGACATTTTTCGAAAAAGAAAATGCAGATGGCTAACAGGCTCAACATCACTAATCATTAGGGAAATGCAAATCAAAACCACAATGAGACACCACATATACCAGTCAGAATGGCTATCATCACAAGGAACACAAATAACAAATGTTGGCGAGGATGTGGAGAAAAGGGGACCCCCCTACACTGTTGGTGGGAATGTAAATTGGTGCAGCCACTGTGAAAAACAGTATGGAGGTTTCTCAAAAAACTAAAAATAGAACTACCCTTTGACCCAGTGATTCCATTCCTGGGTATTTATCTGAGAAAGCCAAAAACACTAATTCTAAAAGATACGTGGACCCCAACGTTCATAGAAGCGTTATTTACAGTTGCCAAGATACGGAAGTAACCTGAGTGTCCATCAACAGATGAATGGATAAAGAAGATGTGGTGTATGTACACAATGGAATACTACTCAGCCATAAAAAAGAACAAAATTTTGTGATTTGCAACAACAAGGATGGACTTGGGGGGCATTATGCTAAGTGAAATAAGACAGAGAAAGACAAATACTGTATGATATCACTTATATGTGGAATCTAAAAAATACAACAAACTAGTGAATATAACAAAGAAGAAGCAGACTCATGGAAATAGGGAACAAACTAGTGGTTACCAGTGGGGGTGGGAAGGGGGATGGGGGAGTGGGAGGCACAAGCTATTGGGTGGAAGACAGGCTCAAGGTTGTACTGTACAACATGGGGCATATAGCCAATATTTTGTAGTAACTGTAAATGGAAAGAAACCATAAATAAATAAATAAATAAATTCTACCACAGACAATATGGAAAAAAGCCTGGAGTGGATATTTCCCCAGTTGAGCCTTCAGATGAGACCCCAGACCTGGTGGATATATTGTTGCAGTTTTGTGAGACACCATGAAGCAGAGGACAAACTTAAGCCATGCCCATATTTCTGACCTGCCATAACTGTTAAATAATAAATGTGTGTTTTAAGTCATGGAGTGTTGTGGTCATTTTTCACACAGCAATGGATAACTAATGCAGTGGCTTTAGGTATGTGCTTCATACCTCCGATCTTCGGCTTTCTTCTCTACGATGGAAGGTAATACATGAACCACCTCTCCGATTTGGTAGAAGGATTGAATAAAACAAGTGGAGTGCCAGCATCCTACAAGTCTAGAGGTAGGTGTTCCATCAGCGGCATCCATCACGGCTGCCATCTCAACCACCACCAACCACACAAGAAGGAAAATAAACCTCGAGAAAGGTTTACAAGCTGTTCATGTTTGTCACTTAGTGAAAGAATCAATGTGGCCCCATGAACTGCTCCCAGAAATTCATCTCCAGAATAAGGGCAAAAAAACCCCCCAAAAAAACAAACCCTCTAGATGCCTTAAGCCTCTCAGTTCCTCAGGTTGGCCCTGACTATACATGCTTCTCGATAATGCTGCGCCAAAGAAATTCCTGGGTCCAGTCCTGTGGTTGGATTTGTGATACATACTAATTAGTTTACTTTATGTCAGGGCGAGGAAGGGCAATATTGTGCTAGTTTTTCAAAGCAGTGTTTCCCCAGGTTACTGTGGAAACAAAAATTTGCATTTTCTTCATCACTCTTCCATCCTACTTAACCCCCAACGCAGATTGCAACCTTTGGATATTAGTCACTATCCAGTTGTAATACTTAAAATTAACAGGGTAAACATATATTCTGTACTGCTTTGCCAGAAAAACTTGGCTGATCCAACAGATTTTAACTCTGTAGGACAGATTTTGCTGTATTTGTGCTTTCTTTATCTTTTTTCTTTTTTTGTTCCGTCTTCCCCAGAGGAGTATTAACTCAAAGTCATCACGAGAGACCCATCGCTGCCTGCTGCTTTCTGTACCATCATTTGCATCTCTCCTCCTTTATAATTTCTCCAGCCATTTGATGAAGCACACACACACTCTCACACACACACACACACACACACACACACACAGAGGATGCCATTCACCTCTAAAATGACAGCAATTTGATTGTTGGAGAAATCATAAACGCATTTTCATTTTTACCGATTACACTTTCATCTACCTTTTCCATCCTACTCAAGCCAACCGCAGGACTTGCTCTTTTAATGTAAAAGCTGCTATGAAACACAGTTAGTGAGTGATCTTTGAAAGGACCTCAGAAGACTGGAGTGGGTTGGGATCGAACAGAGGTACCCTCTGGACTTGTATATTCAATGATTTCTAAAAATGTAATGGATTACAATGATGTTTTAACGAGGTTATTGATACTTAAACCTTAACAGTTTAGAAAACAACAGATAAGAGATGAAAGGACATCTTTTCTTCGTTCAAAAGTAGGTACAGGGATTAAGTGTTTGGAGTGGGTAAACTCTGAAAATAACGGTAGTTTAAAATACTAGCCATTTAGAAGGCAGAGAGGTAAGTCTTTCAGCCACTGCTTGTTTTGTTACTCGGAAAAGGGAGAAATTATTACCTGAGAGTTCTGCATTTATGTTCATTGCTGTGACAGAACACATTGCATTTTATTAGCTATAGGCTTTGGTCAGATATAAATATACTGTTACCATTAAATTAAAAACTTCTAACAATTTGAAATGTTCATCAGCTAAGCTTACATTTGTACAGATTAAAAATCCCGGGACCATTGTTTCTTCATCTGTTAAATGGGGATAATGAGATGTAGTTGCAGCATTTCTGTGAATCTTAGGTTGAAATAATGTATGTGAAGGTGCCTGGCATAGTACAGAGGTTTGGTGAATGCTGGCAATGATGATAATGGTGATGATGGTGGTGGTGGTGGTAGTGGTGATAGTAAACATGATGAAGAAACTTCAGCAGAGATTTGTGTATCCTGATTATTCCTTTTGAAAGGTTTCTTAAATCAATGAAACATCTTTGGACACTTTCCTAAACGGGTTATTCACGTAATCACCCTAGCAATTCAGCATGCGTGTGTTTTATGAGATATCTTTTCATAAGCAATCGAAAGGCCTTCCCTCTTTATTCATTTGGACGTACCCTATTGCAAGGAAACCAGCTTCCTTGAACAAGACTTGGTTTTACGCAGAGTCTCAAAGAGGCCAAGTCAGCCTCTGGCCAATTTGTTGGAACAAATAAAAAGTCTGAGCAAGGATCTTGATAGGAAAAACAAGGTGGGAAACCTTCTGCCTTCTTTGTGGGCAAGAGATTCCTTCCTTGCACATGACTGAGGTGACGTTGTGATGGTGTGTTTAACGTTAGCAGATGCCATGGCTAACCAGGTGTGTGTGGTGGAGCGGGGCAGGTTCAAGGTCTCTGATCATGGATCAGCTCTGTGGCATGTTATCTCTTAATGACCATGGCTTCCCATGGTCCATTGGAGGATATTTGTAAACTTTCAGAGCAATTAACGTTATGGATAGCTGAGACTGGGGAAGAAAGAATGACTTAAACAACCTTCACATTTTTAGTAATCTTATGGAAATATCTCTTTTATGGGAAGATCTCCCCAGCAGAACTAAATTACTACATTAATAGTAATCCTTGGAATAAGGTAACGTGTGCTTGAATGTACACGGAGAGATTAATTTAACAATACTTGCCAATTTTACCTTGGGAGCTGCAACCAAGAATGCTGACACCAGGTAACTATCAATAAAATATCTAGGAATCATTTTATTTGTAATTAACTGGGGACCAGGCTATTACTACCTCGTTCCCTGCATTGCAAGTTGTCGTAAACACACACACACACACACACACCCCAATCAACCCTCACTCAGGAATTCAATGCCATTCAAGCTATGGCTAAGGGAGATGGTAAAAACAGGGTAAAGTTGAGGTTCATGGGCTCTGGGGCCTGGAACAGAGGTGAGGTTGGCCATGAGGCCTCAGCATTGAGATTAGACAATCCATGTCACAGACAACAGATGGGGAAGGCAAGACAAAGGAGTAGCCAGCTTAGTGATGCCCGTGAAGGCGTGGAACACCGACAGCCTTTTCCGTGGCACTTCTTTTTTTTTTTTTTTTTTGCGGTACACGGGCCTCTCACTGTTGTGGCCTCTCCCGTTGCGGAGCACAGGCTCCAGACGCGCAGGCTCAGCGGCCATGGCTCACGGGCCCTGCCGCTCCGCGGCATGTGGGATCTTCCCGGACCGGGGCACGAACCCGTGTCCCCTGCATCGGCAGGCGGACCCCCAACCACTGCACCACCAGGGAAGCCCCCGTGGCACTTCTTTTGTTTATCGACAGGTGGAAGGCCTCAGCATTCTCTGTGGTCTTTTAAAATTCTCTGTAAACACTAAGGTTTCCCCTAGCTGGAGAGCTAGGAAAACTTCGGTTCAAATGGGTTTTGAGTATGATTAAGTGTCTGAGAATGGATGCGTCAGAGCTTGAATAACATCTGAATTCTTCTCAGGAGAAAGCTTTTAGGGGTGTCTGTCTCTCAGCTGGAAATCCTGCCAAAGGCAAACCTACAACTAGATATCTTGATTATCTAACTGTCACCCGAAAACAAAACCAGCAGTAAGAAAAATGCGAAATGTAAATTTGTGTTTACTTTGAGACTCAGAGGAAGGAAGGCTTTAGGAAAATCAGTACCTGGAATTCACCGTGGTGTAAACTGGACCGGGCCAGTAAGGATCAGGAAAGCAGTCCTTCATGTGGACACTAGGAACAGTATTTAATCAATTTCGCCTTTGCCAATGCACTTCATAAGGGGATTGTAATAATGCACATTTCTCCTTTCCTGGTTGGAAAATCTTTGCTTCTGCACACAGGCTGTGGATTACTGCATGAGAAAATGTTTTCTTGTGTCCATCATGGTTTTGCAAGACAGCTGAGGCGGGGAAATTGACTCTGTTTATATCCAACCTAGCTGAGGACAAGACAGTGAAATGGCCACAGACGTATTTTCCCTCTAAAGGAACATTTTGCTTTTCTTTGCAATTCCACTTGGAAAGAAAACAAATTTCTGTTAATAGTGCTGTGCAGCAATGTTGCTCTGCTGGATAAATGCACCTGGCCGAGTAAGTCTCTCCCTGCCTTTGGGATCTATCAGATACTCATCACAGTCTGGCCGAGCTAGCTGGGGCCCAGGCCACCAGCTCTTCAAGGGCAGGTGCTCTGCCCAGTTCAAGGTCTGGCACCAAGTTTGCCGAATGACGTCCCCACTGACCCCAACAGAAGCCTAACAAAGGTAAATTAGCTTATTCCATAGCGAATCCTTTTGAAACACAGAGGAACATCTTAGCCTCGTGGGTACATTGGTGGCCCAGAAACGATCCACGCCGTCATTCATCCATGAGTTTACACGTGAGTGCGTCTTCCTTGTAAGAGAGGCTTGGGTGTAAAAAGATTTCCTCCAGATGTTCACCCTTGAGATTGCCTGAATCTGTCCATCATCCACCTTATATTACACAGGCAGAGGAAGCCATTGCTCTTTTTGATGGACTTCAGGTCCTGTGATGAAACACTGTAGATCTGACCGAGGCTGCTCTGAAGATGGATTTATTTTTCAATAGTTGTGACTATGTGACCAGCAGGCACTGCAGAAATCTGAATAATTGTCATTAACTGCTGGATCCTTATGATCTCAAAGTTCACTCAAACTCTTAGCCACATCACCGCTTAATAGGACTTCAGCTTTTGCTGAATACCCCCAGTGATGGGGAGCTCACTCCCTCCCAAAGCACCTCACTTGATATCTGGGTTGCTCTGATGCAGGGGGTTGGCAAACTGTTCTGCAAAGAGCCAGATACTAAATTATTTAGGCTTAGTGGGCCATACAGTCTCTGTAGCAAATACTTAAGTCTGCTCTTGTAGCGTGAAAGCACCATAGATGATACATGAATGAACGGGCAGGCTATGTTCCAATAAACTTTGTTTACAAAAGTAGTCAGAGGGCCAGGTATTGATCTAAGTGTTATGCTTCCTTGTCCTGAAAACACCGTCTCCCCGGTGGCCTAGTTCAATGTTTTGGGGCCACACGTAGGAGCTAATGCAACCCTCTCCTATAAGAAAGTCCTTCATCTCTTTAAGGTGATGATACCCTCTTGCCAAGTTATCTGTTTCCTTTTCTCCCATGATCCCATCTCTCCTCAGTTGTCCTAATTCCAAGTCTCTCACCTCTTCTTTTTTTTCTTTTTTTTTTTTTTGCAGTACGCGGGCCTCTCACTGTTGTGGCTTCTCCCGTTGTGGAACACAGGCTCCAGACGTGCAGGCTCAGCGGCCATGGCTCACGGGCCCAGCCGGTCCGCGGCACGTGGGATCCTCCCGGACCGGGGCACAAACCCGCATCCCCTGCATCGGCAGGCAGACTCTCAACCACTGCGCCACCAGGGAAGCCCCTCTCACCTCTTCTTAAGTGTGGTTGGCTGAGTTATTTTATTTTGATAACCCTGTTAATATGGGTGTTGGAAAGGAAAGATTCAGACCTAAAGCCTCTTTTTCTAGGCAAAAACAGTGTTTCATTTTACCTGGCCTTTAAGACACCCTCTCCCCACTCCACAGGCCCTATCCTTTATCTCAGCCTCCCTGTTAGCACCAACGCTGCTTATCCCAGAGGCTGCAATCACCAGGACCAGACCAACCAGGCAGAAGCCCCAGGTTCCAGCCATGAGGTCTGCCAGGTATCAGCTTTGAGGCTGAGGGATCATCCCACCAAGGAAACCTTCCTCAATCCCCTGAATCCAGGGAAAAGCCCCTCTTCTGTGCGACCACATGGCCTGCAGGCACCACAGCACTGAGCCCCGATCTTGCCACCCCACCCTGCTGACTGGTCTCTCTCCCCACTAGACTGTGAGTAAAATGAGGGCAGGGACCACGGTGTGTTCACTGCTGAATGCCTAGAGCCAACAGAGTGCTGGGCACAGAGTAGATGCTCAATAAACATAATATTAAATGTAATATTATAATATTCAATGAATGAACACACAAATGAATGAATGAGTTGTAAAAAAAAATCCTGAGAATGGGTGAACGAGTCAGGCCTCCTGTGCATACAATGTACCCACGACACATTGCCAAGCCCGCTCTCGCACTTAGTGACCCACGCAGTGGGCTCTGACCCTCGCAGTGGCCCTGCAAAGCACTGAGGTTGGCAGGCATCATGGCCCCATTGCCCCTGTGAGTGATGGGAGGTCCCCCCGTCAAGCACGGCCAGTAAACCTTTACCTGGTGGCTGCCTGGAGGCTGGGTCCTCTCTCTGGCCCTCTGCCGCATTGTCCCTCCCCACTCACCACCCCATAGCCCCGGCTCAAAAGATGTCCTTGCTTGTGCCTTCAGGGAGGGGGCCAGCACTCAGAAACCGTGGTCTCCACATCCTGTCCATCCTCTTGCTTTCCTGTTTTGGGTCTTAACTCCTGCCCACACGAGCTGCTTATTCATAGCTCTGTGAATTTCCCCTATACATTCCTCTTGATCAGTCCATTCCTGTTCATGTCCTCTCCACATACCCAACACCTACTCATGCCTGGAGACCCAACTCAAATGCCACCTCCTCTGTGCAGCCAGCTGCAGTCCTGCAGACAGATGTCTGCACTTCTATCACTTCTGTATATGCCTCCAAGAATAGTACTTGGTAATCCCGATAAGGCAGAGCTTATGAATTCAAAATAAAATTGAGGGTCTAATGATGATAACAATAGGTAGCTTTTATTGAGAGTTAACTCTTCCAGGAACAAATCCTGGTGACTTTATACACACATCTCATTTGTAATCCTAAATGTCAGGCAGACATTTTCTATAATATTGTTGTCTCCATTTTTCTTTAGCCTGGCAGACAAAATAGAAAAATGGTTAGGAACATGGCCTTTGGGGTTAGGGAGACCAGGCTGCAACTCCCAAGTCCATTCATTTGCCAGCTACGTGACTTTAGGGAACCTATATATAACCTTTTTGAGCATCCCGCAGAGAGGGGTTAATGAAGTTAAAATTAGCACTTGTAGATAAAGCCCTCAGTACCTAGAATACCTGGGCATGAGTTAAGCCCTCTATAAATGTCTCGAGGAGGATTCAGAGGACAGAGGGTTTATCTAATTCATCTTTGCACCCCTAGTGACTAGTATTGTGCCCAAATTCCAGTGAACGCTCCTTACAAATTTGGGGAGATGTTCCTCCACTGCCATGCAGATGGACATCCTGGAAAGATGTGGCCCTGGGGGTTCACGGGTTTCCTTAATCTCAATGCGCTCATACACTCCCCACCTGTATTAAGAAAAGCATGAGGAATAACATATGATGCAGAGGGAGTTCCACCTGTTGCCCTCTTGCCCCGCCCCCATACACACACTGTAAAGGGTGAACATGCTGGCTTTGGCTTTGACGCAAGCCAATATTTTTCAAATCTTTGTGCACAGTGAATGAGTTGTTTGTACTGTCAAATCACATTTCCTCACAGGCTGCCTTGTTTCCTGAAATAGTGGGGCCCAGATACTGGCTGTGCATGGAATACAAGCTCTGGGATTTTGTTTATTGTGAGCACTGGGTTCCCTGTCCAATTATATCTGCATATTGGGAAATCTGGGCTGAAGAAAGAGCCGGCTGCCAGTATGGCACCAGGAAGCAGTCTTTCTGGAGTTTCTGTGGACCAGCTGCCTGGCTGCCACCACCCATAAAAACTGGTTGGGCAAAAGTATTCCTCCCAATTTCACTAGAAAATGTTGGATCTCAACTGGCACATGGGCTGGGATGCAAAGTGGTTTTCTCAGAAAAGTGCTGCTGCCTTTGGGCCTCTGTTTCTTAAGATACAGGTTTCTGTTTGGATGGGTTTGCAGGGTTTTTCAGCAAGAGTTACTGACATCTGAATAATAACTATGGTAATAACCATCACCATCATCACCATCGGAGGAAGAATCCTGTCAATGGGCTAACAAAACCCACTGGGGTCCTGGTATTTCCCAAAGCCCCTCAGGGATGGGATCTGCCCTGGTGAGACCCACTGCTAGGATGTGGGAACTTTCCTGGGCAAAGAGGTCCCCCTTCTCCTCTGTGGGGTCATCTTCTGCCTCTTTCTCCCCATATCCACACCAGAGAGGAAGAGAGGACAGTAGGGTGAGGAAGGGGTGTGGGCTTGGTCCAGGGGGTGAGGTGGCAGGAATGAGTGGTCTTCCCAGGAGTGGGGAAGTGAGGCTCTCTGCACCCAGCTGCTGAAGAGGGGCGGTGGTGGTGTGTGGGAGCTTGGAAATCAGGAGGCCTGGGCTCTGCTTGCTTTGAGGCTCCCAGCGGCAAGTCATCTCCCTCATCCAGAAAAGTGGTCCCTACCTGCGATGAGGACTTTCACAGACCCTTGCCCCACTTTCCTGGGCTTTGGGGTATATTTTGGGGAGGTCGTAGATCAGGAGACAGGCTGTAGCTTTACAGCTAATACATGTTCACATTTGTGGGGCACCTTAGGTGCTAGCATTTAGCTACAGGCTTTGGGGATGAACGCTCTATTTTACGGAAGTTGTGAAGTAACTTAGGGCACATTCCATACACATATTGCGGGAAATTGGAGGGGCCCCAAATCCCAAAATAGGAAGACATCCCGAGCCAGATTAAAGTGTCTGCCCCTTGCGGGGGCAGAGGTGGGGTAGGGTGCGGTAGGGTGGGGAGGTGCCAACACTGGGGTTGGTTTGATCACAATGAAACTGCCCCCGACATCCTGGGCTTCCATGACGAAGAGACAGCACAGGAGCAAAATGTCCAGGAAGGAGTGACAGAGACCAGAGGAAGGAGGCTCCTCCGCCACCCGAGTCCTCGTGTCCCCAAGTACGTCACGTGGGTGGGAGTGTGTCACACACACCCACGCGCCCACTGCCACATTCCTCACGCTCCTGCCCCGGCCGGGCCCATATACGCGCGCCTGTAAGCGCCAGGCCTCCACGGGCCACGTCGCCGCCACCTGCTGCTACATCCTTAGCGAAGGGGAAGGCGCATCTCCGCGCCTCCCCCACCCGACCTCCACCTCGGTGTGGGCCTTCCCCCCACCCCCATACTCCGGCGTGTGTAGGACGTCTTCCCGGGCCCCTCCCCAACGCAGAGGGGGAAGCAGAAGGAGGAGCTCCGGCTGCAGCCACCCGCCCTCCCCCACCTCCGGAGCTCCCCCTCCCCTCCCCTCCCCTCCCCTCCCCTCCCCTCCCCTCCCCTCCGCTCCCCTCCCCTCGGCTGCCGCAGCCCCGCTAGTCGTGCGAGTCAGCGTGGGCTCCCCAGAGCGAGTCGCTAGGTAACAGGGCGGGCTCCGCAGACCCGGGGCTGGGGAAGCCCGGGCGCGTCGTCAGCAGCTACGCTGCGGAGCGGGGTCCGGGGGCGCAGGGACCCTTCCCTGTCCGGGCCTGCTGACCAGGCTGGCCCGCCCCCTCCTCCCAGGACGCCTTAACCCGCGCGGTTCGCCGCCGCCGAGGTGCCCCTCCCTTGCAGGGACCCCGACGCAGCCAGCCCCTTCCTCCTTCCCGGCCGGTGCGCACAGCTCTGCGCGCGGCAGAGTGGGCGCCCCACTGTCGCGGTCGCCCTCGCCGCCGGTAAGCTGCTCTCGGGGGCCGGGGCTGGGGCGGGGAGGAGGGGGAGCGGGAAGACCGGGACAGCTCCCGCCACCACGGCCGCCGGACCAGCCATGTGCTAAAGTTTCCGGGGCTCCGCGCCCCACCGGGCGGGCGCGCGGCGCGGGGCTCAGCGGCGCGGTGGGTGGGGCGGCGCGGTCCTGCTGGGTGCCTGCCACCCCTGGACCCGCGGGGCGCAGCTCTGCGCGCTCTCACGCTCTCTCTTACTCTCTTCTCTTCCGCGCTGCCTCCCCGAGGTCCTCCTGCCGAGCCCCGGCGCGGGGCATGAGGAGCCCCGGGGCGCCGCCCGGAGACTACCCGGCTGCGCGCACACCTCGACAGCGGCGGACCGGGACATGAGACGCGCGCGCGGGGTCCGGCGCCCGGCGGCCAGCCCCAGCTGGCAGCGGCCAGCGGATCGGCGCTGCCCGGGAGAATGAGGCAGGAGCCGGCGGCTGCCTTCTCTTTCTCCTCCTCTTCGCCTTCCTCCGGCTCAGGCACCCCGGGCCCGGGCCAGGCTGTGGCTCTGCTGCGTGCCCCGCGCGCCCCCCGCCCGCCTCCGGATGCGCTGCTCGGTAAGCCAGGCCCTCCGCCGCGGAAACAAAGCCCCTTCGCACGGCCCCAGAGGCTGCCTCCGAGCCCCCTGCTCGGCCCCCACCTAGAGCTTGCGGGATTTCTTACTGAACCCCTGGATTCCCCTGTTCCCCAGACCCTGCCTAGAGGCCGAATTGCCCGGGCGCCTTCGAGACCTGGTGCTTTCCCGGGCCATCAGGGAGGCAGATGCGGGCTTGACACGCAGGCAGGAGGAGACCTGTTTGGTCTCGATAATGCTATATGCAACCTGGGTTCAGACGCTTCAGTTGTGGAGGGAGACGACTCATATATAGTGACCTCGAAACTGGTGTCCAGGCTGTGCTGGGTAGTATGTCTCCAGACCACCAGAGGAAGTGCGTTCCCCTTCTTCTCTGGCTCAGATGAGGAAACTGAGGCCCAGGGAGGCTGAATGACTTAATCAAGGTCACAGGGCCAGGAAGCGCAAGCCAGGGAGACCAGGATTGGAAACCAGGGTGCTGTTTCCACCTCTCCCTGGAGCTGATCCTTTTGTAACAAACACACCTGTCCCATTTCTTCTACTAACTGCTTCCGTCTGGAGTTACTGCGTGTGTGTGAAAATACTTGTGCTGGTGAGTATCTGCTTGGATGAAATAGATTGCTGGTAGCATGTATTTTTTTTTTTGTCCATCCCTCCATCACATAGCTGCTCACCTTTATGTGAACTGTAAGTGTGTGGCCACTTCTATTCAGGTAGGAGGAGGATATGTTCCCCTGGGTGCTCTCTTTCCTGGGAGTCTGTTTCTCCCAGGCCTCTTCAAGGTTGGAAAGGGCAGAGTTCAGATCCTCCTGTGTGCCTCCTCTATGCTGTGTGTGCCCAGCACATGCTCGGCCTCAGAACCATGTCGTAGACCTTTCTGCGGTGTGAGGGCTAATCAAAGCTCCTGCCTCTGGTTGTGTACGTCTTAAGAGATGGTTACTTAACGGGCTGATCCCAGATGGCCACTGTGTAGGAACCAGCCCTGCCCGAAATTTTATCTTGGCTCAAATTTGCCAACCTTCCATGTCAGCAGAACTTCCCACATCTCAATCCAGAAGAAAAGGAGGGGGGAGGTTAATGTAGACAGGAGGCCTTAGCTTGCCCCCAACTCTCTGGTTTTGTAGCTCTTAACTGTTTGCTTAAGTGCATTTACGTCAACCCTGAAAGGAAAAGCCACGCGGAATCACTTGGTCCTGGTTTGAGTGGCTTGTTTACTCGGTTGAGTCACCAAGTGTTGAGCTTGGTGGTCTGCAGGACTCGGACAGTGTTGGTGCCAGTACAGGGAAAGGCCATCGGTTTCCCTGTCAGTGAAATGACAGGTCATACTGGATGAACTCTCAGATCCCTTCCAGTGAAGTGATTCTTCGAGTGGCAGCAGAGGGGGTTACAGGCCGGAGCTAGGGGGTGAGAGCTGATCAGACCCACACATTTGGAAAGATAGCTTGTTGATCGAATAGGTTGTTGATTTCCAAGAGGAGGATATGGTGCCCGAGGGAGCTGCAAAATTCAGGTTCCACCCAAAGGAGGTGAAGCCTGGGCAGTGCTTTAGTGGATTATTTATTGGGCTAAAGCATGGTGGCTATAAAATGTCCCAACGTGCCAGATTGGGTTCATGGGACAGGTTAGGCATTTCATTTGGAGAGATGACATTGACCCCTAAGAACTGATGAAATACAACGCATCAGCTAGATGTCCAGCTGGCTCAAAAGTGACCAGCTGGTGAGCCTGCCTGTTTCTTTCAGAAAGAGTCTGTCATAGCTGCATAGGTAAAACCTTCTCAGCCTAAACAATTAAAGCAAGTAAATAAAGTGATTTTTAGACTCTCCTCTCTCCATTGTTTGCTGATTATATTAGGGAAGGGTGGAGCCTGTCTCAGCAGGAATAGAGGGACTGTCACAAGAAAGGGGGGCCACTAGGAGGTTTAGACCCTGACTTGGTCTTTGCCTGTAATTACAGCTAAATTCATCAACTTGCCCTGTGCACACTTAATGGGGTTGTTATAGGTCTTTTAAAGATGTGGATCAATGAACCTTTCAAAGTGTTACTGAATCTCAAATGAAACGGGCATGGCCCACCTTTTTTTCCCAGAAACTATGCTCCCAGCGGGTCTTATGACTGTTTGATATTTACGGAACCAAAGCAAAGCTTTCATTTTTGACAAGCTCATGGGGTCTGTGAATGGCAAGTAAGGCATCTTGTGTGGACATATTAATCTACCAGCATTGTGTGTTTTAGCTCCGCATGACTAACGGGTGAGGTTTTGAATAAAAATGAATGCAGAGAAACAATCTTCATGAAGTTACTTTTGAAAATGATGATGTAATTATGAGAGAACAGTTTTTATGTCACATATCGTCCTATTGCTACCCAGAGCCTGATTCCACAGAAAAATATGATTCCTGTTCCTCATATTCAGTTTTTAATGCATCAGTTCTCTTCTTATTTTTTGCTCTTTTTTACCCTCCTGGCGTGAAAGTGTGCAATTGAGAAAAAAAGTCTCCCTTTTCGATTCTGTTTTGTCTTAAACCCACTTCTTTTCTGGAAGATTGCTAAAGCTGACCTCTTCCACACCATATATAATGGCCTCACGTTCAGGTATATTCTAGGTGCCTCGTGTTTCTCTTGGGAGAGCAGGAGGGGTATGTATCACAAATGAATGACAACAATGAGACGTTTCCCTGGTGGGCATCCCATTTCTAACTCGGGAGTCTAGACCAGGAACTCTTTTGATCAGAGCTGACAAGCCCCGCATTGTGAGAACCCACTTCGGGTACTGCAGCATTTGTGCAGTGTTAAGGATGTACGCAGGTACCTATGGGGTGTGTTCCTTTTCTCTAAAAGGAACATCCTCCAGAGGCCAGGAGACCTGGGATTTATTCTTGACTCTGCTGTGAATTGGCTTTGTGACCTTGGATGAGTCATCTCCATTCTTGGGGTCTTCATTTACATCTGTGCAATGAGTGTGTATGTTTGTATGTGTCCCTGTGTTAATGTGCATGTGTGTACATTAGTGCCAGGAGACCCCCTCCAACTCTAAGCCCGAAGAGTCCTCGGAATCTGGATGTAGCTGGTTATTAATAGCTCCAGAGTGCCCTGTACTTTAAGGTTACATAACATTTTCAATTAAATGTCTGTATAAACAGTAAAGAACTGGTCATTATAAAAAAGTGTGCTGATTATCCTAAGCGGGGACTCTACCCTGTGTGATGAAAGAACTTTTCGTCTTAAAGGCAATAGTGCCAGCTTTCCCGTTATGGCACCTTGCGGGTGGCATCTTGGCACACAACGGAGAGGGCTGAGCCAGGACCCTCTCTGGGGTCCATGCGGCAGGAGCCACAGGAGCCACTATGTAATTTGGGTCAACGGGGTAGGAGAAATGTCACATCTAGCTTTATAGCTTGAGGTCCAGGGGACATGGAGGTTTCGCCGTAGTCTTAGGCTGTTCCTGGAAGGTAGGAGGGGAAGTATGTAATTACTGTTTGCAGTTGTTTTGAAAATGGAAAGTACTTTAATTAGAGCCTTGAATTCAGCTGAAGCTGAAAAATGGTGAGAAGTTCGTAGATTTGGCAGTGGTGTTTTTGCCGGGTTCTCTGGGCAGGCTTGCTTGTCACACTTTAAATAGTCTGTGGTCAGAGGTCAGGTTTCCTAGCGAAGCTGCAGTCATCGTCAGGAGCCTGAGCTTGGAGAGCTGAAGCGTGTCGCTCAAAGTCACATGGTTATTGAATGGCAGAAACGAGCACGATTTCAAGTGCATTCTGCTGGGGTTGAAAGCATCCTTCCCTTACCTGCCACACTTCATGTCCACTGATGCTGCAGTGTGTCTGGAAATCAAACCGTGTCCTTCTTCCCAAAATTTCAAATAACACTATGGCACAGAGAGGGCATGCCAAAGATTTGATGTATATAACATATGGGGGTGATGTGGTTCTTGAGAGACTCCTGAATCCAAAATGTTGGATTTCTTTGAACTCTATGTCGAATGTATTACAGTTGAAAGATACTCAGAAATAAGCCAAGTGTTACCCTACAATACAAGGGTTAGCGTTGGTAGTTCTTTGGGGGAAGCTAAAATAACTCCTTAGGTGCCATGTCACCCTGGGTTCTACGGGAAGTGATCACAAGCTGGCACGTGGGATATTTTGGAAGGCGTTGCCAGCCTGCACCTCGTGAAAAGGAACACAGAATAAAAGTTATGTAACAGAAGCTTTCGGAAAGAGCGTGACTCCTCTTCCAGCATGCCACGGGTTAATCCTCCCCCAGACAGCAAACTAGAGAAAGAAGTAGAAGGAGCATATACAGGAACTTAAAGGTTCACCTACAGCTCTTAAGAATTTCCAGGACTTAGAGGAGGAATTGTCAGTTTCAAGAACTTTTCAAGCCCCCAAATAGAGATGCCGTAACCGCAGATACTTCGTGGAGCCTGCGGAAGTCCACCCACGTTAGCGTAGCTGCTGCCGTCTTTGCTGATAGCTCTACAAATCTGGACGAGTATCATCCATACCCAGGACAGGAGATTCCAGAATCCTGTCTGCAACACACAATTTACAGAGGGTAAAGGGAAGTCATTGAAATCACCCTTCCTTACATTCTAGTAACGATACCCAAGCTGGCTGTCTTCGCCAGCAGTTTAGATTCCTTCCAGCGCTGATGCTGGCCTTGCCCATGTCATAGGAGTGATGTCTTAACAAAAAGGACCTTCCCTCCACCTCTTCTGGATTCCTGAATGGCTTCTGTGCCAAGAGCTTTGGGTTTCATGGAAGGTGATTAATGAGAAAAAGCAGACAGAATGAGTTGGAAAACTCGATTGTGATTCACCTGTCATCTGTAAAACACCAAAACATCTTAGCAGCCTGCACAATTTTTCGATGTGGTGAATGAGAAATTACATTGCATGTCCCTAGTGAGACCCGTAGAGTTTGTACCCTTTGCCCCCAAGCCTTGAGAGAACAGATTCCTGGTAGCTTCAGTTCTGGGCCAGACTTTTAGTACTTTTGGCTAGTCAATGGCAGAGAATGCAAAAGTGGCCGTACAGAGGCATCGGCAGTTAGGCAAGAAGGCCGTGAAGTCCCTGGCCTCTGATTTGTGATTCCTGTGAACACTTATTTGGGGCCTAGTAAGTAGAAATGATTTAACACCCATTTCCAGCATTGAGAAGCACAGAATTTTACTAAATTTACTAAAGAATTTTATATGTTTCATGCTGTCTTTGTATGTGGCTTGTGACAAGTGTAAATGAGACTCTACATGGGTTTAAAAGCCTACACCCTTACAAGCCCTTCTGGCAGACTTCGAGGGCTTGCCTTAGTATTTGCTAGGCTGAATGCTTCTGCACTCGACATCACTGAAACTAGAATCACAGGTCAGGTGGGGTGTTTGGGAGGCTCTGTGTATTCTCACTTCAGTTTCTCAACAAACTGTGATGAGCCACTCTATATGCCTCATTTAGCATCCCCAAGCAGAAGCACACATAAGGAATGCCCAGGGCCTCCTGTTTTTCCATCATCCCAGGTTTTGAGCCTATGTCTGCTAATATAGTCTGGGATCCTGACCAAGACCATTTCGTTCTGCCACAGATAAGCCACTCGAGTTACGTTGACCTCTGTGTGGCCCGCCCCGCCCCCGCAAAGATTCTTGATTCCTTTTCATTCAGAAGATGGATGATAATGGCAATCATCTTTTAATGATCATATTGACAAGTCTTCTGTTTTTAAATAAAGTGAATGTGCTTTGACAGCATCATGAATAAGCTGAAAATGATTTATGAGTGCATGTAGTCCCATTTCACTTGCTGAGAGGGTTTTATTGAAAACTTCTGAAAAAGTAAGCCCGGCTTTGCAGTGTTAAACATTAAAGGTAGAAATGGAAGCCCGTGTTCTCCACCCAGAAAGCAGGAGTCGAAGAATACACTTGTTCTCTAAAAGGGAGTGTTGAGACTTTTCTCAGTGTTACCAACAAGATCAGCATCTGTCCGAAAATTGCGTATAGGTGCTGAAGCTGTCATAAGCCTGCTCCAGGTATCCCTGTGGAATTGGAGAGCTGCTCTGTCCATCTCTCCAGGCATGGTGCCATCTCCTCCACTGGGTGTGCCTCTCTGGTCCTGCCTGATCACTGGTGATCACTGGGGTCGTTCTTCCATCGGACAGGTGTTGATTGTCAACAGTAGAACAGAGATCCAGTGAGCACCAGCTCTGTTCCAGGCACTGCAGGGCATTGGGGCTGCAGTGGTGGACCACAGACAGCTGCAGTGTATCCACACATGGCTCCTGTTCCTGTAGGCCTGGGACGGCAGCCCTGCCCTTTAGGGCCCATTCCAAATCTGCAGCGGAGCAAGGAGGCCAGTGAGGAGAGCCCAGCCTGGGAGTGAGGGGGCCTGCTTGTCAGCCCTGTCTCCCCTGGGCACCTGGGGACAAGCCTCTGCCCCACTCTGGCCCTCCACTGGCTTCCCTTGGCTGTGAAGTGCAAGGACAGAGTCATGCAGGGTTTTTTTTCAAGAGGGATCCAGGTACCACTTCCGTGGAAGCATCTGGGGAGCTTGCTAAAATACAGATTCCTGGGCCTTGTGGCAGACCTATTGAGTCAGAACCTCAGAGGGTAGGGGCTCAGAATCTGTATTTTTAGCACCCTCCCAGTAATTCTTAGGAGCAATAAAAATGCGAGAACCACCGATTGTTCTAGGTAGTTAATCACTCATCCCCTTCTTGCTCCAAAATACTCAGAATATGGCGCCGCCTCCCATGCTGGCCGCTCCCCCAACCTCCACCCAAGCCATTCTCTTCTCTCCTGCTCTTTCTGCTTCCCTGCTGACCTCTACAGTTTGCTTTCCAGTGGCCCCCAGAGGGAGCCTTCTAAAGGACCATGACCTTTTCTGCTCAGAGCTCGTCAGTGTCCCTGAGAGCAATGGCCAACGACTTTGGGAAGGCCTCCAGGGCCCTGCACGATCTGGCCCTGGGTCCGACCTCCGCTCCTGCCATCTCCCCTTGCTTCTCCCCTTCTAGTCACACCGGCTTCGTGCCGTTCCTGAAACCCACACAGCTGCCCGAGAGCCCTGTCACTCTCCATGAGTCCATGGGACCTGGGGACTGACAAGGAAGGGGGCTCGGCAGGTGGGGAACAGCCCCGAGGAGGTGCTGTTCTCTGTCTCCCCACTGCTTTGAAACTCTCTACAGACGGATGCTTTCACGCTCACTGGGGCCAGTCTCAGTTTCCAGGCCCTCCACCAAATACATGCTGTTTTAGGAGCAGCCCTTTAATTCAGAGCACCATATTATGGGGTGAGTCATCACTGGACGGGATCATTGAAGTGGGCCTGGAGATCTCTCTCAGAGGAATCCTCTAGAAAGACCCTGATCCCCTCCCTTAGGCTGGATGTTTCTTCAGCCACAGTTAACCCCGGGGGCCCTGCCATCCTTCCTCTTCCTTCCACAAACATTCCCAGAGCAGCAGCTATGTCCAGGCATCATTGCAGGCCTGCCGTACACGGGAGACGCAGCGGCTCTGGGGTCTGCTTGGTTTCGTCTCCAACTCTGGCTCTTGCTTTCATACAGATGGAACAGGGAGGCCTGGACCACAGGCCTCTGGCCTGTGTCTTCTCCCACCGGGGAAGAGGAGCTCTGGCCTGTTTTTCAGGAGTGGCTCTCCTGGGGCCCGGCTGAAGCAAACCGATCTCAGAAATATTGAGTGCGTGCTACGGGAGTAGGAGGGAGAGATGGACCATCTCGTAAGATTCGCTTCCAAGGAGACCTGACCGCATAAGCTGGTATAGAGATTTAAGACATAAAGCGTGTCTTAGACAAGTCAACACATGGCACTAGTTCAGGGTCCCTTGAAGCCAGCCTGCTCGGCAGTGTATCGCATGAAAGAGGCCATGAAAACCTCAGACCCTGCTGGGTCCTGCACATGGTAGGTGCTTCTTCTTGAATCTTGTGGAAAGAACCATTTTCACTCTTAGCATCCATCTCACAGGTTCCTGCAGTGGACACATGGGCCAGGCCGTCACTGAGAGGCCATCAGGTAGGATGGTGTGGGGATAAAGGGAATAAAAGATGCTCTCTGTCTTCAATGGACCCCGAGACAGTCGGGGAAACGTGTAACGACCCTGTAGCTAATTAGAGTGGTTGACGTGCCCCGAGAAGGCAAAGGTGGGAACGATGGCTTTGGATGGGGGAGGGTGGGAGCATGAGCCTTGAGAGATGAGTAGGAATTTGTCAAGCAGAGATGAGGGCGAAAGGCATTCCAGGCAGGAGGGAGAGTGTGAGCAAATGTGCAGAGGCTGGACCATCAGGGGTGGGTGAGCAGGTGGTGCAGGGCTGTAGCGTCGGGCTGCTGGAGCAGAGGTGCGTCAGTCCTGTTCAAGTGGGAGTGGGCCTGGAGTGCCGGGTTAAGGAGTGTGCCATGTCTCACAGGTGATGGAGCCGTGGGAAGTGCTTGCGTGAGGGTGTGGGCTTTAACAAGACAGCTGGTGGTCCTGCTTCCTGCTCCGCTGTAATGTCTGTACTATGGTGAAGGTGTGTAAAAGGTATACATGTATTAAAAGGTGTATAAAAAGAAGGCATCGTCTGTGCAGGGTGAGCGTGATTGTCTGGGGCATGGCCTCCAGGCCCTGTTTCTCTGATTGCCCTGTGTCTACTGCTCTGTATCTGTTGAGTGATCCTCCAGGCCCCGCTGCCCAGACCCCAGCTCCACTGACCCTGCCGGACTCGGAGGGGAAGCGAGGTGGCCACTGTCTGTAGCACTTGCTGCCCAGCCGTCGTGGACTCCGGCCAACGGGAAGTGGAGCAGGCAGTGTCCCAGCCTGATTCACTGAGCCGTGGGTCTCCCTGCACCTCTGCAAATGCATTCAGGCTGCTCCTGGCCTAAAAACAATGCTCCCAGACCTACAAACACAGCTGAGAGAATCCAGGGCATGCGTTCGCTGGCCAGCTTCCCTGAGCTTCCCCCAGCAACGGGCTCGGTGGGCGGGAAAGGGGTCAGTTTCAGGAAGCAAAGCCCATGCCATTCTGATCGTTAACTTTGAAATCAACACGCTCGGTGGGATGGGTGACTTCTGCAGAGCCAGTGGGGCAGACACGAGGAAGAGGGTCCCAGGGGTCCTCTACCTTCTCATTGCTAAGAGAAGGAGAGGGAGAGACAAGGCGTGTTCCACAGTCCAGTGGGCAAATTCTTAGCTGTTTCTGGGGAGTTTGGCCCTGGAAAAGAGCCTTCTTTAGGACAGGCTGACTGCAAAATCATGCCAAGGGCAAAGCATCCCGGGCAGTTTGAAGAGCTGCCGCCTGCTGGAGAGCTCATCACCCCAGAATGTGGGCTTGGGAGAGGGATGCAGCTCCACCCTCCCAATGGCCCCATTTATAGGTCAAAAAATCGAGGCCCAGGGAGGCGAAGCAACTGGCCCAAGGTCACACAGTGGGATTGGAACCCAGCAGGGCATCAAGTCATTCTGGAGTTGGTCATGATCTTTGAAGCTGGCCAGTGCCCAGTGCTGGCGGAAGTCCACGTGGAAATGGACAGTTTGTACTCACACCGCTTTGTCCCCAACCAGTCGCAGAGGATGTGGCTTTCTCCTTGTTCTTTGCCCTTCCTCTTGGAAGCCAGGCCAGAGCCAGGGTCCTGGGCAACCAGAATTGGAGGGGGCTGGGAATACCCCTAGATCTCTGGCCCTTTCTTCACTTGCTCGTTTGTGAAGCTTGTGTGGGTGTTTGATGCAAGGAGTGAACAGTATCAGAGCAAATCAGAACGCTTCTCAGCGTCTGGGCATGGGAAGAACTGAGGCTGAGGTCCGTTTGGAGCTCAGGGTATCATGAAGAGCCCCACCAGTTATCCAGGAAAGCCTGCCACCCAGACTCTCCAAGCTCCTTGGATGTACCCGAGTCTAGCCCAAACCGCCATTGGCATCCTCATGGGTGTCTCTGTCTCCTCCCAACTGTCTGTTCCCGCATCCCTAGCACCAGGGACAGAGCTCGCTTAGCGGTAGGAGTGGCTCCAGGCCTCTTAGTGGCTGAGTGAGGGGTGCTATGTGGAAAGGGATCTGTTTGAGCTTCTGGAGCAACCCGGCTCTCCTGGCTGTGTTTCGCCTTATCAAGGAGGTTCTCCCAAATGCGTGAGAAGCTGATTGATGTCAGTCCTGCCGGCTGACTTCAAAACAGTAAAACCTTCAAGGCTTTATTAGGCAGATATATAAGTACAGTTTCCATTCATGAAGTGCGTCCGTCACAGCCCTCAGGAACATGAAGGAATTGTTTGCAAACTTTCCCAGGTTATTACCCCCAAACTTGGTAAATGTATGTTTTACATAAATAATCTTGGGAGGCCCATATGTTACGGCAGTTTGGGACAGAGGTAATCTACCTGCTGGCAGGTTTCATAGGCTTCACCTCCTTATTTACACTTATTTCTAATGGAAGAGTAGAGCAGAGCTAAAAAATACTATCCTCCTGTGGAGGGAGGCTAAATGTTTTAGAAAATGTATGGGTGCCACGCAGGTAGGCAGGGTGATTATTCTGAAGACATTCAGAGTGTCTGACCTCAGTCCCTCTGTTTTTCTGGTCAAGGACCTAGCCCCTTCCAGATGGGAATGGCAGGTTCTTCAGTGAGATTTTGATTACTGTCACACCCTCTTCCGGGGGGCATGCGTGTTTTAGTTGAACCTGTTTTCAGAGTCAAACCATGGAGCATCTAACTCACTGTGCGATTCTTAGGCAATTTGCTTTAGCCTTTTTGGACCTTGTTTTCTCTTCTGTACAATGGCCGTAATAATAACAATTAGTGATAATCATAGCTTTTATATACTAGGTGCTTACTCTGGGTGGAGACTTTGTGCTAAATAAGTACTTTCCATGGACTATTTTATTTAATCTGAGCAACAGCTCAATAAAGCAGTTACTTTTCTTATTCCCATTTTACAGATGGGGAAACTAAGGCTTAGAGAGTATTTATTGCTGCATATAAAACACTTCCAAATAGTGGCTTCAAACACTAGTCATCCTTTAAGTCCAGGGGCCGCCTGGGCTCAGCTCGATGGTTCTTGCTGAAGGCCTGTGAGATCACAGTCAGGTTGTGGCTGTGGCTGGAATCATCCAGAAGCTTCCTCACTTCCATGCCTGGTACCTGGCCCAGGAGGACGCACACAGCCTGGGGGTGTGGGGGGCTGTACCGCTGGGGCTCCTCGGATCTCTGTGCAGCCTCTCCACATGGTCTCTCCAGCAAGGTGGGCCAGGCCAGCGGGACTTCCTACATTGTGGCTCAGGGCTCCAGTGCACATGTCCCAAGAGGGAGGGAGGTGTGGGAGGGCCGTCTGTATCGCCTTTTATGGCCAAGCCTTGGAAATCACACAGCATCACTTCCGGCATATTCTGTCCCTTAGAAACAAATTACTAAGGCTGCCTACATTGGAGCCCACATTGATGGGAAGGGCGTTGCAGAATTTGGGGCACGTTTGAAGCCACCATGGAGAGCATAGGTGGCTTGTACAGGGGGTGGACTTTGGTAGGCGGCAGAGTAAGGGTGTGACCCAGGCGATAGGATCCTGAGCACATCCGGCCACCCCCCTGACATTTATGAACACTGACCACCTTGCTCTGTGGGAAACCGGAGCTCCCTAAACTCCGGCACCCTCCTGTCCGCCTTTCAGGTGTGCTCCTCGAAGAAGCAAACAAAGCTGCTAAGAACCCGATGTCTGCTTTTCGGTTCAAAGAGGCGCTGGTGCAGGCCCTGTGTATGCCCCACCTCGCCTCCCCTTTCGTCCCCTTGCCTCCCTCCCCCGCACCCTGGCCTCTGATCACTTTCTTGGACCCTTTAGCACTTTTGCCTCCGTGAACATTTCTGCATCAACAAGTATTAAAAGTTGTATCTCATGATTGAGTTGATATCAAGATGAATATTTTAATGTTATATATTAAAGCATTTTCTTCTAAGTAAAAGTTCAGTTTTTTCCTTCTGATTTTAAAAGAAGTGGAAACGTTTCTGTGAGTCTTGAGCCCTGTGCCCCCTGCATCTGATGGAAAAGTCAGGCCTGCCTGCACCTACCCTCCCTGCCCTCATTCCCTCCCCCTCCTCTCCTTCCCTCTCCTCCCTCCACCGACACTACTTCTCTCTCTCTTTTGTTTTTAATTTATTTATTTTTGGCTGCGTTGGGTCTTTGTCGCTGCGCACAGGCTTTCTCTGGTTGTGGCGAGCAGGTACTGCTCTTAGTTGCGGTGCGCGGGCTTCTCATTGTGGTGGCTTCTCTTGTTGCGGAGCACGGGCTGTAGGCGCGCGGGCTTCAGTAGTTGTGGTGCACAGGCTTAGTTGCTCCGCAGCATGTGGGATCTTCCTGCACCAGGGCTGGAACCCACGTCCCCTGCATTGGCCAGCCGATTCCTAACCACTGCGCCACCAGGGAAGCCCCACACTCTTTTTTTTTTTTTTAATTATCTATTTTATACACATCGGTGTATACATGTCAATCCCAATCTCCCAATTCATCCCCCCCCACCCTCCCCCCACCGCTTTCCCTCCTTGGTGTCCATACATTTGTTCTCTACATCTGTGTCTCTATTTCTGCCTTGCAAAGCAGTTCTTCTGTACCATTTTTCTAGATTCCATATATATGCATTAATATACAATATTTGTTTTTCTCTTTCTGACTTACTTCACTCTGTGACAGACTCTAGGTCCATCCACGTCCCTACAAATGACCCAATTTCGTTCCTTTTTATGGCTGAGTAATATTCCTTTGTATACATGCACCACATCTTCTTTATCCATTCGTCTGTCGATGGGCATTTAGGTGCTTCCACGTCCTGGCTATTGTAAATAGTGCTGCAGTGAACATTGGGGTGCATGTGTCTTTTGAATTATGGTTTTCTCTGGGACTACTTCACTCTTGATTCCAGTCCCCACTCTGCAGGCCATCTTCCTCTCCTGAACTATGAACCTCTAGGCACTTGTCTGTATCCCCTGGGCTAGAACCAGAACTGGGAACAGAATGTTCCCCCTGACTCTGGGCCTCTTCTTTCCACTGGCCCTTCACTGGGGATGGACCTTCCTTGTGAGAAGGGACTTAAGCAGGGGCTTCTTCCCCATAAGCCCACGAGCAGTCACCCCTCACTTCTTGTTTCCTTGAGAGCTTTAAAGAGGTGGCCGCACAGAGAGACGACTTCTCTTGGGGGTGTTGCCGGAGGTCCTGCATCTTTTTTTTTTTATAAATTTATTTATTTTTAAATTTATTTTTGGCTGCGTTGGGTCTTCGTTGCTGCACACAGGCTTTCTTTAGTTGTGGTGAGCGGGGGCTACTCTTCATTATGGTGTGCAGGCTTCTCATTGTGGTGGCTTCTCTTATTTCAGAGCACAGGCTCTAGAACGCAGGCTTCAGTAGTTGTGGCACACGGGCTCAGTTGCTCCGCGGCATGTGGGATCTTCCTGGACCAGGGCTGGAACCTGTGTCCCCTGCATTGGCAGGCGGATTCTTTTTTTTTTTTTTACATCTTTATTGGAGTATAATTGCTTTACAATGGTGTGTTAGTTTCTGCTGTGTAACAAAGTGAATCAGCTATACATATACATATATCCCCATATCTCCTCCCTCTTGCGTCTCCCTCCCACCCTCCCTATCCCACCCCTCTAGGTGGTCACAAAGTAGCGGGCTGATCTCCCTGTGCTATGTGGCTGCTTCTCACTAGCTATCTATTTTACATTTGGTATTGTATATATGTCCATGCCACTCTCTCACTTTGTCCCAGCTTACCCTTCCCCCGCCCCGTGTCCTCAAGTCCATTCTCTACATCTGCATCTTTATTCCTGTCCTGCCCCTAGGTTCTTCAGAACCTTTTTTTTTTCTTTTTTTAGATTCCATATATATGTGTTAGCATACGGTATTTATTTTTCTCTTTCTGACTTACTTCACTCTCTATGACAGACTCTAGGTCCATCCACCTCACTGCAAATAACTCAGTTTTGTTCCTTTTTATGGCTGAGTAATATTCCATTGTATACATGCACCACATCTTCTTTATCCATTCGTCTGTCGATGGGCATTTAGGTTGCTTCCATGTCCTGGCTACTGTAAATAGAGCTGCAGTGAACATTTTGGTACATGACATTTTGAATTATGGTTTTCTCAGGGTATATGCCCAGTAGTGGGATTGCTGGGTCGTATGGTAGTTCTATTTTTAGTTTTTTAAGGAACCTCCGTTCTCCATAGTGGCTGTATCAGTTTACATTCCCACCAACAGTGCAGGAGGGTTCCCTTTTCTCCACACCCTCTCCAGCGTTTATTGTTTGTAGATTTTTTGATGATGGCCATTCTGACTGGTGTGAGATGATATCTCATTGTAGTTTTGATTTGCATTTCTCTAATGATTAATGATGTTGAGCATTCTTTCATGTGTTTGTTGGCAGTCTGTATATCTTCTTTGGAGAAATGTCTATTTAGGTCTTCTGGCAGGCAGATTCTTAACCACTGCGCCACCAGGGAAGCCCTGGAGGTCCTGCATCTTGATTGGCACATGGGGTGGCAAGAATCAACACCCCCTCCCCAAGCAGGCTTATGATCATCCTTCCATCCATCCAGAGACTTTTCATTGAGTAGCTGCTGTGTGCCAACAGGTCCTACATGGTGTCTGTCCTCGTGGAACCCAGAGGGGCAGAAAGACAGAAAAATCAACACGTGAATTATTATGATCACTAGGAGATTGTGGATAAGGAATCAGCATTTCATGAAAACTAAAGCCAGAAGTGAAGTCTGGCTTCGCAAAGGAGAAACGGTCACAGAAAAATCATGGTCAGCTGTCAGGACGTCTCCCCTGCCCGCTGTCTGGAGCCCCAGGTCTCACCATCTGGTCCCTCCTTCCTCCCCGCGTCTCTCAACTCTGGCTTTCCCTTCCTGCTCCTCTGAGCACACGGCTCAGTAATGGTCACCCCAAAATGACAGCCTCAGCCCTGTGTGTGCGTGACCTCACCACTCACTCCGTCTCCTTGGGGGCCTAGATTCCCAGGAGAAAAGCTAAGGGGCCTGGCTTGGGTGGGGTCTTTCTTCTGAGCAGCTGTGGCTGGGTGGGTGGGGTCACGTGGGGAGAGCTGACTCTCCTCACCTGTAATTGGGAAGGTTCCCCAGGACGGGCATGCAGGGGTGGCGCTTCACTACCCCATTTCCTGGTTTAGGGTTGCAGTTGCCAGTCTTCTGGTATACACAGGTGGGGACATTTGTTTAATCGAGGAGTTGGCATGAGATTGTCAAATTCCAATCTGCCCTCTGTTACCACCATCATATGATAAATATTAAGAAAAAATAGGAAAACCCTACTTCTGGAATTTTCAAAGAGTAATTATTTTTCATTAATTCATTTATTTAAGTCTAATTAATTAACCAATCACCATGCATTGTTCTTGGTTTGTTTTCATTTAGCCTAAGAGAACTAAGACCTTGGTCATAGACCTGATCTGGTCTGTGGACCCATAGTAACAAAACATTGGTATGTGCTGGCACTGGGCTCAGAGCCTGCCGTGCACTATTTAATCCCCAGCCTCCCACTGCCTCCACCTTGTGAGATGGAGAAAATGAAGCTCAGGGCGTTGTCCAGAGTGGCACAGACAGCAAGAAAAGGAGTGGGATTTGATTCCAGCTTGTTGACTCCTAAAAAAGGGTCCTTTCGGGTGAGGGAGATGGATGGGGTCCCATCTGTAACAGAGGCAAGCCTGTGATATGGGTGAGTTGGCAGAATGAACGAGCTGCTCAGAGACTAACAGAGTGACTCTGGAAACTTCCCCAAAGAAGTGTTTACTCCTGAAGAACAAGAAGGAAGCATTGGCCAGAGGAGGGAAGGAGGCACCCCAGGCAGGGGATGGATACAGGAGTGTGGATGCAGGTCTGGCAGCGTGTGGAGAGCCCTGGCCAGACTGCAGTCAGAGCCAGCCGAGCTTGGGGTGCAGGGAAGCGACACCAGCCAGTCTGTGATTTAAAAAGACAGTCTGTTGGTAATGTGGAGGTTGGACCAACATTTGCAAATTAGAAATCTGTGCTGGAAAACACTTTTAAATAAAGCAAATGTTTGGCATATGCAGAGAGATGCAAATGGACTGATTACTGAAAATGCATTCTGGTGTAGAAGCTACACCAAGGTTTCGCCTCCCTGGGGGGTAGCCTTGAGAGTGACCTCGACTTTGAATGTTAATTCCCTTCTTGGAGAAAACCACTGCCTTTAGAACAACGTCCACCCTCTTCCCTGAGAGTCTTGTTGTAATTCACACAATGATTTTGTTTATAAAGCCCATCACGGGCACAGTCGAATTTAGCAGCTCTGTGGGTGGGCGGGGCTTCATGGCCCCAAATGACAGGTGAAGAAAAAGGCTTAGACTACCTTGGGAGCGTGCCTCGGGTCACGGTAGAGCGGGAATGTGGACCAGGGTCTCTGTACTGCCAAGTCTCACCCCGATGGATGACTTCTTACCAAGTTCATAGCCCTGTGATTATGCAGTACACCTGCAAGTGGGAGGGTTTTTCTCATCTGGGCTTTCCTTTGTCATGTGTCCTTGCTGAGTGCTTAGTTTCCTGGGCTGCAGTAACAATAACACAAGCTGGGTGGCTCAAAACAACAGAAGTGTAATCTGGAGGTCAGGAGTCCGAAATCAAGGTGTCAGCATGGCCAAGCTCCTTCTGAAGGTTCTAGGGGAAAACCTTGCCTCTTCCAGGCTTCTCGTGGTTGCTGGCAATCCTTGGTGTTCAGTGGCTTATAGCTGCATCATTCCAACCTCTGCCTACATCTTCACATGACGTTCTCCCTGTGTGTCCTGTTTCTCTGTATCCAGATGTCCCTCAGGACCCACCCTCATCCAGTATGGCCTTATCTTAACTTGCTTACATCTGCAGAGACCCAAATAAGGTCACGGGTACCAGTGGTTAGGACTTGAACATATCTTTTGGGGGACACAGTTCAACCCATGCCATTGAGAGACTGCCTGGGTGGCGGGGTCTCTAGTGGACCATGTCATGTCCTCAACCAGAAGGTTCTATGAGTAGTCACTTCTCTCCGGCCCGTGGGGGGTCTTACCTGTCCCCTTCTCAGGTTGACTCAGCACATACCCCCAGGGAGCCCCTGGATCCCTCTGGCCCCTGTGCGAAAACTCAGCTGCTGCCCGCTTAGCGCTCATGGGGGTGGGTCGTGCAGCTTTGGCATGTTTGGGATGCTGCCAGAGCCTGGACGCAGTGACTGGATGGCAGCATGGATATGTTACGTGTTTGGGGGAGCATGGTCGCTCCCGGCTGGCTGTAGCATCCTTCCTTGGGGCTCCAGACAGCACCTGGCGCCTTGCTCGGTCTGAGTATCATTCTGACTTCAGGGCGGCCAAGGGACAGCTGTGTTTGGGGAGGTGGCACAGAGCTTAGACGTTCGAGCTAGTCTGGTTCTTTCCCCTGCCAGCTAACAGACATCTCCAGGGCAGGGACGTCTGGCCATCTCTGTTTTCCCTTCAGCACAGCTTTGGATGCATGGGAGCTGCCATGTATTTACAGTTTCAGTCACCCTGTAGCAGGCACTTGGGGCCGCCGAGACACCCCAGGGCGAATCTCTTCACTCCATGTGCACTGCAGGGCTGCTGCGGCATTCGACGAGCCCGTGTATGTTAATTAAAACCACACACTCGAAAAATGTCAACTCTGGTTATAATCCAGGGGATGTTTAAGGAGGAAGTGGCAGGACTTGACTGAAGAACAGAGCATAGTCAAAGGTGGCTCCTCTCGCAGGGATGGGTGGTAACGTGGCCCCGGTGGGAACAGATCATAGGAAAGGACGGTGGGTTTGGTCCCCTGTAGAAACTTCTTGCATTTGCAAGTGGAAACATGCAGATGAGTTATGCTCTAGATCTGTCAAGTCTGCAGCAACTGTGGTCCATGAGGTGGGAACATTATGTCACTAGAGGAGACCAGAGAGCGGAGCATAGGCAGGGACCCTTTAGAGAATTCTATAAGAGGCCTTCTGCCGAGAGCTAGAGGAGACCCAAGAGGAGAGGGGGGGCAGGGGTGAGGGCAGCACGGGAGTCTGGGCAGAAGCAGTCTGTCCTATTGGTAGCACAGAAGGCAGCCTGGGACATTTAGGTTTGTAGGATGGGAATTCAGGGTCTTAGGAAACGGGAGCCTGGGGCAACCTGGGTGGGCGTGGGGTTGGCAAACCTGAAAATATAGGCTGCCTGGCCGTTTAAGGAAAAAAGTTTGCTGCAGAGAAGAATCCGAGTGGCCCAGGGCCAGCAGGGCAAGGGCCATGCTCTACCAACTCCTTATGGCTCTGATGGTTTAGATCTGTCCTCACCCTCCGTGTGGCCTTTATCCCCCAAGTTGCCTGAATGCTCCCTGAGGGCAGGGGATGCTTCTGAAAGACCGCAGCCTCCGCCAGCAGTCAGCAGAGCGCCAGATGCGTAGTCCACGGGCGCAGTTGAGGAGACCCGTTGCCCGAGGCAACGTGCCGAGTGCTGAGTCCCCAGCCCCCGCTGCCTTGGAGGACATTTCTCCCAGGGAGCATTTGGAAATGCCTGGGCTCCCTCACTTTGCATTGGGATTCAGCTAGTCTGAGGTGTGGCCTGGGCAGCAGTACTTCTGAAAGCTCCCACGGACCCTGCCTCCAGGGCTGAGATGCGAGACCTGGACCGATCGTGGCTCCACTACTGGGCCCCGGCCCTGCCCTGCTGGGCCTGACTCATCGTTCAGCCCAAGGCCCAGCCTTGCAGACATGATGCTTGTGGTGGGACTAGCACAGTGCCTGGCCCACCGACACCCTGGCTCCTGCTGATTCAAAGCAGAGAGCCGATTTTGCCACGCACAGTCTGGGCAAACTCTGCTCAAGGGAAACAGCAGGTTTCTGGAAGAGGGAAGAGGGGCAGCCAGTGCCGGGTGGTCCCAAGCTGGGTCAGTGGCCGTGGGCACTGGAGAAAGGGCCAGTGGGATGGGAGAGTGTTTCAGGGAAAAGAGCCCATCTCCTTGGACTTGGTGTCCTTTTGGGGTGAAGCAAATGCCATTTCTTCAGAGCTCCTCTCCTTGGGGACAAGACGATACAGTTCCCGCTAATGAGCTGTCGTTGAACACACGCTATGTGCCGCATCTGTGCAAGGGGTTGGGGACCACTAAATGAATTGGACAAATTAGACAGTCATGGCTGTTGGAGCCCAGCAGACTCTGGGCTCCCCCGACCCCCGGCCCCATCTAACTCCGGGCAGCCGGAGAGCAGAGGAGGGAGAGAGGCGGTCCCGCTTTGAGACGATTGGGCTCGAGGCTGGAGGGGGACAGGGCTTGCGGGGCCTCTGGTGGCCTTTGTGCTCATCGAAACATTTTTTTTTCTTGGTATAAACTGTTCCCAGTCGACAGAGGAAGGAGGTTTGGAATCAGGCCCGTGACCTTCTGCAGGTGCTGAGCTGTGGGTCTATATAGATTGTTAGGTTTTTACATTTTTAAAAAAATCCCTAAGGCCGTGCTGTGCCTGAAAGAACAAGCTTTTCCACTAGTTGACCTGCTTCTCTCTGCCTGTGGAGCTTCAAGAGGTCTAAAAAGAGGATCCTGCCTGCCGTCCCCCTCAGCAAGCTGCTGATGGGACTGTAAGGGTATACAGCCAAGGTCCAGAGGTAGCTACGGGCAGGATGGGAGGATCCAGGCGCCTGAAGTGTCCTCATTCCGAGGGCTCTGTTGGAGTCACTGGGGCGCTATGTGGCATCCCCACTGGGTGGACCATTCATCCACACGTAACCCCTGCCCAGTAGCTCCTCTCTGCTGGTGCTGGGTTGGAGCCGAGGGCAGAGACGGATCAGGCAGACTCACCGCTCTAGGAGTTGGGTCAGACAGTGGTGTGACACGGATGTGACAAATGCTGTCGGCCAGGTAAGAGCAGGGAGTGTGGAGCAGCATTGAAGCCAGAAGAGGCTCATCAGAGAGGCTTCCTGGGGAGGGAACCTCTGAGCTGTGTCTTAGAGGAGGGGTAGCAATCAGCCTCGTGAGAGAGGGCAGTCCAGGCAGGAAGAACTGGGGAGGGGAGAGCTCTAGGCAAAACATGCAGGGACCTGACATGGGTCAGCGGGAGGGGCGGGACGCCAGACCTGGGGCGGGAAAGACAGATGTGCAGGCAGGCTTGACCTGCTGGGAGAAGTGCTGGGAGCCCAGCCTGGCTCGGTGTCCACAGAGCTGGGCTCCAGCAGAGCACGCATGTGGACCTGTATTCTGTGCGTGTGTGTTCATGTGTGTGGGGGTCAGGGGAGTGGAGAGTTGCTGCAGGAAGAGGCAAGCCAAAATCCAGGCAGTGGGATGGTCACGTCAACCAGTCAACTGTGCTTTACTGGGTGGCTCCCAATACAGGCTCACACGAGGTCCCAGGGGTCAACCCTCACCCCAGGGTCACAGTTCACTAAGCCTCCCAACATTTCCACAAAGTGGAAATTACCACCGCATGTTAGCAGTGATCTCGAATCCTTACAAGGCACCCTCAGGGACTCAGCCTCTGCTCTTCCTGGCAGAGTTTTCTGGAATCTTCCCTCCCCGTTACCACTCTGTGCCCTAAACCTTCAGAACTTCTTTCACGTCCATTTTTCCTTCCTTTGAGCCCTTACGCCTTCTCTTGTGTCCTCTGGAGCACTTTCTTGCTTTTGCCGCTCCTTTCAATCTTGGCTAGGTACCACCTCGGGCAGCCCGTTCTCCCTGACCTTGGCCGCTCCCACCTCAGCCTGTGGTCCCACATCACTGGCTCCTCTAGCGCACAGGGCTTTCCCATCACAGCATCCACCCCCAGGTGTCTTCTACTTGCTAATCCTTGAATGCGTACATCGTGCCTTGTGCACCTAGCGTGGTCCCTGGCCCCAGGTAGGTGCTTAGTAAACTATCTGTTAAATAAATTCATGAATCGTTGAGAAAGCAAAAGCTCAGTGAGATTAGGAAATGTTCTCAAGGTCACGCTGCCAGTGAGGCATTCACATGCCAGTGATGCCATTCAAAGCCGGTCTTCTCTTTGGCTCCGCACGTGTGCAGGTCCCCCTGCACCACCCAGCCTCTGCTTCCCTAACTCAGAGTCCAGGCTCGTGAAAGGAGGGAACTGGCAGAGCCAGGCGGAGTGTCAGGGCCTAAGTATTTGGGTTTCTTGGGAGACTGAGGCAGAGCCGAGAAACAGAGATTGGACTGATGCATCTAATTCAGGGAAGTGTGCAGGCCTCACTCTGAGCCCACTGGAGACTGTCTTGGGCGACAAGGTTCATTCCAGCCACATCTTTTGGGACGAGGTACCTCCTGCCCTGTTTGGTTCATAATAAAGCCGGGACTTCTGAGAAGGGGCTGGGGCAGGCTAGAGTCAAGCCAGGGCCTGCATCACTCCAACCTGAACTCCGGAGGCCATTCGAGCCTCCGCTGTTTCTCTTTTCATGAAAACAGAAAGACCTCTGCCGCATTTGCCTAGCTCTGCAAATAATGTAAGCACCAGAGCAGCTGTTTGAATCCTACTTGCAAATAGTTCTTTAAAGTCCCCAGGCCCTCCAAAGGTGTACAGACTTGTTTTGTGTCTGTATTATTTGAAAAAAAAAAACAACTACTACTTTATGTCGATCTAATGCAGCAGTAGAGAGCTCTACAGTTTGCAAACAGTTTAGGAGCACAAAGAACAGAATCTCCTTCCAGGCTTCTCTCTGGGGAGTCTTCCTCACCAAAGCCCCCCTCCCATATTTTCCGGGCCACCCATTAGCTCCCAGCAGGAGCCGCCTTGTCCTGCTTATGAAACAGCCTCTAAAATAGTACTTTACACTTCCTGCCCTGATTCGAGTTCACTTTTGCATTTGTTCCTTCAAATAGCTCTGCTTGGCATATCTCTTAATTTAACATTTGAAAATTTTTAAAATCAATACACGTACATTGTAACAAATCAAATTGTGTAGGCAGGGGTACAGTAAAATACCTGATACATTTTGCGTGCTTATTTTGTGTCAAGCACTGTTCTGGGGATGCTACTTATATAAACTCATTTAATCCTCACCTCGACCGTTCCCATTTCTGCGTGAGCCAGGATTCACATCCAGGCAGTGGATTCATCACCTTTAGGCCATAACTGTGGATGTCAGCTAAAGTGCAAAAAAACGTTTGACTCCTCCCCTGACCATTCTTAACCTATTTTTATTAAAGTGCTTCAATCAGTTACTTTTTCATTTTTTAAATAAATGTCTTTGCCCATCATCCTTTCACAGTGCTTCTGTCTCTGCATTTTGGAAGATGAGGTTATCAGTGTCTTGCCATCTTTTCTGCCTTCCCCCTCAGATTCAGAATCACGCACCTTATAGGGTTGATATTACATTGGGGTGTTTATATTTACCTCCTGTCCTATATTCTCAGCCATACGCTTCGTCTGTAGATTGACTTTAAAAATCAGGAACAGCAGGCGACATTGATACAATTATTGCTCTATCAGAAGTATCTGATGCTGGGTTAAACCATGTGCTGGGATAACATTTCTCCCTCCGGAGATCCACGTCACAACCCCTGGATCACTCAAGGCAGAATGTCCCGTAACAGATTCAAATGGATTCTCTTTGCTCGTACTCCATCCATTGCTTAAAATCATGCCATATTTTCGTTTGCTTCAGGTTTGGATCATGACCTTATTATGAAGGATTTTGTTTTTTGTTTTTTCCTCCTCCCTGGAATTTCTAGTTGCCTTTCTTTTTTCCTTCTTGCTTTTATCTGCCTTTTTCATATCTTCGTTTTTTTCACACCACCTGTTCTGTTGAGCCCCTCCCAGTTTTTTGTTTTCGTTTTTATCCTCTCAGGACGCTCTCTGTTCCTGAACCAAACGGTGCTGCTTCCTCTGCACACCTGCTCCCTAGAGATCTTTCTGGGCTCCCCTTTGCTGCTCTCCTGGGTTGGAACCTCCTAAGGAAAGATACATGGAAAGTAGACTGTCTGAAAATGTCTGTGTCTTATACTCACACTGAGGGCAGACTTCCAGGTTCAAAATGATTTTCCTAAAGAATATTGAAGATTTGAGAGCTTTCCACGTTGCCCATGAGAAGTCTGATTCTAGGTTCCTTGTAGTTTTTTTTAATTTTCCTCTTCTTCTTTCCTGGCGGATTTTAGGACTTTTTCTTCATCCTTGGCATTTATGCATTACATGAGGATACCCTTCATTCGTTCATTCTTCTGGACAGTTAACAGATCCCTGTAATCTGAAGACTTGGTCCTTTAGCTCTGGGAGGTCCTAATAAGTTTGATGTTTAAAAAATCAATTTGTTTCCTTCCTGCATTTCTGAACCCCTTATTTGTTGGCGTTTAAATCTTCCAGAATGGGTCTAATAGGTACTTTCACCTTTTTTTCTCGTATTTTCTTATTTCTTTGCCTTTCTCTTAGAAATGTATTCTAGATTTTGTTGGCTTCATTTTCCTGTCCATCTTTTTCAAAAATTATTTCTAAAAAACATTTTGGCCCTGATATTTTGAATTCTTAAGAGCTTTTCCTTATTCTCTGATTGCTCCTTTTCCTAGTAGAAAATCGGTTTTTGTTTTATAGCCATTAATATACTGAGTGGCGGGATAGTCATTAGAGCTTTTTGTTTGTTTATTTGCTTTAATCTGTGAGTTATTTCTCTCTCCTCTAAGGTCAGTTTTTTGTGTTTGTTTATCTGGATCTTTCTCTCGTGTTGCTCATTTGCTTATGTGCCTGTTTATCCGGAGTTGAGAAAAGTCTGGCAGCTGTTGTGAGTGTCTTCCTTGGCTAATAAGTGATCAGACTCAGAAAGATTGAATAACTGGCCAAGGTCACACAGGGAGGAAGGGCACAGCTGGTAAATCCCAGCCTTCTGATTTCTGATCTGCTTTTCTCTGAAACGCTGCTTCTCAGTAGCCGGGCGTTACTTTCTTTTCATACGTGGCTATCCACCCCACCCCGTAAAAAGGCCTAGATCTTTCATGTCTGGATACCGTGCCCTCTGGCTTCCATACACCTTGGGGGTTCTGGGACTCTCTCAATGTCAGTTATTCTCTTCTGCTGCCTCTCACTGTGCTGATTGAATTTGTGCTTCTCAGATCACGCAGACTGATTTAGGGTTTGGAAAAATAGACAGCAAATTTAGGGCATCCATCCCAGTGCTTTATACCTACTAGGCCTTCAGTACCTGTTTTCCAAAAGACTCGATTGATTTTAGGTAGATTTTAGGCCCAGACTCATTCACTTTGCTGACCGTTGGAGCACTGGAATTTTCTGCTAATAGTCGGTTGTGGGAGAAAGGTGGCATCGGTGTGTCAGTAAGAGGACAGGAACTTTGATCCTCAAAGCCCTAGAAACACCAGTTCCAAAGAAAAAATTGCAAAAACATCAGCTTTTCTGTCACCTTCCCCTTTTGCAATTCAACGGTTTTCTTTTCCTTTTTTTTTTTTTTTTTGCTGTACGCGGGCCTCTCACTGTTGTGGCCTCTCCCGTTGCAGAGCACAGGCTCCGGACGCGCAGGCTCAGCGGCCATGGCTCACGGGCCCAGCCACTCCGCGGCATGTGGGATCTTCCCGGACCGGGGCACGAACCCATGTCCCCCGCATCGGCAGGTGGACTCTCAACCACTGCGCCACCAGGGAAGCCCTTCTTTTCCATTTTTAAAAGGGCAAAGATAATGCTAGTTAGGGCAAGTAGAAGGACTGTAACAAATGACCCCAAAATGTACTGGTTCAGACACAATAGAAGTTTATTTCTCGTGCATAAATAGCCCGGTGGGGGTGGGCCTGCCTGGTGGGTGGACAGCTCTCCTCCATGCAGTGATGCAGGGACCCAGCTTCCCCATCTTGGGTCTCCGCCATCCTCTAGGACCTTGTCGCCATCCAGGCTGGAGGAATGACAAAGAGAGCAGCTCGGCTGCTCGGCCTCCCAAAGCCCTGGCGTACATCACTTTGCTCACATCCCTTTGGCAAGACCTCAATCACGTGACCACACCTACCTGCAAGGCAGATGGGAAATGAAGCCTGGCTGTGTGCCAGGGAAAAGTGGAACACGGATTTGGTAAGACAGCAGTCTCCACCAGAGAGGGTGTGGTGAGCCATCCTGGAGAGATCTGACAGAGCCCCACCCATCTGTCTGCAAGCGTTATTGCGTGCTCACGGTGTGCCAAGCACTGTGCTAGGTGCTGGCAATCCAGAAAGGAGTAAGACACGTTTCTCATTCTGCAAAGTGGAGCAAAAGAGGCTGAGGGTAGTCAAAGAGCATCAGTGAGATGCAGCGTGCTCTGTGCAATACCAGGGAAAGCTTCTTTGCGAAGGAGGAAGAGTTATTTCTGCTGGCAGATCCTGGTAGCTTCAATAGATGACTGGCTTTCTGATCTCAATCTACTCTCTCATATATTTCTCGACTTAGACTATTGAATAATGGGATGTAGGAGCTGGAAGCAACGCTGGAGATTGTCTGGTATCTTGCCCACCCCACCTAATTTAAAGATGGGGACAGTGAGACCTGCAGAGGGGGAGTGGCCTGCTTGAAGTCACACGGCTGGCCAGTGACAGACCCTGTGCACAGTCAGCACTCTTCCCACACCCCACACAGGTGTAAACCCTCGTTTTTTTCCTCCTTTTCTCTCATTTCCTTTGACTGGTGTCAGATTTCCCATCCACTTGTCTTTGTCGCCCCAGTAGGAGGCCTGCTTGAATTCCTTCCAAGTTTCCGAGTTCCGTGGTTGTCAGGGAACATGCAGATCAGTCCCGGGCTGGTTGCTCCTCCCTGGCCCAGTGTCCTTTGCCCAAAGGTGGGGGCTGCAGAATCTACTCCCAGTCTCCCCCAAACCCCCAGAAAATACCCAGGCTCCTCCCTCTCAGGACAGGAGACCCTCGCATTGGGGATGCCACGTAGGGACCCGCGTGTACCAGCCTGTGGAACAGCGCCCCCTAGAGGGACTCCTAGGTCCCCCAGGGCTTTCTACCTGCATAGGGAAGAATTTGAAGAGGTTTATTCGAAGAGGTTCCAGATAAGGTGCAGAATTAGGAAAATGTGGAATAAAATTAACTACATGTATTTTAGTTCATTTACCCTCATCTTCTGCTATTGAGAACTTTCTCCTTTGAATGTTCTGACTTAAGAAAGGAAACAGTAAAATCACTTAAAGGAAATTCACAACAGTCGTTCAGCTTCAGGGAGGTCCTCAAATCACGCGGGATCCGAGATGGAAGCACTTACTGGGAGATTTTCGCTGTTCCTTGGTGGTTTTCATTTATTCAGCAAATGTATGTAAAGCCTTCTGTAAGCATAACACTGTGCTAATTACAAGGCGTGAGGAAGGTACAGTCTTTGCCCTCAGCATGAGCCTCAGCCTCTGTGCCCAGTGTGAGTTGAATTTTGTTATTAGGTGAGGACAGCAGGACATGGCTGAGGATAGAGCAAGAGCCGGGGTCCAGAGGTACAGAAGGGCAAGGCTTCTTCCAGGGTAGCCAGGCCGCAGCGGGCAGAGCCCAGGGCAGCGGAAGGCTTTGCCACTTGGAGGCTTGGGTTTCTTTTCTTCCTTTTTTTTTAAATTGGAATATAGTTGATTTAAAACTATGTTTTAAATGTTTTTGCAATTTTTTCTTTGGAACTGGTGTTTCTAGGGCTTTGAGGATCAAAGTTCCTGTCCTCTTACTGACACACCGATGCCACCTTTCTCCCACAACCGACTATTAGCATGTTAGTTTCTGGTGTACAGCAAAGTGATTCAGTAATACACATATATGTATATTCTTTTTCATATTCTTTTCCATTATGGTTTATTACAGGATATTGAATTTAGTTCCCTGTGTCATACAGTAGGACCTTGTTGTTTATCTGTTTTATAGATGGTAGTGTGCATCTGCTCATCCTTAACTCCTGGTTTATCCCTCCCCCTCCCCTCCCCTCCCCTCCCCTCCCCCTCCCCTCCCCTCCCCTCCCCTCCCCTCCCCCTCCCCTCCCCTCCCCTCCCCTCCCCCTCCCCTCCCCTCCCCTCCCCTCCCCCTCCCCTCCCCTCCCCTCCCCCTCCCCTCCCCCTCCCCTCCCCTCCCCCCCTCCCCTCCCCCCCTCCCCTCCCCTCCCCCCCTCCCCTCCCCTCCCCCTCCCCTTCCCTCCCCCTCCCCCTTTGGTAGCCCTAAGCTTGTTGGATGAAGACACAATGGCTGCTGCGTGCACGGGGCTGTGCTGGGGAGTGAGCAGGTGGCCCGGACACGGTCAGCGCTTAATCCACGGTAGCTGTTACCATGCATGACAAGGTGGCTAAAGGTCCCAGGCAGTGCTAGTTTCAGAAGGGCGAGTGGTGCTGGATTTCTAAGTACTGTCAGCGTTAACAAATAGCGGCAGCAGAA
This sequence comes from Delphinapterus leucas, assembly GCF_059928025.1. Classification (NCBI taxonomy): domain Eukaryota; kingdom Metazoa; phylum Chordata; class Mammalia; order Artiodactyla; family Monodontidae; genus Delphinapterus; species Delphinapterus leucas. The sequence goes on from NC_143130.1 coordinate 172,658,850, forward strand.
GGGAAACACATGCCGTTAGAAGGGGCAAACCCACCTGGCCCCCATCCCCACTTTATGGACAAACGGGCTCGTGGAGGGAAGTCTGGCCCATTTATGTGCCATGAGACAGGACTGAGGGCACATGATTTACAAGTACCTTTAATTCCTTATTTTCCTTTTTTTTCTGGCCTTCTTTATCTCTTTTTTTAAGAACTTTTTTTTCCCCAGCCTTTTATCTTCAGTGATCCTTTATTGATTCTCTCTTTTATTTTCTAACATAACATTTGAGATGAGTAGGAAGCAATCCAAGGAATAGCTCCAGAAGGCGTGTGCTTAGCAGAGAAATGAGCATGAGCTATTGTCTGGCTGGTGGAAGAACTTTCTGACTGGCGCTGACAAGAGCGATTGCTCATGGGAGGCAGTGATTCCTGCAGCCCTGAGATGCTCCAACAGAAATCTGGGCAAAAATGTGGGGAAATTATTAGAGAAGAGGGACTGAGTGTTCAGCGAGTGGTCAGATGGGAAGAACCTTAATGTTCCCATTCCCCCACCCCACCCCATGTGAATCAGGGGAAGGGGGCTCTGCTCACGCATTCAGACCTGTTTCCACAAACGTTTTCTGAGCATCTTCTGGGCGCCAAGCTCCATGGAGATGGTAGCGGAGATGTCAAGGGAGCCGGTGTGCTTGGACTGAGTCAGGAAATAGAAATTATACAAATGAAGAATGTAGGAATTAATCCAATAGTTTTGGGCTCACGACAGTGTAAGGGTTGATGCCTCTGGCTCCCGCAGTCATGGACAAATCACTTACCCCCAGTGAGCCACAACTTCCTCTTCTGGAAAATGGGCACTCATGCATTTGTTTAAAACAACTTATTGAGTCTCTTCAGTACACTTGACATTGTTCTTGGCACTGGGGCTCCAGTGGAGGACAAGACTGCCCTCACGTGGCTAATCTTCAAAGTGAGGATGAGGAGAAATGAAAAATACTTTTCTTTCAAGTAGTGATCATTACCTTGAGGAAAATGAAGTAAACATGTAAATGAAGAGTGAAGAGTGAGGACCTTTACAGACAGGGTGGCCAGGAAGACTTCTCTGGTGGCACGATATCTGAGCAAAACCTGAATACTATGAGAGCAAGTCAGCTCAAAAGTTTCGGCAAAGTGTGCTCTGATAGAGGGAAACAGCAAGTGCAAAGGCCCTGGGGTGGTATTTGCGAAAAAGGTGGCAGGTGCTAGTGTAGTTGGTACAGGAATGACTGAGAGGGAGCGTGGGAGGAATTTGGACAGGTAGGCAGGAGGTGCATTATGTATATTTTGGGGAGGATGACACCTGATAGCAAAATCCATTTTTAAAAAATTCCCCATAAGTTTTGGACAAGTACTGGATCAAAATTGTAACCCTGACTTCTCTCTGCATGTCAGTAGTAGTTTCTTCAAAAAACCTATCATTCAGACAGATGCTATTTCCAGCCAGGACACGAGCACCATTGGAGAGATCCATATGCAGAGATGGGATTTTGGTATCTCGGTAGATGATAAAACCCACCCAGCTGTCTGGTCGTGTCGAAAAAATCACATTATAATGCAAATGCTCCTGAGAAAGTGAAATGTTGATAGGTACAGCCCTCCAAAGAAAAATATTGATGAAATACAGGCTGTTGATCCACAGCTAGCCGGCAGAGCTGTTTGCTCAGCAAGACCTGAGCGCTAAGAAATCTCAATTACAGGCGCTGTTCTATGTTGTGCCCTTCAGAAACCGTGGGATCTCCCCAGAGGCATTTAGAAATGAGGGCACCCAAGTGCCGGGATGGGGAGCCCACTTCTTAAAAGGACTTCCTGGCCACATCCCTTTCATAGTCCAGTTAAACTTCTGAGCTTGGACCCTGGGGCAAAGAATAGAGACTGATGCCTCCGTATGGTCTGCAGGGAGGGGTCCACATTCCTCTGCGACCACTTCAGCTTCTTCTGTTTCTCATCTGATCAAGATCTTCAAGTTGGATTTCCTTAAAAGGATTGTCCTTTCCCTGGTGGGATCTTTGGGGGAGAAAAAGGGACATACATTTTCTCAGTAAATACCCTTTATTTGCAACCTTCACTCATAAAGTGTGGTGCTTGGGGAGGGAGAGAGGTGTGCTGGGCACCGAGGATGAGTTCTCATTTAATCCATGTAACACTTAGCAGGTACGTGTTATCATGCATTTTGTACACCAGGAAACAGAGGCTCAGAGATGAAAGGAGGGAGGTGGGGGGGCTTGTGGTCCTTTGCTAGGAAGCGATAGAACAGGGCACTTGGGAGCGTGGGCTTGGGGCCAGATGTGTGGGTTAAGTCCGGCTCTCTTACACCTGCCAGCCGTGAGACCTGCCTTGGGACGTCCCTTCCTCTCACTGGCCCGAATTTGCTCACTGATAAAACATGATGACAGCACCTCCTCCTCTTTGGTTGTTGTGAGGGTTGAAATTGTCAGTGGATGTAAAGTGCCCAGAACACTGCCTAGCCCTTAGGAAGGGCTCCGTCACACCAGGCTCTGCTGACTGCCCTTAGTGTGTCCAAGGTCCCTCAGCTACCAGGAAGTAAGAGATGATAGCTTAGCCAAGCAGGATTTTCCAGGTGAGAGGCAACCAGACTCGATACCTAGAGACCCTGCTAGGTCTCTGGATCTGTTTGAACTGAGGTGCACGGATTCCAGAATGAACGCCCTCCTCACACACGCAATGACACACATTGGACACAAATCACAGATGCAGTCAGCTTGGTCCATTATCCGCCTCACACGGTTCTCATCCGAATCCCCAGGGAATTATGACTCCCATTTTACAGATGAGAAAATTGATGTTCATGATCTTTGCTCTTCCCCCAGAAGGCTCTGTCTGCCTGTTTATCAAATTCTGCTGGAATCACTTGCTGTTGCTTGAAGAAGAAAAACCTCCTTTTCCTGAAGGATTGCAAACAAGAGCTGCTTTTAGCCAGTGTTACCTATTGCTGAATAACCAGCCTAAACTTCGTGGCTTGAAACAAAAGTTGTTATTATCTCTCGAGGCTCTGTGGGTGGAGTGGGCCTGGCTGGGCTGTTCCCACGTGGGGACTCTTTTGTTGCCATCACTTGGCTTTGAAGGCTCCTCCGCTTGGTACCTGGGCTGGCACAGCTGGGACCATTAGGTCTCTCTCTCCTCATCCCTCTGCATGGACCACGCTTGCGCTTCTTCACAGCAGGCAGTCCTAGGGTAGTTGAACTTCAGGGCACCGGGCTTCCCCCAGAGTGGAGTGTTCCAAAGTCCAGGAAGTGGAAGCTGTCCATCTCTTAAGGCCGGACCCACAAACTGGCACAGGGTCATTGCCACTGTGTGCTATCACCCCAGGGGAGGGGACAAGGATGCCTGCCTGTCCAGGGGAGAGAGTCTCAGGTGGCTTTGTGGTCATCTGTGACTCACCACAGCTGGCGAAGAGGGTTTTGGCAGATGGCGTAGGGTGTGAACGTGTTTGACAACTCATTTTCACGTAACGTGGGTTCTGTGAGTTCCCTGACAATAGATCTGGGGCCCTGCCTGACACACCTGGAGACAGGCCGCTTGGCCTGGGTGGTTGGCTTAGGCCTGGACCTGCCTCTTTGGGGAGCTGGGAAAAGTCAATCTGGCAGATGCACTGAGGCCTGGTAAGCAGTTGACATCGGGGGTCTGTGGGACACTGGGCAGTGGGGCTCATGCCATAAGATGGGCAGTGCCAAGGGGCAGGTGGGCACAGGCAGGACTCAGGAAGGTGGTAGCCTGACCCCCCGGCCTCAGGAGCAGAGCTCCAGCCACCAGGCAGGTTCTAGAGCAAAACACTCTTTCCCTGGAGGATGGAGATGGACACGAAAGTCAGTGGCCCAGGCCCGGGGTCACAAAGCGGGCTTCTCAGACAGGAACTGGGAGCCTGTGCTCAGGCAGAAGCCTGGCCTTAAGAAGTGCAGTGCAGGGGTGTGCTGACCAGGCCTGGGGTCAGCCCGCAAATGTGGAATCTGAAGTGACTGGGGGAGTTCCCTGGCGGCCCAGTGGTTAGGACTCCAAGCTTTTAGCACTTTCACTGCTGAGGGCCTGGGTTCAATCCCTGGTCAGGGAACTAAGATCCCACAAGCTGTGTGGTCCGGCCAATAAAATAATAATAATAAAGGTAAAAATAAACAGGTAAAATTAATTAATAATTTTTTTTAAAAAAAATAAAGTGACCAGAACCCAGGGCCCTGAGACTTAGCCCCTGAGAGATGGTAGCTCTGGGTCCTTATTGCTACTGAGAAGCAGGGCGCGGAGGGTCTGCAGAGGGGTAGGGGAGCCGAGGGGCAGCCCAGTCTGGGAACCCTGCAGGGCCTGAGCCCTTCCCCTCAGGACTCCAGCCCTGGCTGAGGACGTTGGACAGAATGTCCCATAAGTTCCCTTCAATTCTGGAGCTCCTTGTAACCAAGGATGGACCCCTTAGCATCTGTGCCTCTCCCTCCAGCACCGAGTGATTTACACTTCAGCAGACGGCTCAGTAGTTGTGGCGCATGGGCTTAGTTGCTCCGCGGCATGTGGGATCTTCCCTGACCAGGGCTTGAACCTGTGTCCCCTGCATTGGCAGGCGGACTCTTCACCACTGTGCCATCAGGGAAGCCCAAATATTTGTTTCTTGAAAGTCCAGGTTTGTGTCCATCTCGAGTCAATTATAGATGTGGACTGGAGACAGAGGCTGATGTATTTAAGGTGATATAACTCACTGGGGGACAAGCTGGAACTCACATCCAGCTGCCCAGAGTGCCAGCCTCTTTCCCTACATCCTGCTGCTCTTAGGAATTGGAGGTGGGGTCTACTGTCAAGTAAGGTACACGGCCCAGCGGAAGTAGCAGGCAGGCGGGTGTGATGTTTCTGGTGGAGCTGTGTCTCATTTCCACTGATGGATTTAAGCAGTCTCACCCCAGAGCTACCTGATGACGTGTTCCTCAGGGAAGTCTAGGCTAATATAATTAATTTTCCCCACAACTAAAAATGTCTTCTCTGAGCAAGAGAAATACTGATTAATTTACCCCTAAGTGTTTGTTAGTACAGGGAGCTGTTTTTTCTCTTTATATCAGTATTTAAACTTTTCGTACCCCACACAGCCTCCCTTTCATCGGACTTCAAGGTGGAAAAGAAAATAAGCACATCGACTGAGGGCCCCCATATCTTATCATCTGGGCCCACTTCTCCTTGGTCACTTGGACAGGCTGAGCCCAGGGAGATTTGCCCAGGCTCTTCCCCAGGTAGGAGCAGGTAGGAAGCTGGTCCCAGTCTGTCCATTGCTCACTCTGAGTGCAAATGGTGTCGCCATTTGTAGATGGTGGACAAGAGAAGGAAGATTCCAGGAGCTGCTGGAGCAGGGGTGATCTCTCTGACCTGGCCTCAGGGCTGATGACCCCTCGCTCTCCCCACCATGCATCCCCCCACGCACACATTAACCAGCCCCTGCCTGGAGAGTTGGGAAAGATGGCTTGCTCTTTTAACACAGGTTCTCCTCATGGCCTGTCTTTTTATAGTGAGGTCCAACTGGGTGTGCTGGGCTGGGCTGTCCCTGTCACCCATTCAGCTGTCTCTCCTGACTTTTCCTCCCCTAACCTGGAAGCTGGACCTCACCAGGCTACCTTGAGGTCCATCTTTTCATTCACTCACTTGCCGTCTCAATACACTGAGCGCCATTGGTATTCCAGGGCAGGCGCAAGGGCTGGGGGACCCGGAGATGAATCAGACCCAGGCCCATCCCCTGCCTAAGGAGCTCACAGATTAGTGGGGAAGGACCCAGAAAAAGGGATGGTTACAGAATAGGGTTGGAGATTCTCAGACACAGTCTGCAGTGGGCCTCCCGACGTCAGGAAGGGGTCCTTGGAGATGCAGCCAAGTGAGCTGAGCCTGGAAGGATGAGTGGCGGTTGTCCCAGCCAGGAAGAGAGAGAGAGCGCGGATGCACTGCGGTTAAGGACACGGCAGGAGTTGGGGGGTGGGGACTGCCAGACCAGAGTGAGGGGCATGAGAGGGAGGCAGGAGGTGAGAAGGATGTCGGCGACTGGGCTTAATCCTGACTCAGTTTTTGATGAGTTCTTTGTTTTATTCACTGCAATATCCCTGGTACCTAGGGCAGTGCCTGGTAGGTTGTAGGTGTTCAGTAACTATTTTTAGTCTCAATTCCTTATCTCTTAAAGGGGACTAGCACTTATTTTTGTCTGTGCTGCTGCTGCTGTATCCCAATACTCTAGAATAGGGCCTGGCATGTAGTAGGTGCTCAATAAAAATTTGTAGAGTGGCTGACAGGCTGGATGACAATAGAGAGCTTGGCCCATACCTTGTACTTACTAATTAGCAGGTCTGATTGGTATCACCATGGGTAGGTGGAGAAGTAGTTACTGGTCACATCATGACAGGCCTCATGTGCAAAGCTAGATCCAGCAATATCTTGACAGTAAGGGACAACACTCTGCTTGTTAATAATATGTAATAGGGAAGAATCTCTGTATTTTATTACAAGTTAATCACTAAAGAGATGTTGCCTATAAGCTTAAATTACACATAATGGCCCGTTTCTGGGAACCCTGCCTCCCAGATAATGACCGTTAAGCTAAGATATCTTTGTTTAGCTCACAGGAAACCTCCTGACTAGGCTCACCTGTGAATGACTGCAGGAAGGAATACATTAACACATCTCCTTCGAAGGCTGACTGGAACCAGGAAATTTTTGCCTTTACTCCTTCCCCTTTTAGCATAAAAGAAGCCTAAATTCTAACTCAGGCAAGATGGTTCTTTGGGACAGGAGTCTGCCGGCTTTCTCGATCAAGTCGCTATTCCTTGCCCCAACAACTGGTCTCTCATTTATTAGCCTGTCATGTGGTGAGCAGTGCAAGCTTGAACTCGGTAATAATAATAATTGCAAATCTTTGCTGAGCAGGTTAAATGCTTTACAAATGTTCTCTCTTCAATGGTTCTTCAGAACTCATGGGGGTACATTCACCAGGGATGTCCAGGCTGCCATCTCCCTTGAGTAGCGTCTAATGAAACCCAGACAGACCATTCTGTGGCCACCTAGGCTGGGCATGGGCACATGGGGAAGAGTTTGTCCTTTGGAGAACTCTTGCCCAGATTCTGCAGAGGACCCTGCCTGGGTGTAAGGTGTCTGTCATTTGGAGAGTGGCTCCCAGCTGATTTCCTGAGGCCTCAGAAGGCAAGGATCAAGGCTTCACTGTGGAATGTTGGCAGAGCTGGCGTCCACCTGGCCCAAACATTTCATCTTGGAGAGCAAATTACCAACTTTTACTTACTGTGGTCTGCTTTTAGGTGCTAAATGGGTTTTAAAATTTATTATGGAGTATCTCCTATATAAATAGTGTGTATGTATAATTGAGATAATAAACATGAAATGAACATCCATGTACCTGTTGCATAGTGTACTGAATAAATTCCAAAACTCTCTGAGTGGTTTAAAGAGCCCCTGTCTGGCCTCTTCTCCCCCCCACGGTGTCAGCTCTCACCACACTCACCGTGATGCTTCATCGCCCAGACTGTGTGTAGCCTTCCGCACATTCACGTTAATTTTTGCACCTGTCAGTCTCCTAACACCTAGTTTTCTCCTACTACAGGCCGAGTTAGTCCTGCTAGCCTTTTCGGTCTCAGCTTAGCTCCTTCCCATCTTTCCTCCTGAGTAAATCAGGACTCCCCCATTCTCTGCCCCCCCCCCCCCCCCGCCCCCTGCCATGCCCTGGGCTCCCATCACAATAGTGATGTTTGTGTTTTCCCCTCCTTGGGTCATGAGGTGCTTGAGGGCCAAAGGCTTTGTCTTTCACTGGGGCATGCCCATTGCTCTATTTGGATGCCCAGGGCATACTCATGGGAAGTCTGGCTTTCAAGGTTCCCCAGGGGATGCTGTGTTTTAAGTGACCACTGAGGTCTCTTCTCCAGGGAAAAGTCATTGCTTCCTTAATGCTCAAGCATCATCCAGTGGATTTGTCACCCAGCGTTTCTGAATTTCCAGGCAGAGGCTCATCCTTGTTAAATAGAATTGGAATGAAATTTCCTCACCCCACAATATCTAAATGTCCTAGAGATGCAGAAATTTGGAACTACAGTTGAGCCAGAGCCACTCCTGAGAAGGCAGTCAGCGAGTCATGAAAAGAATTTGGATGAAATCGTCTCTCCATTCCTGTCTTCAATGTGTGGTATCTTTCAGCATGTCAGGGAGCACAGATTTAGTCCCAAGACTGGCATTATTTTGAAAAATGAGTTTCTACTAGAATTAAAGGGTACTGAAGCCAATTCCATTCAGCCTGAATATCTCAGTTGTAATAGAAATGGTGTCAGAACATTTATCATTTGTCTTCTCACACACACCCACGCCCATTTCCCAGCTGGAATTCCAGCCCCTTCCCTCCTTCCTTGCCTCCAGCAGAGAGATACTATCACAGAAGTGGCTGCTTGCCCACCGGCATCGAATGCTTTGTCCTTGTCACCTGGGTGGTAGGGTTCTCTAAGGGTTGTAGAAAGACAGAAGCACTTGGAGTCTTCATGGTTTTATTTACATATGTATGTGTTTTGAATATAAAAGTAAAATAACGTAATCAACTACATTACAGAAAATTTCCAAATATTCTTCCTCATGCATTTTTTCCTGTACTAGTGAGGTTTGAAAACTATTATTTATAATCCTAAGTAGACCTGAATTGTAATATCCTGTGTTTTCCTAGCCTGGGCTGCCTTTAGGCCACTTGGTCTTTTCATCATCATTTTTAACTGCTGTGCAATGTTTCTGTGGGTCATAATCCTGTGGGTTTTTTCATTTCTTATTGACTATTGATCACCAAGTGGCAGTTGAAGGAAGGTCTGTGACTCTTTTTTTTTTTTTTTTTTTTGCGGTACGCGGGCCTCTCACCGTTGTGGCCTCTCCCGTTGCGGAGCACAGGCTCAGCAGCCACGGCTCACAGGCCCAGCTGCTCCGCAGCATGTGGGATCTTCCCAGACCGCGGCACAAACCCGCGTCCCCTGCATCGGCAGGCGGACTCCCGACCACTGCGCCACCAGGGAAGCCCAGGTCTGTGACTCTTAATAAAAGGCTCTGAGAAATTGGTGTAGAGAAGGAGACCCTACAAGTGCGTCGAGGGGACAGAGGGTGCCGGGACCCAGCGTGGGTCCCTAGGACTGCGTCTCTCAGCCATGTTCTCCTCTGGCAAGGTCACTGGTCTGGTAGACCTAGAAGTCCTAGCTGGACTTCATGGCATCTTATAGAAAAGATGGAGAAATATGGGCAGGAGGAGAAGGCAAACAGCTGGTGAGGCTATGAATCAATTAGCACTAACCTGGAAACCTGGTCGAAAACTGGGAAGTGAGTCATCTAGGCAATAGCACGGAGGGTGTGCACATCCAGTTTTTGGATGGCCTGAAGCTGGTGGAGAATGACTGGTTGGGGAGAAGAGGTCATCTAGGAGCCAAGGTGCTGAAATGTAATGCAGTCCAAACACTCAGTCCCGTCTTGGGTTCAAAACACTCACTTCCCTCTAACCTGAAGTGAGGTCCACGTGGCTTTGCAGCATCAATAATCCACAGCACGGTGACGTGGCCTCAAAGCCAGTGTGGTTCTGGGCAGCATTAATGGGTGTGCTGCCTCAGAAAGAGGAAGGAGATAGCCCTGGCCCATCTGGGCTGGGAAAACCTTTCCTGGAGTAGTGCTTTTCTTGTAAAAGCTGTGATTTTAGGGTGTGCCTTCCCAAGAGAAGGATCATGATTAGGAGGGACTGTGTAAACAAGTGGGGGACGGGGGGTGCTTAGCTGGAGAAAAGGGGGCTCGTTGGGGCATGAGCACGAGCCTCAGTCACCATGAACATCACCATCATTTGGCCAGAGTAGTTCCCAGTCCGTGAGCTATAGGCAGTTCACGACCGCTCTATTGAATCCTGCAAGCTAAGTCTTACCCCCCCTTTACAGATAAGGAAGCTGAGTCTGAGAGAGGTGAAGCAGCTTGCCCAAGTCACCCAGCTGGTAAACCACAGAGCCGAGATTGGATGTCAGATGTATTTGAGGCCAGAGTTGTCATTTCTTCCCACTGCATATCAGTTTTTCAAGACCTGAGGTGTTGCCTTGCAAAAGATGACAAGGACTTATTTTTGCTGTTTCCTAGTGATGGAAGTAGTTTCACGGGGTGGGAGCTACAGCGAGAATATTTTATTCTAAAGCAAAGAAGAACTTTCCTGACTGAGCTGTCAGCAGGTAGAATAAGCTGTCCTGACAGGTGGTAAATTCCAGAGTGACAAGAGGGATTCAAGTCGAGGCCCAGTGAACACTTAGTGGAGTCCTTCTAGGGGGAATTCAAAGGTCAAATGAGGAAGCAAACAAAATAAACTTGAATGTCACTTCTGTACGAGTGGAGGGTCTTTGTTTGTAAACAGCAGGTGTTGGTAAGAAACGGGTTCTGCCTTAAGCAAAAACACACTATTTTTGCAGGGATTTGAGGTAATTCATGGGATGGAAGGAAATGGTGAACCCAGCTATAAAAAATGAACTTATCTACAAAAAAGAAATAGAGTTACAGATGGAGAAAATAAACTTATGGATACTGGGGGGAAAAGGAGGGGAGGGATAAATTGGAGATTGGGATTGACATATACAGTAAGTCCCCTTCATACGAACCTTCAAGTTGCGAACTTTCAAAGATGCGAGTGTGCGTCCATGTGTCCAATACGTTAGTTAGTTCGCGTGCCTGGCGTACATTGTCACGTGCATGCATCCCTCTACACGTGGTTGTGCTTTTGTGTACTTTACCGTACAGTACTATAGAGAGTACAGTAGTATAGTATCTTTATTTCAAGCCCAGGATGTCTGGAAGCAAGCATAAAAGCAGTGGTGATGTAGCTGATACTACTGTACTTTTCAAGGTACTGTACTGTAAGATTAAAAATGTTTTCTTTATTTTTGTGTTTGTTTTTTATGTATTATTTGTGTGAAAAGTATTATAAACCTATTACAGTACAGTACTATATAGCCGATTGTGTTAGTTGGGTACCTAGGCTAACTTTGTTGGACTTAACGAACAAATTGGACTTAACAGACGCGCTCTCGGAACGAAACTCGTTCGTATGTAGGAGACTTACTATACAGACTACTATATAGAAAATAGATAACTAATAAGGACCTGCTGTAGAGCACAGGGAACTCCACTCTGTAATGGCCTATATGGGAAAAGAATCTTAAAAAGAGTGGATATAGGTATAACTGATTCACTTTGCTGTACAGCAGAAACTAACACAGCACTGTAAATCAACTCTACTCCAGTAAAAATTAAAAAAAAAAAAAAAAAAAAAGGCCAGAAGTCAGGCTGGCTCCGGGCCCCCAGGCGGCAGCACCTACTAGAATCTTATTCGGTGCCGTGGCCGCGATGATCAGCATCTAGGGTTGCCCCAACTTCTATCATCCCACCCAAGACTGAGTGCCAGAGAGAGCCTCAAATGGGCTTAGCCTGGTTCCAGGCCCATCTCCTCGGTACGTTGATTGACAGCGTTCATTGAGAAGTTAACTTTCCAGAGGGAAAATGACACACTGATGCTGAAGGAAGGGCATGGGCGCTGGGCATGTGCACTGCACAGCGACCTGGGTACCTGGCAGCCCTGAGCCGCTGTGTCTCCAGGAACCACACTGAGCCCTGACTTCTGTTCAGGGCTCTCCCTGCCGGCCCTGCAGCCTCTACACCCAGGCCATACCCAGCACCCTAGACTCATGGGGCTGATTGTCCAACACATACTAAATAGGCCAACTACTAAAAACTCTCAAGTGTGTTTATCGGAAGTAGCCCAGCGGAGGACCAGTTTGCTGAGAGCCATGTCCAAAACCAAGGTGTCCATCGCACTCTAGGGATGCTCTGTCTTTGCAGAGAGGGTGGCCCCCTTCCTGGCTACAGAGTACAGGGTTCCTCCTGGCACTTAGCATGGCACTCAATACCCCTAGTCTTTAGAACCCTGTGGATCTGTTTTTTAAAGTCATCTTAATAAATTATAAATTTGTTTTTATTGTAAGCATTGTTTTATTATTGAGTATTCAATTGAAATAATTATTTATTCATTAATTGATGTGTTAATTATTGGATAGATAACAAAAGCCTATTTAGAAAATACAAGGTATAAAGAACAATCACCCATGTACCCACCACCCCACTTAAGAAATATTAGCAGTACTTCAAGGGTTCCTGGAGCACCCCGCCCTGATCCCAGCCACTTCCCCTCTGCACTTAGTAGTAATTGCTCCCCTGGCTTTTGGGTTTATTATTCTCTCGCTTTTCTTTGTAATTTTATCACACTTATATCTCTAAATGACACATTGTTAGGTTTTCCCCGTTTCTGAACTTCATACAAATGGAAACATCCCTTATGTAGTCTTTGGCGACATGTTTTTTTCATGCAACATTGTATTCGTGATTCATTCTTGCAGGCTGCAGCATTTCATTCCTTTTCGCGCCATGTAGAATTCCGGTGTATGGATATATGACAGGCCACCATGGATGGACATTTTTGTGGTTTCCAGCATGTCGCTAACACTGACATTGCTGTCAGTCAACATGCTTGGCTGCATACCCTGGGACAGCGGTGCAGGTGTATCCAGGTGTGTGCCCGCAGGTGGGATGGCGGTCACCAGGGTCTGAGTATGTTCATGTTTATAAGATGATAGCATCCTGTTTTCCAGAGTGACAGAGACCAAGTTGTACTCCTGCAGCTGGTGTGTAAGAGTCCCTTTTGCTTTACAGCCTCGTGAGTATTGAGTGGTGATCTTGAATTTTTTAGCTCTTGTCGATCTGTTGGCTGTTGGATGGTAACTCATTGTGTTTTAGTTTGCGTTTCTCTGCTTACTGAAGTTTAACTTCTTTGTGGTTATTTATTCTTTTGAGAAGTGCCTGGACATGGTTTTTGCCCAGTTTTCTACTGGAAGTGTATCATTTTCTTGCTGACTTGACACTAACAAGATATGTATGATATATATAGTGTATATAGCATACATATGATAGACACATAGTACACACACACACGCGCGCACACACACACACACACACACGTATATTCCAGATTGTCGCTTAACTCTATTTTTATGACATTTTTTGATAAACAGAGGTATTAAATATAATGTCACTGAATTCATTAATATTTTCCTTTATCGTTTGAGATTTTATGTCTTTTTTTCCCTCTTTTATTACCATCATTTATTTAGCCAATCCTTGTTGTGCATTATGATTGTTTCTTTTTCTTTCAGTTTATTGTACAAATCAGTATGGCAAATATGCATGTGCATAGATTTTTTTTTTTTAACATCTCTATTGGAGTATAATTGCTTTACAATGGTGTGTTAGTTTCTGCTTTACAACAAAGTGGATCAGCTATACATATACATATACCCTGCTGGAATAATTGAGTATATAGAAAAATAAATAAAATCAAACCAGTATTTCACCAATTCCAGTTGGATTATAGACAGCCGTGAAAAAGAAAACTTAAGAACTTTTGTAAGACAACTCTTAACAGGCTCTGCATAGAGAGCTTTTATGTCTTGTTAAGGTATCCTTCTCTACACCAAGGTCATAAAGACGTTCATTATATTGTCTTATAAAAGTCCTTAAGTTTTCCTTTTCATGGTTGTGTATAATCCAACTGGAGCTGGTGAAATACTGGTTTGATTTTATTTATTTTTCCATATGGATACTCAATTATTCCAGCACTGTGTATCCAAAGGCCCATTTTCCCCCAGTGATGAGCAGTGTCCGAGTATGTGGAGCCCCATTTCCGTTCTTTTGGCTTATTTGTCTAAAGCTTAACTACTAAAGCTGTATAGTAATTTGTGATGTCTTATAAGGCAAGTTCCCCTACCTTACTCTTTTTTAGTAAATAATTTGGCTGTCATTATCTCTTTGCACTTTGATATACACTTTAGAATCAGCCTGCCAAGGGGCACCAAAGACCCTATAGAAATTTTGACTGCAGTAAATCTGTAGGGATCACCTTGGGAAGAACTCGTGTTTTCTGGATATTGAATCTCACACTCCTTGAAGATGTATAGCTACCTTTTCATGTAGATGGACCTTTATGTGTGTTTGTAAACTACCCTTAATTTTCTTTATAAAGATTTTACACGTTGTTAGATTCATTCGTAGATAATTTATATTTCAGCTACTACTGCAGATGCTGTCTTTTTAAAATAAACATCTTTATTGAGATATAATCCACAAACCGCAAAATTCACCTTTTCAAAGTGTACAATTCAGTGGTTGCAGTATATTCACAGATTTGGGCAAGCATCACCAAAATCTTAAGTTTAGAACATTTTTATCACCCCCAAAAGAAACACCTTTCCCGTTAGCAGTTAATTCCCACTACCCCCTCCCTGCATATCCTGGCAGGAAGGAATGAGTGAGTGAGTGAACGGATGAATTTATACCTGTGTAGCAGGCCTCATGTCAGATATTGCCCGGCCCCAGTCTTTGCTTTCTGTTTTATTTGGGTTTTATTTTCCCCTCCCATCTCTATTACTGGTCTGGTTTCTAAGCTAATCTCCAGCCTCTTTCGTTCTCCTCCACTCCCTGGCCAGATAACTTTTCCCAAAGAAAGCAATGTTCCAACCACTGTGCTAGGAAGCCCCCTGTAGCTCCTTTGGGAAACTAGCTGCACTCCCAACACGGTTTCTCTGGGGAAATTCAGGCTGATAACTCAAGCACCTTGGAAGCAAACTCTGGGGATGCAGCTCTTTTGTGAGTCGGAGAGGACCTCTTCTGGGCTCTTGGTTTGCTGCAGAGACCTCAGAAAGTAAACACAGTCGACCTCATTATTCTCTTCCACTTCCTCCTAAGTCAGAGCTATTTCGGGTTAACTCAGGGAAGAGGCTAAATTCAGCCTTGAAACTAAGCAGCCTCCATGACCGGCACTTTGTTATGCTTGAGTGACTGCAATGATGGGTCTTTGGTTTTAAGGGCAGCACTCATTGTGTCTCTTGAGACCGACCTTGGTGATCTTTTCCCTGCCCTGCAAAAATGGCGGGGGGGGGGGCGGGGAATGCCAGATCCCTCTTCAGTACCCCCTCATTCATTCAGGATGCTTTACCCAAATGCCTGGTCCCTGCCAAGCCCTGTGCTTAGAGGTGGAGATCCAAAAGCTTGCTCTCTCAGGGCCTGCAGTCTAGCTAAGGAAACTACAAGAAACAAGAGACCCATGAGACAGATAACTGGCGCTTGGGTAGATGTCTGTCCAGGGCAGAGAAAGGAGTGGATGTACCTATGCCTTCCTGTGACTCCATGCAAAGGCTAGGCCATGGAATCACCAAAATAAAAGAAGGGACCAATCTAGCACTCACAAACAAGCAGGCAGATACGAGCACTTTCACATGCGTACCCTGTATCCCAGCAGTTCTTCTCTTGGATGTATGCAGCCAATAGGAAATTGCACACACATAAATTTTACATCGAAAGAAAGCCTTGCAAACACATATTGAACTCTAGTTAATACATGCATGCTGCAGTATCTAAGGGGAAGTGTAATTATATTTGAAGTCTACCTTGAAATATACCCCCCAAAAGATGGACGGATAGCTGCATGGATAGGTATCTGATTAAGCAAGTATGGTAACATGCTAATGGTGAAATTTAGTTGCTGAGTGTGTGGGTGCTCACTATAAATTCTTTTTAGACTTCGCTGTATGTTGAAATTTTTCATTGAAAACATTGGGGAAAATGCATACATGTGGCCAACAGAAATGTACAAGAATATTCATAGCAGTATAATGGCTTCAAACTGAAAGCAACGCAAATGCCCATCAGCAGTAAAATAAGTGCAGAAATATGTGAGTCTGTTTATATAATGGGTTACTGTTCACACTGAGAATGAGCCACAGCTACACACAACATGGGTGAATCTCACCAGCATAACCTTGGGGGGAAAAAGAGTCAAAAGAGGATGTGCTGCGTGGTTCTATTTCTATAAAATTCATAAACAGGTAAAACCAGCCTAGGATGTTAGAAGTCAGGATGATGGCTTTGAGAAGAAGGAAGAAAGAGATTGTGTGTGGAATAGGGGGCCATAGGGCCTCCTGGGGTACTGGAAGTTTCTGTTTCTTGATATTGGTGACAGCTAACAGACATGAACACTTATCAGGCTGTACACTTAAAGTCTGTGCACTTTTCTTTACTTGTATTATACATCATTAAAAACTGTACTAGGGAGAAAAAGAAAGAAAGCCAAACAGTTCCAGTTAGAAGGTTTGCCTAGCCAAAGCTTTTTTTTTTTTTTAAAAAGCAATTTTAATTAGAAATTACATCCTACATACAGGAGTTATTCCAAGAAGTTTCATTTCATTGTCTAGGACAGAGTGGACAGCTCTGAAAAGATGAAGTCTGGCTGCAATCACTTCAAGGGGGTAGGAACCCCCTCTGAGCCTACCAAGTAAACCAAAGTTGTGAAGGAAGTGAAACTTCCCGTTAAGACATTCATTTGTTCATACATTCCTGTTGCATTAATTCCCCTAGTCTTCACTGACTGTCTGTCTCTCTCCTCCACACAGACATCTATCCACATACGCTGTGTTCCAAATCCAAACTTGATCCACAAGGCATGACCTGGCCCTTTCAGGGGTTCCTGTACCCAGAGGAAGAGACATGCAGACATTTCACCTTGCAGCCACACTCCTCACCTTCCCGGACTCCTTTTTTGTGATTTTCTCACATATTTGTCCTGAGATACCCTCTGACTCCTGAATTGATTAGTCAGGGTTCTCCAGAGAAACAGAACCAATAAGAGATAGATAGATACATAGATACACAGATAGCAGAAAGATGATAGATAGATATATAGATAGATAATAGGGAGGTAGGTAGATAGATAACAGAAGGATGATAGATGGATATATAGATAGTTGATATATAGGTAGATAATAGATGATTGATAGATAGATAGATAGGGGTTTATTATAAGAAATTGGCTTATGTCATTATGGAGGCCAGCAAGTCTCAGGATCTGCAGGGTGAGTCAGCAACCAGCAGACTCAGGAGAGCTGATGGTTTCATTTCAGTCTGAAGGCCTGCAGGCTCAAGACCTGGGAAGAACCTAGGTTTCAGTTTGGATTCGAAAGCAGGAAAAACCTGATGTCCCACCTCAAAGGCAGTCAGGCAGGAGGAGTTTCCTCTTACTCAGCCCTCTTCTGCTATTCAGGCCTTCAACTGATGAGATGAGGCCCACCCACACTGTGGAGGGCAATCTGCTTTACTCAGTCTACCAATTCAAATGTTCATCTCATCCAGAAACACCCTCACAGACACACCCAGAATCATGTTTGGCAAATGTCTTGGCACCCCAGTCAGGTTGACATATAAAATTAACTGTCACAACTCTAGAGCATGAATAGCCTTCCAGCTCTAAAGACACAGCCCGCTATTGGAAGAGATGCAGCCAGGGGCCCTGGCCTGGTCCGTGTCACATCCCATCAAACAGACAAGCTGTCGATACCTCACATACATTGTTCATTTCTTACATATTGTTTGGATTAGTAATCAGTGGAAAAGAAGGCTTCAGCTGCCCACTAGGCCCCCTGGATGGCCACATTTATTATTTTAAAGAATAAAAAGAAAAGATTTTAGTTATTGCAAAATATATCATACATTCCGGAGAATCCCTGAAACAGTTGAAAGGATAAGGATAAAAATGAACCCCCGTGTACCCCCCCATCCAGCCTAAAAAATGGAAAATGACCCGTATACTGAAGGCCTTTGGCTCCTCCCAATGGCTTTCCACTCTGTCCTCACCTATACGAAGCCACTCTACTGAATTTTGTGTTAATCTTTCTCTTGCTTTTTAAAAAACATCAAAGTATATGTCTCTAAATATATAGGTTTGGTTTGGCCTGTTTTGAGCCTTTATGAATTGACATATGCTGTGTGTATTCTGTGCAATATGCTTTTTCACACTACCTGAAGTGTTGGGGCCTCATCCACGCCGTCACGTGTAGCCTCAGTGAATATAATATTCTTTTTGGTGGACATGTCCATTGTATGGGCCATATGTTGGTCTCTTCAACTCTTGGTGCCTGTTTGGGTAACTTCCAGTCCTCTTCTGTCACGGATGAAGCTCACAGAAGTGTTCCTGTCCCCGTCTCCAGGTGCACAGGTGCAGGGATTTCTCTAGGGTGGACATGTAGGAGATCAGGTGCTCAGCCCAGTTGTAGAATATATGTCTCTTCGCTTCTCTAGGTAATGCCAAGGAACTTTCCAGAATGATTATACCAATTTATGCTCCTGCTGGAGGTGATGCAGGTTCCTTATGATGTTCTCCCCACCTCCTTTCCATCCAGTCTGGTCTCAGTTAACCACCTTCCCTAGGTGCAGTCGCCCCTGCTCACGGGGCAGCCGGCACTTAGAACACAGTGTGGCTGTGATGCCCTCCTACACACTTCGTGCATATGCCAGACAGCACTCCTCTAGGGTGGGATCCACTATGTGAACGTGTGTCAAATTGCCGTCGCTGTGGGAGAGCCCACATGTTTCAGTGGGACTACTGTGCAGCTGTCTGCTTCAAGGAAAAGGGCTAAATCAAAACCTCAGTGGAGTGGGTGGCGCCCGGGCTGGACTCCAGGGCTGATCTCTTTATGCCAGTGTCAGGACATTCATCCTCAAAATTGATCAGTCGTGCTCTGCCATTTCTCCACGGCCAAGAGCAATGGGTCGCAAGATCGGTTCCATGGAAGAGTTTTCACCCCCACCTGAGATCTAGTCCCCAGACAGGAAATCAGTGCCCTGCCCAATCTGCCTGGCTATGGAGAGGATGCTTATAAACCGTCATCTTTTGTGCTGCCTCTTTCCAATTACAGGTTAGCCTGGGGAGGAAGATAAAGACATTTGCAACCAAGATGGTAATCACGAGCGGAAATGATGAAGACAGAGGAGGCCAAGAAAAAGAGAGCAAAGAAGAGAGTGTCTTGGCGATGCTGGGAATTATCGGGACCATTCTGAACCTAGTCGTCATCATATTTGTATACATATACACCACTCTGTGAATGGCCCAGAGGGCGCTCAGGCCTTGGGATGGCCAAAAGACGGGAGTCCTGTGTGTCGGCAGATCAGTGACAGGACACTGTGCAAACAAGCAGCTTTGACCTACACACACCGTTCAATCAAATGTACCTTCGAACTTGATAAAGGGTCACCAAAATAAACCGATCCTGCTGCGAGGATCAGACACTAAAGCACAATGAATCCAGCAAAACTCATTCACACAGCAAGGAACTCAACGTCGTTGGCAGGGGACCCGAAAGAACGCTTGGAGGACTCGCCTTTGACGTCGTCTGGGAGCGGATGGGTGCAGAGGTTCATTATCCCAGGTCGCTGACGGATGTCACATGTTCAAAAAGAGGAACAGGGAGGACGCAGCTCACAGTGGATGCAGCTCATGGTGTGTCTCCCAGGACACGCAATTCCTCCTAACTCGATGAGCTGTTTGGTACAAAAAACCACAGGGACAATCCTTTGGCAAGCATCCCATTCATGAAAAGTGTCTATTTGATACCGGGGAGATAACTTATTTTTCTTTTTTCATTGGCTTGACGTGTGTATCTGTTCATATCAAGGTTTATAAATATATATTTTTAATAAATGTGCTCTATTTTTTAGCATGAACCAAATATTTGGAGAGGCGCTCCTGGATCCATAGAGCTTTCTTTGGTTTTACCTGCTTAAACCCCTAGACTGCAGACGTTCTGTTGTGTAACCACTTTAGCCCTAATTCTGTCGTCTTGTATTGTTTACCTTCTCTCTCCCTCTAGCTCTTCTCAGTCTGGAGGACGTTTTTCCATAATACCAGCCGTGATCTTGGTTGATGCATGTTTTAAGATTGTCTGTTGAGCGGCTTTTTATTGTTATATCGGAGATATAAAACGATCGTGGGCATGTGGACCTTGGATGCACCATATCCTTACTGAGAATTATGCATGAACAAGGGCTGAGTGATAGATCAGCTTAAAAAAATTTTTTACAAGGACTACCATGGAGGAAGAGCGTGGCTACATCTGCAGATTGACTATAGGATGGAGTATTCAGCTTCTTATTGGCAGCATTATTATTTCATTCTTGTGACCATTTGTTGAGCACATTTGATTTTAATGGCCACATACTATGAAAGATGGGAAGGACATGGGGGAAAGCTGAGCTTTAGGTGCATAATTCCTTCCTTAATGAGCCGCCTGGGATCCTTTTCAAAGTAGGTGGGGTGTAAATGGCACATGGACTCCCCACTGTAGGAGCTCACCTGGGTGTTTCAGGCTGTGAGGACACCCCTGAGACAGGTGACTTTTTCAAGGGCACTAGAAGGGGATGCAATGATCACCCTAGAAGATTGCTGCATTTCTTAAAGTTCCTGGTTTACACCCACATGAAGCTACTTCCTCCCTGGCAGGAACAGTTGAATAAATGTGAATTTGCCCTGTTCTACTCCGTGAAATGGGCCTTTCACTGGCTGCAGCGGCACGGCCTTAAAAAAGGAGGGTTAGAATTCCTTCTGCTAGTGTCAGCCTTGCCCGTGGGCAAAAGAAGCAGCAGTCTGCCTAGTTGGATTCGAATGATGCCCAGGAGATCTCCACCACCAGATCTCTCCATCCCTCTGTTGTGGTGTCTGAAATTCTACTGTTAGAGAGTCATTTCTTGGACTCTGCTAGGGACCAGGCCTTTTTATAAAGCAAATGCCCTGAGTACCTGGCTCTCATCAGGTGTCTTCTCTTCCCCACCAGAAGAAACAAAGTTGATGCGCATTCAGGGAGTACATGTGCCAGGCGCTGTGCCAGACTCTATATTCCTTTAAGTCACTGAATCTTCCCAGTAAGGGAGCTAGAGAGTCTTTATCCCACATTGTAGAGGAAGAAAGGAGAGCTCAGAGAGATTGGGAAACTTCCCTGAGATCAGGTGGCTTCTAGTGGTGAATCAGGATGCAAACCCCCGGTTTGTCTGATTCCCTAGCCCAGTGAGGGTCGGTCAAATGCTGGGAAAAGAGGGAATGGAGAGGTGGGGATGGTCCAGGAAAGGGCCCTCAGGGGTCAGATGCAGACCGATGACTTTGCTGAGGGCAGCTCTGCACCCCTCCATCCCTCCCTCATAAAAATAAACTGGGAACTCCTTGCACCCTGGCAGAATGTCCCACGTGTAAGGACGAGGGCCAAGAGGCTGGTTAGAAATATAATGGACTATCAGGGGAGGGGGCCGTCTCACAGGTTCTGTGTGGTTCTAGAAAGACTGTGTAAGAATTCTTAACAGTGAACAGAGTAAACAATAAAAGTGCAATGGAAAAAAACAAAACAAAAAAACAAAAACTACCGACGTCCTTTTTCCCCCTGCAGCGTCCTGGTATTTTTAAAACTCCGTGTCATTCCTTTACCTATACATATTTTTGTTTTATTAAAAAAAAAAAGCACACAAAACAACATGACTGTTCAACTGAAACTGTTCCGTTTGGACTGTAGAAGCCCTAGTGAGTTTCCAAGGGTACTAATTTGGAATTTATTGAGGGGAAGAACTGCCTTTCCAATCATCTCAACAGCTCCCCGGTGGTTCTTCTAGATTGTCCTAATCCACAGCCTAGAAATAAAGCTGCCCGTTCAGTGGCTGCCAACCAAAGTGGCAGCACTGTTCTCTTGCAGAGAGAGGCCTTCATTTCTGTTCTGATTTAGGAAAGCCCGAGAACACGCACTGGGCGAACTCGCAGCTTCCCCCAGGATCCCAAGGCATCTTGAGGGGATGTGACAGGAAAGCAGCCCGTGGCCCTGGATCTTGAGTGTCTAAGCACGCCGAGCCCAGCCTTGGCACCAATAGCAACGACCTAAATGACACGAGGGCTGTATACTTCCCAGCCAGCATACGGGACCCTCACATCAACACCGTGGGGTATGCACGCCTACCCCCAGATGACAAGATAAAGAGAAAGGGGCTCAAAACAGCTAATTGAATTTTCCAAGGTCGCACACCTGGAAACCAGTAGAATTAGACCTGGCTCCGCATCTGTGTGTCGTCTGTACCTTGTGTGGTCCAGACTGTGGGTCTGAGCCCTGCTGGAGCCGTCTGGCTAGTCCCAGCACACAGCGTCCCACCACGCCTGCCTCTCCTTCGTCACAAGGCAGCTGGCCTGGTCGGTGTGGCTGAATTGTTGCCTTTAACTTCTACCCCAGAAAGCGACTCAAAGCCCAGGCTCTGGCAGGGGAGAGCCAGGCACGCATGGCAGTGTGCCCTGGTGGTTTGGGGCTGCAAGGTGCTTGCCGATGGCCAGAAACAGCCTGGGCTTGAATCCCATCTCTGCCTCATGTGATCTAGGTGATGGCAGGCGATTCACACCAGCTCTGTGAGCCTCGGTTTTCCTCATCTATCAATGAGGGGTGCTAATAGTCCCCAATCCCATCAGGTAGGTATTTTAACCCCATTTCACTGATGGAAAAAGCGTGGCCTGGAAAGGTGAGTTGACGTAGCAAAGGCCTGGGGACCATGACGTCAGCGGCTCCAGAAGTTGCTGCCTTCACCTTGACAGCCAAAGAATGACACTTAAACCCCGAAATAAAGATCTCCAGGGGGCCTGAGTTTCAGGGGGCTGGGGACAGGATGCCTCAAAGACTTTGAAGTTCAGTGTGAGGGACCCGGACTGTGGGAAGGCAGAAGAGGGGCTTGAGGCCCCTGTGATTCTATAGGTTGGGGTGAGGACAGGACAGAGAGACCCTTTTTCTATGTTTTTTTTCTTTTTTTCTTTTCTTTTTAGTAACCAATAACCAACTGAGGCCCAGAAAAGATCAAGTCCAAAAGTCACATAGCTCTGTAGTCCAGGGGTCTCAAAGGTAGCCTCGGAAAGGAAAATGCACAGAGATTTATTTTCATGAAAAGGGCTGCTGGTTATTGGGTGTTGGACCACAAGACCTTTCCCATTGCTTGTTCTGGGATTTCTATGCAAAGCAAATGGCCTCTCAGAGGATCCGGGGCTCTGCCCCTGCCTCGTCCTCAGAAATGTGACAACCTAACCCCAAAGAGCACAGCTTTGAGGTGCCCTCTCCTGCAAGGGGGCTGGAGAGAGGCCTTTTATGCCAACAACAAAAGGGGACTGATGGACAAGCAACTCAGAACTACTCTTCCTTTCTTACTTTTTTCATAAATCACACAGGCATAGTTACAGTTGAAAAAATTGCAGTGAAAAAATTCCACAGAATTAAAATAATTAAGTTCTGTAGAATTAAGAATCCTCAAATACCACCACCTAGAGGCAACCGCTGCTAGTGTTTAGCATAGAAATTATAAACGAGGTGGCCTGCATATCTGTTTGGTGAGACCATTTTCCTTGGAGTTTTAAAATTCGATTGCCTTTAGGTAGGGCCACTCTTTAGGTCACTGTCCCCACGTTCCCTGTGACAGTGGACAGCTTCCCTCATTTCTGTTACTTGCTAGATCCAAAAACATTCTAGATGGCCATTCAGACATTTCCCTATAAACAGTAGGGGAAATAAATATTTAAAAAAATATTAAATATTAAAATTCACACAAATGATGCCATGCTGCAAACGTTGCCCCCATATATTTTTTCATTAACAATTGTGAATATGCGCCTATATTCATCAATCTATTTAGACAAACCACTTGTAAGGGCCGTTTGGTATTCTGTTGTTTAGATGTACCATCACGTATTTCCCCATTCTCTCACTGTTGGTGGTTTTTAGGTGGTTGTCAGTGTTTTCTACGAACTACTCAGCCTTGCTCTTTAAAATACCCCAAGCATTATATGTGGAATCTAAAAAAATGGTACAAATGCACTTATTTACAAAACAAGTAGAGTCACAGATGTAGAAAACAAACTTATGCTTACCATGGGGGGAGGGATAAATTGGGAGATTGGGATTGACATATATGTGCTACAGTATATAAAACAGATTACTAATAAGGACCTACCGTATAGCACAGGGAACTCTACTCAGTACTCTGTAATGACCTATATGGGAAAATAGTCTAAAAAAGAGTGGCTATATGCATATGTATAACTGATTCACTCTGCTGTAGAGCAGAAAGTAACATACCATTGTAAATCAACTATACTTCAAAAAAAAAAAAATCCCAAGCATTGCCCTTACCTTCCCCAGCACCCCTTAGAGTGGTCTGAGGTGGTATCCCCATAAGTCATTGTTTCCCAAACTAAAATGAAGGTGGGGATCACCTGGATACTTTTTAAAGAATGCATATTCTCAGGCCTCTCCCCCAGATCTCTGGTTAATAGCTCTGGAGTGGAGCCTGGCCTGGGGTCTTTTTAATGAGTCTCCCAGATGATCAGGCATGTTTGGAGATGTTGATCCAGGTGAACCCAGGATGACCACCTGGGCTCGGACCTGATTCTGAGCCCCTGGGATTCTGGTGGCTGTGCTGGTCTTGTACAGGTCACTTCGTCTTTATTCACCTGTGTTTCTTTATCTATAAAAAGCTGATCGTAACATCTGCCTCACAGGTCATTATGAAAGTCAACTGAGGGAAGGCCGATACAGCTCCCAGCAGAAAGCCGTGCACATGGCTGGGTGGCAAAATCACAGGCGGATAGGCTGGCACATCTGCTCGCTATTAGAACTCTGCGCTCAGTGCAGGGGAAAGTAGGCTGTAGAAACACTGAAGTTATAGATCTTATCAACAGTTCACTTCATGCGTCACACACTGCGTATGGGTACCATTTACTAAAGAAACGCTGGGCCAAAACTTTCTTTCATATTCCTTCTAACAAACACCTATGTATATCTAATATAGGAACAATTCTTGTCTGTCTCTCTATCTGTCTCTTTCTCTCCCACATTCCCCTCTCACTCTCCTTCTCTCTCTCTCTCCCTCTTCCCCTCCCTCCGTTCTTTCCTCCCTCTCTCTCTCCTCTAAACCCCAGCTTGCTTCCTTTCCCTCGCTGTTGCCATCACCCATGCCTAGACTTAGGGCTCTCTTTTTCCATCAATGGCCTGAAGAACACCAGAAAGCCCACCCATCTCCATGTTTCACTGTTTGTAATAGAAACAATCTCATTGGCCATCTAAGCACTTTCCTAATAGCTGCTTTGGGAGCCCAGACTGGCTATTATAACGACACACATTAGGAAGAGAAAGTTCCAGAGGCCAGATTCTTGCTTTTTCTTCTGAGAGACTCCCCTAGAAGACCCTCTGGTGCCCATCCCCTAAAGGAAGGATTTCTATATGAGGCGCCTCCAGAAATATCCCCTTGGGGGCTGGAATACCCTCTGACATCATTACATAATGATTCTTTCCTCTCGTGGGAAGCAGATGGAATGAACAGACTTAATATTTTCTGTTGTTTGTAAACAAGTTATACAAAACTGTGTATACTTTTCACAGAAGGGCTACATGCTGCCACGAGAAATAAGATCACATAATATATAATTTTTCACTACAAGATTCTTTGTTAAGAGATGTGCTTATTTACTCTATTTCTATTAGACAATAATGGGGAATCAGAATGAGGTAAGAGTCATGATCGGATGTCTCTACGGCAGGGTAATAAACGATTAACACACCTCTCCCTATCTTGGACAGCAGCCTGCCAGGTATGCAGAGACTTGGCTCCAAAGCCTAGATGTTCAACTCTGTCACCTGCCCCTAATCACTGCAGGATAGCACAACCCAAAGTCCTGTTCAGAGAGTCAAAGTGTCTCACCCCCAGCCAAGGGCAGGAAGCCAAAGAGTAACAGCTGAATAGTTCTAAGCACTGTAGCTAGTAAGCAATAAAAGGACAATGTTTTTCACTAGTATCTGTCTCATTGGGACTTAAAAGAATCAAAGTTAGATCAAGCAGAGGTGAGCCAGCCTGAATTCTGCCAAGATGCAAAGGTTGCTCCTCGAATCTCCCTGACCTGCAAGCTGACATCTTTCTCTTAATCAGGAAGACGCTTCTATCATGAAAGGCCAAAAGCACAGACTGATGATCCACTGGTGTGGACCAGCCACAAATTAAAGCTGCTGAGATGCCTACAGGTCACTGAACCTCTGGGACCTCCAGCCCAGAAAAGGTGGACTTCAGACATTTCCTCACAAACTTGTATATTCCAGAATAAGCTTGTAGGTTCCACTGGAGTGTTCATACATGTTAGCTTAGCTAACCCCTTGATCAGTTCCCAGAGACTCGTATTTATAATTCTGAACAGGAATCGGGCAACACGCCCCAATGCGCTTGTCCTTCCCCTGGTTGTATCACCTTCTTGCCAGCTGAGTCCCTATTGTCCCAGCCTCTGAGGTCATTACCTGACAACGTTGGCCATGTTTTTTCCTTGGTAGCTTGTTTTCTGTTCTAAAGAGTCCACTTTAGTGTTTTTAGTTCTGAAGACTCTGCTGCAGAACTTTGGGTTCTAAAGCTCTAAAGATTCTGCCTCTGTATTAAAGAGACGTGAACTCAGCTTCAATGCAATATTCTGGTTTGATGTTGGCTTGGCCACCCGAGTTGGGCGGTAGTTCTTTCTTCCCACACTTTCCCCCAGAAAAGTCGGTGGGTGATCCCATTGCCTGTGGGTATTTGAGCAATAAGTGTGTGCACAAAGTCCACCACTCCCTCCTCACCAGGGACCACCATCTCGCTTTTTTTGAGGACGAGGATATCATCCAGAAATGGGGATGGGGCTCAAAGCCAGAAAATCCGTGTTCAAGCCCCAACTCTGCCACCGATTGACTATTGATCTTGGACCAGACCCTCAATATTTCTGAATGAATATTTCATTTTCATGTCATGAATTTATTAAATCTGGTCTCTCAGTGTAGGTGTGTACATTACATTTTTATGTAATAGCATTTTGGGAAGTAAGGAAAGTAAGCTTCTATTAGCTATTAATAAGAGCAATTAAAAGGTGTGTGTTTAAAATCTTTTTTCCACTAAGGAATAATAATAAGGATAAAAGAATCAGATTCAGTGGTGTTTCAGAATCCTTTCACTGACGAAATTGTGTGTAGCTTCACGTGGGAGGATGGCAAAGGTCTATTTAATTGAAAAACTAAATATTAGGAACTTGGAAGTAACTCCATATTAAAATCTGAGCACAATTTGAGCACAAGTTCAATTACTTCATCAGTAATTTGAAATTTTAGCTCTGTTGTCTACTCACAAAGAAAATGAAAAGAGAAATAATTATTAGGAAGACAAAGGTGTGTGTGTGTGTGTGTGTGTGTGTTGTGAAGAGTGTGACAGCACGGGAAATGTTTTAAGTCCTCCATGTAGACAGAACTTGCCGTGTATTTTAACCCCCTGCATGCCAGGTGATCCTCAGAAGAATCTCTGTGGAATGGATGCAGCAGCTGGAGACCAGACATCAGTCTCAATCAGGAATGAGTACATCCTTCCTGAATCCCCAAGCCAGTTCTCCTGTCCCCTCTGCTGGGTCTTTGCTTTTCCAGAAGACAGAGCCGTAGTCACGGCTGCTGAAGAGGTCACCATGAAGTTCTTTGTCTCTGCTACTCTCCTACAGTAGATGGCATTTGTATTTCTGAGGTACATCAGTTCTGTGAGCCTCAATTTTCTTATCTATAAAATAGGATGCTACCTTGCAAAGATTCGGTAAGGTTTACAGACCACGCGTGTCCAGTGCCTAGCACGGTGCTTGGCATATAGAATGTGCTTACTGAGTAGAAGTTATTTTCCTTATTTCACCAAGACAAAAGAGTAAAGGGCTCCACTCAGTTCCTTTGAAGTCAGCCTTAGTAACCATCTCTTCTAACATGACATTCTAGACCCCCTTTGCGAAGTGATCTGGCATTGGAAAGTGTAAGGAGTTGAAGAGTTCTGTTACTTACTAGTTGTATGGCCTTGAGACAAATTACTTGTCTGAGCACATTTTTCTTAGAGGCAATGATATCTGAATAGAATCTCCAGGGATGGATTGTAACACACCAAGACTTATTATTCCTCCTTAAGTTTAGAATACTTCCATTATACTTCATATAATCCTAACTATGTCTCCAATAATTGGGATGCAAGGTGATTTGGGAGTCTCATTCTAGATCTTCCCTCCTGTTTCCTCTCCTCCTTCCAGAGCTGGTCTTTAGCTGGTAGACACCAGCATGGATGTACTCGCTGTCAGGGCTGACACCTGTTCTTATTGGTTGGAATCCCAGTCTCATTAGCTAGTTCTTATGCCATACAGATGAGTAGATATTTTCAATAGCACTTTGCCTCCATCTGTTACCTTATGCCCAGCCTTCCTAGAAGGGGTCAATACACTCCTTCATTTGCTGTATCCTCCACCACTATCCTTCAACCACCATCAGCTCCCACCACTTCTCATGCTTCCTGCCACGTGGAAGAATCTTTGAGGCAAAAACTACTGCAGAAGTTCTTATGATTTGCCCAGTATTGCTCCCTAGCACAAGATATACCAGTCATGGTACCATCCATTCCAAAATTCCCCTTCTAGCTGAGGCTGCCTCACAATTAGTACGCTGCAGGAAAACAGTGCCAGACTCTTCTTAGCTCAGAGCTAGCCACCGTTTGTCCAGGGATAGATGATTGACCCAAGGGTGGCCATTCCATTGACAGGCCAAGGACCACAATATATGTAACCTGGCTCAAAAAGATGAACTGGGCCAATCCCATTTCTAAGCTATATAAGTAGAAGTTTCCAGCAGGGATCTAGGTCAGAAGGATAAATATATTGACAGCTTTCATGATGTACAGATGGCTGAAGGCTTGGAGTACAGTAAGCAGAAGAAGCAAATGAAGTATATGGACAGTGTGGTAGCTTGAATAATTGATTCTAATTTTTTTATTCCTATACAGTAATAGTAACATATATTCTCCTCCCTCTTCCCACCTCCCATGGTTAATTCCCCAGCCTTTACTTTAGGTTTGGCTACATAAGTTGTTTTGGCTAAAGGAAAGCTAGTGAACATGATAGAGTAGCATCACACTCTGCCTTTGGATTCTGCACTTGGGTTCTGTACTTCTGCGTTTGGGTTTTCCCTGTTGAGCTTCTAACAGAACCATGAGAGAGTATGTTCTGGGTGTCTGCCACCACTGCCACCTGAGTCTCAAAGTGAGCCATCAGGATCAGAGTTTCCCCAGCCAACACACACCTGCAGCCTGAGCCACTTGTCAACCTGAAGACGTGTGAATGAGAAAGAAATTGTTATTGTTGTCTACCACTGAGATTCTATGGCTGTTTTTCAGCCATAGCTGACTAATACAGGCAAAGTGAGGTGAAAATACTATGACAGGGAGAAACTTGTATTTCTGACACTTCCAAGTTTGAGTTTTCCTGAACTTGGCAGTGCCCCCATTCCTCCCCTTGGGTTTCTGTGGAGCTCTTTTCGGCTTGTGCAATAAACTTTTATTTTCATTCAAGAAGATAGTCTTCTAAAAAGACAGATTCAGTTTTGTGGAGTCTACAGTTTCTACAATTTGGGGCCCTCCTTAAGAAAAAGAATACAAAATTACAAATGCAAAATTAGATACTAAAGTGAACCTTTACTTATAATGATCAAAAACATCACAACAAATTACTGGATTTTAAACATCTGAGCAGACTTCTACGTCTGACCATGATGGAGTAACTTATACCAGATCATCCTTACCGGAAACAACTAAAATATAGACAAACTATATGAAGCCACTGTTTTCAACATTACTGGCCAACAGGCACACAGGACTTTGATGCTTAGAGAAGGGAAACACATGAGATGAGCCCCAAGATCTTTCTGGTTTTCTGCCTGTAGGAATTATCTGGATAATAATATGGGAGGAAGAGCCTAAGCAGAGTATAGTAGTCTCACTGAGCTGAAGAGGCAGAAACCAGAATTTGGGAAAGCTGAGATACATGTATTATGCAGTACAGCATTTGGAGAAAGGGGAATTGCCCAGGGAAGGAGACCCAGAAATCTGTATAAGGGTCCCCTTTAGTCTTTGCCAGGTAATATGCCATAAATGGGAAGGGTGAGACTCTCTGCTACCTGACGGAGGGTCTGGCAACTACTGGGAGTTTGTGAGCTGAACAGAAACTCTGTATGTCAAACATAGCTGGGATATATAGGAATTCCAATTACCCAGAGTAGAGAGACTTTACTAAATATACCAGGCATTCCACTGAGGGCCAGAAACTCATGCCATAGGGTTAGACTGCTCTAACCCCCAAACAAAGCTTAAAAACAAGCCTACAAAAACAAATCATGCTGGTCTGCCAGTAACTTAACTGCCAGATAGAACAAAACATAACACCCTATAAAGGTGCATCAATTAAATAAATAAACGAATAAATAAATATGGTGTTACAATGAAATTTAGACTCCCAACAATGTAGCATTCACAATTTCCAATATACAATAAAAGATTGCTACAAATACAAAACAAGAAAATATAACCCCCCAAAGAAACAGTCCCAGAGATAACAGAGATTTTGGAATTAGCAGAAAAAGTCTTCAAAATAGGTGTTATGTAAATATGTTTCAGAATTTAAAGGAAAAGATGGAAGTAATGAGTGAACAGATGAGGCATCTCAGTAGAGAAGTAGAAGTTATATAAAACAGCCAATTGAAAAATGCAATTTCTAAAATAAAAAAAATTCACTGGATAGGGTTTACAGCAGTTTGGACATACATAAGATCACTAAACTTGAAAACAAGGCCATAGAAACTATAAAAGAAAAATGCCCAGCAATCACAGTAAGATCCTTTTTGATCCACCTCCTAGAGAAATGGAAATAAAAACAAAAATAAACAAATGGGACCTAATGAAACTTCAAAGCTTTTGCACAGCAAAGGAAACCATAAACAAGACCAAAAGACAACCCTCAGAGTGGGAGAAAATATTTGCAAATGAATCAACGGACAAAGGATTAATCTCCAAAATATATAAACAGCTCATGCAGCTCAATATTAAAAAAACAAACAACCCAATCCCAAAATGGGCAGAAGACCTAAATAGACATTTCTCCAAAGAAGACATACAGATGGCCAAGAAGCACATGAAAAGCTGCTCAGCATCACTAATTATTAGAGAAATGCAAATCAAAACTTCCATGAGGTATCACCTCACATGAGTTAGAATGGCCATCATCAGAAAATCTACAAACCACAAATGCTGGAGAGGGTGTGGAGAAAAGGGGACCCTCTGGCACTGTTGGTGGGAATGTAAATTGATACAGCCACTATGGAGAACAGTATGGAGGTTTCTTAAAAAACTAAAAACAGAATTACCGTATGATCCAGCAATCCCACTACTGGGCATATACCCTGAGAAAACCACAATTCAAAAAGACACATGCACCCCAATGTTCACTGCAGCACTATTTACAGTAGCCAGGTCATGGAAGCACCTAAATGCCCATCGACAGACGAATGGATAAAGAAGATGTGGTACATATATACAATGGAATAGTACTCAGCCATAAAAAGGAACGAAATTGGGTCATTTGTAGAGATGTGGATGGATCTAGGGAGTGTCATACAGAGTGAAGTAAGTCAGAAAGAGAGAAACAACTCTCGTATATTAACGCGTATATGTGGAACCTAGAAAAATGGTACAGATGAACCGCCCTGCAGGGCAGAAATTGAGACACAGATGTAGAGAACAAATGTATGGACACCAAGGGGGGAAAGTGGCGGGGTGGTGGGGGTGGTGGGGTGATTAATTGGGAGATTGGGACTGACATGTATACACTTGATATGTATAAAATTGATTAATAAGAATCTGCTGTATAAAAAAATAAAATTAAATTATAAATAAATAAATAAAATACAAAAAAACCCAAACAAACCCAAAATAGTGTCTTAAAAGAAGAACAAAGTTTGAGGATTTACATCACTTAATTTCTTTTTTTTTTTTTGCGGTACGCGGGCCTCTCACTGTTGTGGCCTCTCCCGTTGCGGAGCACAGGCTCCGGACGAGCAGGCTCACGGGCCCAGCCGCTCCGTAGCATGTGGGATCTTCCCGGACCGGGGCACAAACCCGTGTCCCCTGCATCGGCAGGCGGGCTCTCAACAACTGCGCCACCAGGGAAGCCCCTCACTTAATTTCAAGACTCTCTCTGAAGCTACTATTACCAAAATGTTGTTGTATTTGGTGTAAAGAGCAACAGAGGGATGAATGGAACAGCATAGAGAAGTCAGGAATAAACCCGTACCTAATAGGGCAATTGATTATTTACAAAAGTTCTAGTGCAATTTAATGGGGAAATTAAAATCTTTTCAACAAATAGTGCTCAATTAATTGAATATCCATGTGGGGGGAAAATCTGAACCTTTACTCCCTGTCTCATACAAATTATACAAAATTAATTTGACATGAGTCAAAGACCAATGTAAAAGCTAAACCTATAAAGTTGCCTAAAGAATACACAAGGGAATATCTCAACCTTGGGATAAGTGAAGATTTCCTCGATGGGACACACAAAGCACTCATTAAAAAACAGTAAAGTGATAAATTAGACTTCATAAAATTTCAAACTTTTATTCATCAAAAGACACCATTAGAAAAATCGACACAGGCTGGAAGAAAATATTCATGATACATTTATCTGATAAAGGACTTATAATTAGAATACACAAAGATCTTATGCAGCTCAATAATAAAAAGAAAGACAACCCAATTCTTTTAAATGAGCAAAAGACTTGAACAGAAATTTCACAAAGGAAAATGTACAAATGACCCATAATCATATAAAAATGTCATTAATCATCAGGGAAATGAAATTTTTAAATGCCAACTAAACGCCCACATTTAGAATAAAGTTTTTGCATCTTGTGTCTTCTGAGTCTCCAAAATATTTGCTAGGCTCTTTAAGGTGTCACCCACGGTGTAAGACTTAAGCAGTTTTATAATGTGCAGACATTCTCCTTACTCCTGCTCTAAAATCCAAGTTGTCATGTATGCTTAAAACCATCCAACTATGAGACTCTGGAAGCTTGAAGGCATCAGAAATTTTCCAGGTAAGCTTCTTCCTTGTATATTTCAAACCTTATTTCTCCTCGTCTGTTGACCACATATTTCTGGTGGTAGGTGCCACAGATCATATTCATGTTAAGAATCCATCTCTGGCCTTGTACTTTTGGTCTTAATGCCAGTTAAGTCAGTTAAATGAGTGACAATTTTCCTGGAAGGTCTTCCTGCACTGGGTGAGCTAGCAACAGCTTGACTCTATATGAAAGTCACCGAATGACATAAATTCATTCCACAAAACTAAAAATAAATGTGTCCCCAACTCGATGTCCCTTTAGCCAGATGCAGATGTTACCACTCCAGTGTCACCTGACACAGAGGAAGGTGTGATGGAGGGGAAATCAGATTGGAAAGAGACAGCAATATTAACCAACTGTGGTTAAAATATTTTACTTTGACCAAAACATATGACCCTGTGAACATGTTGCCAGTGACCCACCCAGGGCCTTGTAAAAATCATGTTCAGCTCTGAGAGGCCCTGAAATGTTGGCTTTGTTAGTTAGTGGGGGGGGGGGGAATCTGCTACTGGATCTTGGCCATCTACAATCTTGTTTGCTAAAACAGAACTCATTCTTCTGCACGGTGATTTTCTCTTAGTTGAGGTGATTCTAGAAAGGAGCTGTCATCTTCTTCCAGATCCTACCTCTCTGTACTCCCCCTTACTCTTGATTGGCTCATGGTGAGTCAATCATAGTAATTTCCCACATGGCCAGCATTGAATGGTCCAGGGATAATCACCAGAACCGACAATTAGACTAAAGATTAGGAAGAGTATCGCCCCTTGAACGGCAAGGCTGTGACGGCATCATCATGATTATCATAATAGCTAACATTTACTGAACACTCAATAGTATTTGCAACACTTTATGGGGTAGTTTCCGATATCCACATCTTACGGTTGGGAACGCTGAGGCTTGGAGAGGTTGACAGATCTGCTAATGGGACAGAGCTAATAAGTAGAAGAGCTTCAATTTAAGCCCAAGCAGATTGACATGCTTAACCACTGCCCTACATTGCTCATTTGATTTCTGGCTATGAGAGGAAACTGGTCCAAGAGACTGAAGCCTACATCCAATAAGACACAAAGATGAGTAGGAGTCCCTCAGGCCCAGGTGCATCACTTCCCTTCCTGGGCTGTGGTCCTTGGAACTGAAAAAAAAAAAATTCGTTGTTAGTTGTTACTAGCAATCAAAAGGGCTCAACCCAAGACACCGGCCCAGAATCTCCTCTCACACTCTGTCAGGGTCTGTGTACACCAGGATAGGAGCAAGAAAAGATATAAACCTATTCTGAGAGCCTGAGAACCTGAACATTACCTTCCCTCCCGACCATCCTTTACTTAACACATCTGATTACAAAATGCTGATTTCCATCTTGCTTGGTGTCCTATGGATCTTCCACAGCATCCAAACCCCTCACTGTGTAGTATGCAGGGACCCATGAATTTATAATCATACATAGCAAGGGGGACCTTTGGCATCCTCTAGTTCACTCCTCGCTCTGTTTTACAATTGGGAAGACAGGCTCAAGCAGGGGAAGTAACTAGCCCAGAGTCATACTCCGAGGAGGTAGCATGACCAGATGAGAACTGCCTGCCTCCCTAATGACACAGGTGGAAAGGTCACACCTGGCACAGCTCCTACCTTACAGGCTGCTTTGGGCTACAGGCTGGCTGCCTCTGTAGAAGGTGTGGTTACCAGCTGGTGGGAAAAAGACACAACCCGTTTTCCTGATGTCACTTGGAAGCGTGACACTCTTTCCTGGCAAGTAATGTGATATATTTGTTTTCTTTGTTAACAGCCAGCAGCTAGGCTGAGAATCCTTTATTCCCTGAGAATCCTTGTCCAAATGGAGAATATATATCGGCTTCATAAATCTGGCATGCAGACTGTCACCTATGTAAAGAACTGGATTTTTTCCAAAACCCAGATTTGTGCAAACTCTTCCAAACGTCCATCCATAGGCTATAACTCCAAATTTTTTAGCACAATCGACCTCACAGGGCTGTGTAACTTGTCAAACTACAGTGAAGATGGAACTAGGTGTGGACAACATGGGAGAGAAGGCTGGGGAAAAGCCAGCTGAATTCAATGCAAGGGACAGGGGCAAAGGAGCTATAACTTACCAAGAGATTGTATGGCACTGCGGTTAAGACCAAGGTCTTAGAGTTCACCTCTCTAGGTTCAAATCCTGTCTTTACTACTTACTAACCAGAAGACCTTGGCAAGTTACTCAACCTCTTTGTGCTTTAATGATCACCCTTGTGAAACGGGAGTGTTAACAACAGAGCCTGCTACAGAGGATTTTTGTGGGAATTGAATGAGTTTTCATAGGTGTGAGCAACCAAGCACAGTGATTCACCGTTATTATCCAGGACCTGCTATGGCTCTGTGCAAATCACTGCATGGTTCAATCTCAATCACACACCCATGACGTGCTTTTGAAGGCATCTTGGTAAGAAAACAGAGACTTGGGGATGAGGTACCCTTGCCCTCAATCCCATGAGCAGACCTTTTAAGTATCCATCACTCACTCTGATCCTTTCTAAGTTATCTTAGCTTTTCAAGCTATCTTAAAGTCAATTTCCATTTCCAACTTTCCTCTAGAGCTGCACAGAAATTATATAATAGGATGTCTAATAACTTTGACTGAAGCATCAAGATATAAAAGATATTAGATGTCAAAGTGGGTGTTGAGATAGCCCCTTGCTCACACTGAGGGTACAAAGGGGTCGCGTCTGGAGCTTGGAGAAGGGCTTGCAGGAAGTGTTTCTTTGGAAAGGACTTGGAGGACAGGGAATGTCTCCCCCTTCACCTCTAAAGGTGGCCTTCAAGGAGATGACTCAAAGAGTAATGAGGCTCTCCTGCAGGTTGGAAGCTGGTAACACCTGCCACAGTGTTTGACTCAGGATCCCTTAAATCTAAAGACGGGGCACTATGTGGAAGAACTTACTAGAAATGACTTTATTTGAGCCCCCTGATCCAGCCATACTTAATGACAGTCTGCTTCTGATTTTCAGTTGCAAGAACTGATAAATTTCTTTCTTTAAGTCATTTTCGATGGGTTTCTGTTTTATTATTACTATATTATTATTATTATTCCAGATTCACAGCTGTATTCCTGGAAATGATGATATCTCCAATTCTGAGATGGGATCTGAGAATTTTTCAAAAATCCCCCAGGTTCTGTGCTGTCATTCCTGGGTACAGGAATGAAGGAATGCTCAGAAAATAAAGCCAGTTACCTGCAATGGCTTCTTTATGATCCGGACTGCCCTGACCCGGGTCGTTTATAAGTGTCAATGCGAAGCCACTGTAAAGTGAAGTGACCTGGAATGGGATTCCAGGTTTCTTTTCTTCTGATTCAATGCAGCCAGAATTTATTTTGCGCTGACTGTGTGCAGGGCATTATGCACCACACTGCAGGGTGGGGTGGGAGTCATAATAACAAATAAGATATAGCCCCCAATTCCCAACGGATCTCTCTATGGTGGTAGAGTAAATCTGTATTGAGGCAGCCTGGGATGCAGGCCACAGAGGGAGGTGATGATTTGGGGACAGGAAGGGGAGGGCAGGGAGTGAGGGTATGGGGTGGGCAAGTGTTACAATCCCATTCAGGGAGAGAATAACAGTCACCATGGGCAGCCCTGGCCCTCTCATTCCCAGTCTTTACGGGCATGCCAAGGGTAGTTCTTCCTCATTTCCATCGCAGCAGAATTTATTGCTACAGAAGTTCAAGAACGCTCATTCCCTATGTGCAAGACAGCAGCTCTGTGCTTGATCTGTAACACAGCAAGAAGCCTCCAGCCCTGGGCATGAGAGCCGCCCCTTTGGGCCAGATTCTCCTCTCCCCAAGGCCCTTTGCCTAAGCCCCCCTCCACCTGAAGCTCATCCGCCTCGCTTCTCCTACCTGTGCCCTCACCCATCAACCTGTATTTCTAGGCTGCATCGTTTTATGTGCTTCTAAGAAAGAAAAGAATGCTGCCCGTTATTTATCACATACCGTCATTTATAGATGTACCCCCAAACCAGAGAAGTTATAATGTGGGGAAATGAATCACTTAGAATGGATAAAAATTGGGGCAAGTTAACACCCACTTAGCCCTCTGGCCCTGGTCTAGACATCACATCCTCTGAGAAACCTCCCCTACCCCCAACCCTTTATTGGGGGCCCTTCTTTGTGCAAACACAGCCCTCTGTGCTGATGCAATGATTAAGAGGAAGTCAGAACAGGCCCGGGATTAAATCTGTCTCCATTCCTTCTAACTCTGCGACCTGGGCTGATTGTTTAACCTCTCTGTGCCTCAGTTTCCTCTTCTCTACTATTCAGGTAAGTAATGGTATCCAGCTCATAGAATGCTGAGATAAAGCATGTTGGGTGTTTCAAATAGTCATAAGCAACTGATAGATGCTAGACACGGCTACTGAGCTCTCTCTCCCAAGAACCATGGCCAGTGACTGTGTTTGTCTTTGCACACTTTTCCCCAGTGCCTGTCACATCTTAGGCACTTCATAGAAGATCATACTGAGAGCTGACTTTTGCCAGGTGAGCATACGTGCCAGGTGCTTTCAGGGACATTGCTCCAACTGGTCTTCATAACAAACTTATGAGATTGGTGCTATTATTATCCCCACTTTACAGATAGAGAAATTGAGGCACAGAAAGGTGAAGAGAGTCACCAAAAGTCACATGGCTAATTCTTGATGGAACTGGATTTGAACCTGAGCCAATTGACCCCTGGAGTACATGTTCATCAACGACCCTGCTCCTGGGCTGCAGAATGGGCTCGCCACTTACAGTCTCTTCGCCACCAATCCTGTCTTGGTCTCCACTCCAGGCTGTTCTCTTTGACACCCACCTCTGATCATGTTTTCTTGCTTCAACAGCCTCAGTTATTCTAAACCTTTGGCCTAGCATTCAAAGTTCTTTGTGAGGTGGTCCAGACCATCTTCCTGACCCTTCACTCCCTCCCTGGAGCCCCTCAGCCTTCTCTCTATGCCTCCGTGGGGACAGTGGCACACCTGCCTTGGTCTATCAGGACTTGAAGACTCATGCTAGTCTCTGTTAGACTGATGTCCCTGTTGACACGCCCACCTCAACTTCCGTCCGAGGCCCTCAATGCCCAGCACAGTGCCTGCTACATAGTAGGTGCTCAGCAAATGTTTACTAAATGAAATTGATTTGAAACAACACCTGAGAGAAATCCACTGCAACCACCAGGCCTCCATCGATTTCCTTTCCCTGCTTATAGATTAACCTCCCACAGAAGGAGAGCTCTTTTTGGAAGACTGGAAGAGAATCACCCAGCTACATATGTGTCCAGAACCATCTGAGATCCTCTGCTAAGGGCTCATGCAAAGAAGTGACATTAGGATTACATTAAACAAGTTCCTTCCCTGTTGGACTTTATTTCATTTAGTGAGTATGGGTTCTTGCTCAAAGCACCTGAGACAGTAACCAGTTTTTCATCATGTTAAATCTTGGTACTTGCAAAACTTCAACAGGGAGTAACTTGAGGAACCCCTCTTCCTTCAGAGGGAAGCTAGTTGTCTTCTCCACTATTAGATGTTACATTGTTTTACTATTTTATTCATCAAAAATGACAGGATGGGGGGGTGCTTATCATAACCAGGGATCCAGGGAATACTCAGAACATGCACCAAACTGTAGCCTCCTCACTCTATAAGCTTCCTAAAAGAGATGAAACACAAGGAGCAATGCCAGGCAGGAAGCAAAGTGGCAATTTGGGGACCAAAATCCCATGCCGAGGACAACGTTAACAATCAGAGACACTGACATGCACTTACTTTGTGCCAAGTGCTGTGCTAAGTGCTTTCTGCTCACGATCTCATTCCAAACTGCAAGGTCCCTATGAGATGGATGGTTTCATCATCCCCAGTTCACAGAGAACCCGTTAGGTTATGCAACTTGACCAGGGTCATATAACTTATAAGTAGCAGAGCCAGAATTCAAACTTTCCTCTCTTATCCAAACTCTGCTCTACTAATCAGGAAAAGTAATGCTGTGCGCAGCGACAGACAGAACCCAAATTCTTGTTGGCTGAACAATAAATTGTATTTCTTACTTCTGTCATAGTCCAAAGTCAGTGTTCCTGGTTACATTTGGTCATTTCAGAACCCAGCTTCCTTATGCCTTATGGCTTTGTCCTTTTCTTAGTCCTGGTGGCAGAAAGAGCAAGGAGTGTGTATGGGAGGACTTTATAAGCCAGTCTCGGAGGGGGCAAACATGCAGTGATATGCTGGTACATGGTTAACAACGGGCTCTTTTTAGGGGGGAAAAATCTGATTTGTAGCATTTGCCAATTTTCATGGTGTAAATCCTCCACCATGGTTGATTTCCAGCTAATAACAGTTCACAACCAGTTCAGAAAATCCCTGAAAATTCAATAATCAGCTCTTGGAGTACATGTGAGCCAGCTCTACCACAGCAATGTACCACATGTACTCCTGTTCCATTGGCTAAAAGGCAGCCACAAGTTCTGACCTAGCTGCAAAGGAGTCTGGGAAGAGTCAACTGAGGATGTAACCAAGAGGGACGAGGAACGGGTTCAGGTGAGCATGTAGCAGCCTCTGCCACCTCTGGAAGGGTGGGCGGGCCCTATTGGTCTAAACCTGCTAGCTTTAATGCTTCAGGTCAGAAGCCAATACTGCAAACCTATTGGAACTGACAGACCGGTGTGAGTGCATTTATCCTGCTGGTCGGGACATCCAGGACAGTGACCCAGCTCACCTGCCCCACGCGAAGAAGAGAGCAATGCCAGAGAGAAAGCAAAGAAGCTGACCACTTGGCACCAGGGAAAGGAAACCTTTTCCTATAGCCACATCAGCCCATGGAACCAGAGAGGAAGCCACGCTCACTTGCTGATTTATTCACTCAGTGTCTCCAACTTAAAAACAGCCCCATCAGTGTTATGGAACCTGAACAGTCAAACTGGTGATACAGCAAGGATTGAGTAAGGAAAGGAGAAAAGTGAAAAGTTTCACTCGCTTGTGGGTCTCAGTTACTGAGACTCCTAACCCAGGGAACTGTAAGGGATTGGATACAAAGCCCACACAAATGTTAACCCTGCCCTTGAGGTGCTCTGCTTAGAATGACAAAGAAGACATATTTAGATAATAGTAGTAAGAGGTATAGAGGGATAGGATGAAGAGGGAGACCATAGTAATGGTGGCGGCGCTCTAAATTAATTTGAGCTGCTGTAACAGAATACCACAGACTGGGTGTCTTAAACAACAGACCTTTATTCTCACAGCTTTAGAGGTTAGGAAATCCAACCATCAAGGCACTGGCAGATTCAGTATCTGATGAGGGCGATCTTCCTGGTACATAGCTGGCATCTCCCTGCTGTGTCCTCACATGGCAGAAGAGGTAAGGGATCTCTCTGGGGTCTCTTTTATAAGGACACTAAGCCCATTCATGAGGGTTTCAACCTCATGAGCTAATCACATCCCAAAGGCCCCCATCTCCTAACACATTGGGGATTAGGATTTCAATATGTATACGAATTTTGGGAGGACACATACATTTGGTCTGTAGCAGTAGTGGTGGTGGTGATATGTGAGTCATAGAGAGTACATTGAACTAGTTTTAAGTGTCAGCGAAGGGAAAGATGACCTCTAGTTCTAGTTATTATAGAGCTAATCCTTGAAAGCTGAGTTGCTCTTGGCATGAAGGTGGAACCAAGGGCATCCCAGGTAAGAGGTGCAACAGTAGGGAAGACTCAAAAGTACGATATGCAGAAATACACAGCGAGCAGAGAAATTCAGTTCTCAGAGCCTTGGGTGAGTGGAGAAAGTAGTGCAGAGTAAGGAAATTTGAAGCCAGATGTCAGCAAGCATTGACCGCTATCTCAGTGAGCCTGGGCTCAGCTCCGTCGGAAAAGAGAGGACATTGATAGTTTTTAAGCTGGCTAGTGGCTTTGGCTGAGCTGTGCTCTACGAACATATCTCTGGCTGGAGTATGGGGGACGGATTCAAGTGGTAGAAATCACGCCCAGGGAGGTAAACCAGTTTGGGACTATGTTAGAGATGAGAGAGTTTAGGGACGTAGACGAGTACTGATGCAATAAGAAGGGAAAACATTAAGGGAAGTGTGAGAAGCATGCCGTAGCCTATTGGCTGGTGCTCTGGTAATCTGCCACACACTGCCTTAGCAACAGCACCGTGTGGAGTCCTGCACTTGAAATTAGTGATTTTAGGTAAAACAGCCTAAAGAGGGAGCGAGGAAACATCATTCATTATTGAATATGTGCCCAAGAATATGCGTATATCATCTCAAAAAACATGCAGTAGCCCAGAGTGTTACTT
Organism: Delphinapterus leucas; assembly: GCF_059928025.1. Lineage (NCBI taxonomy): Eukaryota > Metazoa > Chordata > Mammalia > Artiodactyla > Monodontidae > Delphinapterus > Delphinapterus leucas. The sequence goes on from NC_143130.1 coordinate 172,700,089, forward strand.
AAAAATTTCAGTAACCCAGAGAGCTAGGTATGATTATCATTATGTTATAGGCAAAGAGACTGAGACATACAGAGGGTAGATCATCTACAAAGTGACTGACAGAGCTGGAACTTGAACCAGAATCGTCTGAAACCGAAAGCTTTGGACTTAGGCTTCTAACTAGATTCCACTAGTTCTCCCCTCGGATGAAAAGTAGGGATAGACTGACCTCATGGGGCTAGAATCACACACACATTCTGGGAACAAACCCAGTATCCCAGTGCACATATCTCTTGCATATTTTTTGCCATTGTCAGGCACTCAGAATTCCAGCTGACACTCCCTATTGCACCCAAAGAACAGACAGGAGTTTTCAGTGGAATTTCTTACAGAACCTTACTGAGCCCTTCCTCCAACACTGAGGATAGCTTCCTCTGAAACTGTAGGCTATATTAGCTCATTTATTCATGCATCCAAAGTGTGTGGAGCGTCTCCTATGTTCCAGGCATCATGTAGGCTAGATATGATCGTGACATGGTCTCCAGAAATGATTTTGTGACTTGGTCTCTGGCCATGAGGAGAAGCTAATTCACAGTCTGGTCGGGGAGAGAAATAGATAACTATCTTATTGCCCAAGAAGCTTCACTCTGCCTGGGGTGAAATGGAAAATAATGAAAGCCTTCCTAGAAAATGTGATACTTGAAGAATGAGTAAGATTTGGTCATTTGATTAAAGGTAGAGGACGTTATAGGCAGAAGAAACATCGAGTGCAAAGGTACCAAAGGGATAGAGAGAATGGGGCCATTTCCAGCCCCTGGCACATACACCAAGAACACATACCCTCATCTTTTTCTGCCACTATCTAGTAACACTGGGTTGTCCCAGAGCTTGATGTTTTGGTGTTTTTCATCTCAAAATGTCCTCAAAGCATGGACTTTCAATTTCCAGGATCATATCATTCTTCCCAGAGTCAATATTTTGTGATCTGAGTGAACTGCCTTCTATTGGTTGGATGCCATCAATGTTCATAAATGTACCATCATCTTGGTAGTCAGCCTCAACTTGTAAAATAATTATGAAACATGGCATGCGCCCTTATCCGCTCTAAAATATTTAACTGCCAGGGGTGAATCTGACCTACAAAGGGTGGGTTGAGGCCCTGGGCTCAGATTGGATCCATTCTACACCACAGCACTCTTAACGTCGGCTCTTTTGTTAGAAATCAAATATTAAAATGAAAGGTGAATAATTCGTTGGTGAGGCTTAGTGCCTGAGAAGCTCAGTGGAAATCCCTGAGAGGAGCTTTTGGTGTACCAGTGACTTTGTAGACCCAGCTCTTTCTGCCAAGTTCAAAGTGAGAGGTGCTGGTTCTAAACATGGGCCCTGGAACAAAGTGGCCTGGACCTGCCTGCCAGCTCCATCACTTATTAGCAGCGCTGAATAGCTTCCATTTGCTTCTTCAATTCACTGTCTACCATTCTCCACTCTGCTCTGTGGACTACTCTGAGAACTACAGCAATAGGCACCCTTGCCCCTGGCTTCCAGTTAAGTTCAGGCAACGGGGAGCCCCAGCAGAGGACACAGGAATTGAGAAGAAGCAGGTTGAGGAATTTACTCCCTCCCCGCCCTCCCTGGTGGATCACCATGCGCTCATCCAAGGGCTACACCTCCTCTCGGGGGGCTTCTTCATATCTCTGTCTCCCTCTCTGGGCTCTGGTAACCACTCCCTCCTCTCAGTGTTTCCGACCTAGTGGTGACCACAGCTCCTGAGTTGTTAACTTCAGGGTACTGCACCATCGCTTATTGCTTTCCCTAAACTCTGCGTTTACATTTGTATTAGGTTTAATCTTTTAAAATGGTCACTTTGAAAGTCAACTGAAAGATTATCAAATATTGGCAATGTCATGTTTCAACCTAATAAATTATTCTTTTATTAAGACCTTCCTCAATTTGCCAGTTTGTGTGTGCTATTTCCTACCATAACGTCAACTGATACTGAAGCTGTGTGACCTTGTATGAGTCACTTAAATTTTCTGTGCTTCAGTTTCTTCATCTATAAGATGGAAATGATGCTAAGAATAGTACCTACGCCAGAGAGTTGTTCTAAGGATCAAATAGGCTAATGTACGGAAGGGGATAAAACAGTACCTGGCTAGTAATATGTGCTCAGTAGATGTTAGGGAAAGCAATACCCATTCATTTGAGATAGAAGAGTCAGGAAAATGAACTTAGGACTTGATGGTGGACTACCTGAGCAGGAAGGAAATGAGATCCTCTGCGGTCCTCAGTGGAGAAGAATGAAAATAATTTATGTTTATGTAGTTGTCTATTGCTTAGAAAGTTCATTTGTATGTTCTATTTTAGCTATTCAATTTTTAAAAATCTGTTGAGTGCCTACTATATGGCTGCCAGGCACCATGGAGATACAATAGGGAGCACATCAGGGAACCTCATCCTCTCCACCCCCACCTCCTGGGGAAGATAGAGACAAGGAAGCTGAAAATTACATTGTAGAGTACTAAGAAATGCGATGATAAGGAGAGTCAAGGGGGGCATGGGATCCCAGGGAGCACTGACCCCCAGATTCAGGAAGGTAGAGGATGACTTCCCACAGAAGGAACGGTCTGATCTCTGACCTGAAGGAGGAATAGGAATCATCTAGGCAAAGGGTCCAGGTGATGGAGGGAACAGTATTCCCATAGAGGGAACAGAAAGCTAAGAAATGAGAAAGTATGGCATATATAGGGGAGTAAAAGAAATTGAGTGTGGCTGAAGCATCTCCTTGGTGCTGAGGTAAGTCCCTGGTATACAATAGGTGCTCAACAATTCATGAGGGGAGAAGTTACAGCCATGTCTCTGATACATGTGTATAAGGAGGAGAATATCCTCTAAGTGGGGTATTTTGTCTTCCCACAGGTTTATTGGACCCTGTTGTTCATCTCAGGGAAGGGCAGCTCCTGTGCCCCTTGGGTAACCCTCTTTCTCCCTGTCCACTCACCCACCTTGCTTTTGTCAGAAACAAAGAGACAACGTCTCTGGAGCTCAGAAAGCAGGAGAAGGAGGATGTCAAGAGGTTAGAGGCCAAGTCTTTGGGGAAAAGCCTTCAAAAGCAATTCACTGATTCATCCATTCACTCATTCATTCATTCAACAGATACTTGAGTGCCTGCTATATGCTGGTGGCTGATCAAAGCTACACTAATAAACTGTATAGATACAGGGTCCATTCCCATGGAGAGTTATATCCATGAAGATAATCCCAGGTGAGTGGCCAGGTAGGAACGACAGAAGGAGAACCAGTGCAAACACCTGTCTGACTCAGACATTCAAGGATGGGTTCCTGTAAAGGTGGCTCTTGGTCAAGGGGCCAGGGTGAAACCTACAACAGACTTCCCAGGGCTACTTATTTATTTATTTTATTTTTGGGCTGTGCTGGGTCTTCTTTGCTGCACGCAGGCTTACTTTAGTTGCAGCGAGTGGGGGCTACTCTTCATTGAGGTGCATGGGCTTCTCATTGCAGTGGCTTCTCTTGTGGAGCAAGGGCTCTAGGCACGTGAGCTTCAGTAGTTGTGGCACGAGGGCTCAGTAGTTGTGGCTTGTGGCCTCTAGAGCGCAGGCTCGGTAGTTGTGGCACACAGGCTTAGTTGCTCCGCGGCACGTGGGATCTTCCCGGACTAGGGGTCGAACCCGCGTCGCCTTCATTGACGGGGGGATTCTTAACCACTGTGCCACCAGGGAAGTCCCCCCAGGGCAATTTGAAACATAATGATATAGTGTAAATATCAGGGAATTTGAAGTCAAAAGATTTGATTTAACCCAGACTTCCCTACTTTCTAGCTGTGTGACTAAGAATAGGTTGCTTTCCCTCTGAGATTCAGTCTTCTTGCGTGCAAAATGGGAATAATTACACCCACCGTGCTGGCTAGTTGTGAGAATTAGATAAGATAAGATATGCAAAGTATCTGGCACATAGAAATCAGTCCATAAATTAAAGTTTTTTTATAATTATAGAACCAGAGTTTTAATTTCACTTTCATTAACCAAAAGCCCACGTTCCATTTTGGTGACTTGAAGGAGGTCTCCGTGCTGCTGATCTGTTTTACGACAGCCGGGGGCCTCCGTCTTCTGTCAAGAAGACAAGTCTTTGCAGCAGCATCTACAGTTGGATGTAACACACACGTGTCCCAGACAAGATACTCCATCAAGGGTTTTCCCCATTACTCACTGCTTACATCGTGGTAGTACACCCAAACTGCAGGAAGGAAGCAGTGGGGAAATATCTATTACGAGAAGACTGTTCTTGAAAAGCCCATTACTTATGGGAAGCATTGCAGTGAGAATAATAGTGGAAAAGAATAATAACGAGAATGTCGCAACAGTAGGACTAATGTTGAACAGCGAGAGGCAGAATAGTATGGCGGTTAAGAGCGCAGTTGCCAGAGGATTTGACTTCAAATCCTAGCTGTGTAGACCTTAGGTGAGTTACTCAAATTCTCTGGGCTTCCTGATCCACTGTTTGACTCTATTGTCAAAATAGTACCTACCTCATAGTGTCATTGGGCTGATTAAAATAATCGATATATGAAAGGTCTTTAGAGTGGTGTTTGGCTCATAGGAAATGCTCGGTAAACATTAGCTCTTAGCACAGTAATAAGTGCGTTTTAGCACAACTGATAAACAGCACCAAGTGAGGCATTTTATATGCGTTATTGCTAAGCACCCCAGCAACTTGTATCAACAATTACTGAAATAAATTGCACTTACCCTGTGCCAGGGGCTATCACGTAATCTTTACATATATCATCTCAATTAATACTATATAATAGGTTATTTTTTATCTTCGTCACACAGATGAGGCCCAGGGAGAATAAATATGATTTTGAATCCAAACTTGCCTGACTCCTGAGCCTCTTTACTTGAATGTTTTCGGTGAAGCTGTCACCATCCAAGATTCTGCCCAGTGGACTTCTGCCCACCTCTCTCTGCACCTCCTCTCAGCCCCGTGACCTAAAATGATATGGCAGTGAAACCTCAGATGGCATTATCTTACCTATCAATGATCCTCCAAAAAAGAAGTATTAATAACCACGCCTACCTCTTCAGCCTCTCCTAGAATCACTCAGCATCCCCTTGTCACCGAACACTCTCCATTCAGAGGCTCCATTCTGCTCCTGGCAGCCACCTGTCCCTCTGTGCTGCTCCTTAGGCTGACTCTGCCACCGCTTCCTCTGTCACCTGCACCAAATCTTCTCCCATCTCTGAGCCCCCTTTCCTTATCTGCGAATTGGAAACTATGACCACTACACTGATACCTTCGGAAAGTGGTAGTGAGGAGGAGAAAAGGCTTTAGATGTGTTTTAGTAAACTGTAAAATTCTGTAGAGATAAGATATTATTGTCATCTCTTCAATACCGTAGAAGAGATAGAACTGTCAGAAGGACCATTCCAACATGTGCAGAGATCCCAACGAAAGGAAGATTTTTTTCCCCACCCTAGATGCCACTTGCTACAAAATATATGCTCTCCCTGGTCAGTTTGCCCCAATCACAACCCACTGTGGTTCATTTCCTTCCAATATGCTGCTACTTTAAGGGTATAGATGCCTAAGACAAGACATTGGCAGGTTGGAAGAAAATGTAAATTCCTATCTTTTCAAATTAAATTTTATATATTGTTATGTGCACATAAATGTTGCTGCGATAGTAAATGTATACAATGGGTAAATAATTTTTACATGTATAATACATAAAGAGAAGTGGCCCAGCATGGTAGTTTAGAGCGGGGGGCTCTGGAACCAGGCTGCCTGAGTTCTAATTCCATCTCTGCCATGTACTTAGCTTCACTGAGTTGTTTAATCTCTCTGTGCTTGTTTGTTCATTTGTAAAATGGCAATAATAAGTGCTTACCACACAGGGTTGCTATGAGAATTCAATAATTTTATAAATGTAAAACACTTAGGATGGGGGTGTGATTTCATGATTTAGGCTTTCATGGTTATTCCCTCACACTAAAATAGCCTTCATTACCCTTCCTTTAATGCTAGGCTTCACCTCTTCCAGGAAGCCTTCCTTTCCTGCCCCTGCACCTCCCCAGGTGGAGAATTGACCTCTGTGGACACCCACAGCCCACTCCCACACTGTACTGGGATTGCCTGTGTCTAGGTTATCAGCATCCTCTCCTAGCTGACAGTGGAGATCTTGGGGCAAACACGACCTTCCCGATGTGTTTTGATCGTTCCTGGCACAGAGTGTGGCACACAGCGGATGTTTTCAGTACATGGGAGTTAAAATAAACTGAATTTATCTGAATTAGAAACAAAACTGCCTTCAAACCCAAAGCAATGTGCTAGCACTGCCCATGTACCTAGGGGGGAAAATTTTGTCCGCTATTTAGAAAGAAAATTAACAAGATCTACCCCCCGACTCCCTCCGGAAGAGGGAGATCCTTCTCTCTAAAGAGAAATTAATTCCACCCAGAAATAAATCCCCAATGAGCCTCCCAAGGAGCCCATTAGTGAACCACGGTTACCCACGGGCAGGAGTTTTTTCCTGTGAAAGTCCCCCTGAGTTGCTGCTGAATTCGTTTCTCCTGCGCAGCAGTTTGCCTTGTGCCTGAGGGATGACCAGCAATTACAAGAGAGTAAGTACTTCAGCAGCTCAGTGTTAGGCTTCTAAACAGCTTCTGAACAGGAAGCTGTTTCTCTTTCCTTTAAACTGTTTATTAAAATACAAGGTTAACTCCAGCAAGGGAATACATTTGTCTGCCTCCTCCTTCAATTAGCTAGCTATTTCAATGCTGAAATTTTTCCTGCTTTTGCAAAACCTCTGCGAAACAGCAGGTAGAATGCTTTCCCCTCAGAGGACTGTGGTGGTTCTGAACCTGAAATCAGATTCAAATCCCAGCTCTCCCAGGAACCACCTTTAGGACCATTGGCAAACCACTATTCAACTTTCTGGGCTTCAAGTTCAAGAAATGGGGATAGTAATACCTGCCTGTATGTTGCAGAGAGGCTGGTGTGATTTAAGGAATACGGAAGAAGCCAGCTCAAGGGCTGGCACACTGAAGCAATTAGTAAACCTCTGTAACTACCCAAAAGCCATTCCTCTCTTCTGTGCAACAAAGATCCCATTTTGTTCAGGCTTTGGGGGAAGGTATGGCCTTTCCAGCCCAGGACATTATTCCTGATTGATACATACTATCATGATAATCTTTTCCCCTTCCATGAGTGGTTTAAGAAAAATATAGGACACAACTTATTGGCCAATAAGACATAAGGAGAAATATGCTGGAGCAGAATCTTCTGGCAACGGTATCTTCACTTCCCAAAGGGATACCTCAAGGAGCACCATCAGCAAGGGGGCTGATCACCTTCAGCAACAATAATTTGGCAGCCATCCATGACAAAAGTGCCTTTGTAGGAGCTTTGAGATCCAGGGAATAGGTTGTGAAACCCTGGTAGAGCCCAAGACCGAGGAGGGCCATGTTGCAAAGGCAGACCCTTGCCCAGATGGCAGACTCACTGACCGTGGTCCCAGCTACAGACCCAGAGAGTCTCATCCCACTTGTGGACTTAGTTACAGCCCCATATGGCCATGGTCCTGTCACCAACATTCAACACAGGACTCAACAGGAGTCACACCCACCTGTGTCCCATGTGACAAGCCTACTGACCTCAGTCCTGGCTATGGACGCCCAAGCAGCCCATGATCTCGCTCTGGCTTCTCTTAGCCATCAATCCTGCCTGCCCAGCGACCGGGCAGGAGACATGCCCATCCATGCTCCTGAGGCAGGTCTATAGACCACAGTGTGACTGCAGATTCTAAAACAGCCTGTAACCTGGCTCTAGCCCCTCTCAGCTGTGATCTGGGCGCACTGCTGCCTGCCCAGAGCCTCTCTAGGAGACACAACCTTCTGTGTCCCCAAAGACAGACCTCCAGCCCTCTGTCCCAGCTCAGATTCTGAAGTAGCCTTGTGACTTGGCTCAGCTCCTGTTCGCCACAGTCCAGGACCATTTCTCACTGCCCAGGAACCTTTCCAGTGATCTGTCAGGAACCCTCCCAGGCACTCAGAGGGAGCCATACCCATGTCAAACCTGGTAACAGCCTGCCACCTGTTGGTAGGTTGAATAGACCCTTGTCCCACCACCAGTCCTACTGACTAAGGTCCTGGAGGCAGTCTCGTTTACCCAGGGACCAGACAGAATACATGCCTACCATGCCCTGGTAACAGGCCCACCAACTGCAGACCCCACTGCAGAACCAGTAGCAGCTATGTGACCTGGCTTCAACCCAACTCAACTGAAATCTCAAAAACGTACCATCGAACAACTGACACTGCAGAAATAAAAAAGATCATGAGAGATTACTACAAGCAACTCTATGCCAATAAAATGGACAACCTGGAAGAAATGGACAAATTCTTAGAAATGCACAACCTGCCAAGACTGAATCAGGAAGAAATAGAAAATATGAACAGACCAATCACAAGCACTGAAATTGAAACTGTGATTAAAAACCTTCCAACAAACAAAAGCCCAGGACCAGATGGCTTCACAGGTGAATTCTATCAAACGTTTAGAGAAGAGCTAACACCTGTCCTTCTCAAACTCTTCCAAAATATAGCAGAGGGAGGAACACTCCCAAATTCCTTCTACGAGGCCACCATCACCTTGATACCAAAACCAGACAAGGATGTCACAAAGAAAGAAAACTACAGGCCAATATCACTGATGAACATAGATACAAAAATCCTCAACAAAATACTAGCAAACAGAATCCAAC